>NC_057810.1:419937139-420249849 GCF_018294505.1 Triticum aestivum
GCGGATCTGCGGCCGTGGACGGGGCGTCAGAATCTGCTCCGGTGGTTGAGTTAAGGATGGTGTTGACGATGCGGATCTACGGCCGTGGACGGGGCGTCAGAAGCTGCTCCGGTGGTTGGGTTAAGGATGGTGTCGACGATGTGGATCTGCGGCCGTGGATGGGGTGTCAGAAGCTGCTCCGGTAGGTTGGATGAGGGTGCGAGGAAGCGGATCTGAGGCCGTGGACTTGTGAGTTGTCAAAGAGGCACCGGTAGGGCTGAGAATGGTATAGGCGAAGCTACTCCGGTAGGGTTGACAATGGTGTTGGTGAAGCGGCTCCGATAGGGTTGAGGAAGGTGTCGGCGAAGAGGATCAGAAGCTGTCGACGGGGGCGTCGGTGGGGAGGCTCTGGGGGTTTTGGATGAAGCGTCTCCGGTGGGGAGTACGAACGATCCGCTGCGGATGCGTGGCGGTTGACGAGAGTACCGGTGAAGCAAATCCGGCGCCATGGACAAGGCCGACACTGAATGGGCTGTGGTACAGTGGTGGATGAGCAGTCTACTTGTTTCTAGGGGAGGTGGGAGGGGTAGATGCGGCCGCAGAAGCAGATCCGGCGAGGTGGACGCCACTGGAAGTGAATGGGCTATAGTACGCCGGTGGATGAGCAGTCTAGGGTTTTGAGAGGGGAGGGGAGAAAGGCCGATGAAGTACGGACGATGTGACGTAAGATGCTCTGCTGCTGTGAGTTAGTCGTTTTTGCGAGAGGGAGATAGGAAATGGGGGTGCCATGTAGTGGGGGGAACCGGAAGTTACCAAAGCAGCCCCGACCTATTATGTAGGTGAGGGCGGTATTGTAACTGTTGGTCTCCGTGCACCAAGGACAAAAGGGGAATTTCGCATGCTAAAGACAAAGGTGGCGGAAATTTTAGAAGGAGGCGGGATATTTTGCCGCCCGTGGGATTGTTCGTATCTAGTTTCAACTAATTTTGGACTGTGCTAGCGGGAAGGTCATGCTAGACTGTGTACACGGGGCACACGTCAGCAGTTAATAACTGGTGTGAAGTCCACCCCAGAAAAAAAAGACAATAACTCGGGATGATGTGCCGATAACTTGGACGTTCACACGGGCGCGGCCAATCGTACGAGTGTAGTGGCGCGTTCACAAAAAAGGGATCAAACACTCAGCCTATGTATTTCTCCTGTAAATGGATAATTTAGTGCCATTGGTTATTTACTTTAAACATAATGCATTGACGTGTTAGCGTAGAGGCGCACAAAAAGAAATGGATATTGTAGTCCGCTACTTAAAAGTGTTACCTCATATGATTACATAGCCTCCATTTCATAAGTTGCGTACCCGTTGAATTCATATATGAATATTACATATATTACTTCAAAATAGAAACTTAAATCATCCAAGACTAATGAATTTGAGTGCAAGAGTAACAATGGTGCATGTACATGATAGCTACATTGGTTGTTTGAAGAAACATCACTGTAACTTTGGCATGCACAACTGAAAAGTTTTATTTAAATAGAAAAAATGTGATATGTGAGTGTCCAATCTTTATAGCGTTGAATCGATATTGTACCTTTGGCCACGATACGAAGTAGATACCGATTTATGTTCAAGCGATGCACGTCCACGATCGCTAGATAGTGATATGTGAATGAATTGTGCAATCTCTCTCACATGCATACATATCTCATTTCCCTTTGGGCACCGGAATCACACACACGCACTTTGTGTATTTCTCTCCCTCCATCAAGGTTAAATTCATCTTTCTACCACGTCCTACAAGTCTCTCACACAGAAACACACACTCTCTCTCTGTCTAACACGCCCACCCCTTTAATTCCGCCCACCCACAGCCACTAATGTCTCAAAGTATAATAATGTCTCTCACACATATGCCTAAGGTTAACTCGAGTTTCGGACCCATATGAATACATACAATGGGATTCCAATAGAGCACCTTTTGTTTTGAGATCTCTCTCTCTCTCTCTCTCTCTCTCTCTCTGACACACACACACACAAGCACGCGCGCACATTGTTTCTCGCTTCATTTTTTTCGGCACTTGCATGCACACCGTTTGTTTATCTTCGTGATGCTTTAAGTATGCCTCGCACAAATGCTATCTACCTATCCCTTAATATAGCTAGATATATGTCACACAAACTCCTTCTCCCTACTAGCAAGATGCCCATGCGTTGCACGGAACATGAAGATGCATTTGTATGAGTAGTTTATCTTGTGGGAGAAAAGGATGAACGAGGGAATGCCTTATTTGCAAATGCGGAGAGGGGTCTGGGTATCTTTTTGCAAATTGCCATCGTTTCCTTCCTATCCGTCGGATATAAATCAGATGGCCTATATTGCAGGATGGTAGGAACACCATCATCACCAAATCTGTTTTTTACAAGAGTAGAGATATGTGAGTGTCACTGCCCCCCCCCACACCCACACACCCACACTTCCCAACACCGAAGGAGTAGGGTGACACCTCGATCTTGATACTAATCTATCGACTTGCTTCTCTCTCAAACACACACACACACACTACCCGACACCGAAGGAGTAGGGTGGCACCTCGATCTTGATAGTAATTTATCTACTGCTCTTTCAAACACACACACATACACACACACTCATTAGTTGTGCCTCTGTGCCTACCGCACACACTCTCGATACGTCTTTCTCTCCCTCCCCTCCCCCCCACCCCAACAACGACAGCAGAAGGGTGACAACTCGATCTGATCATAATCTATCAATTGGTTTCTCTCTCAAACATTGTGTCTCTGTGCCTCACTCAATAGCCCCCTCGATATGTAGACTTCTCGCGCGCACACAGCTGTAGTGACGATGACGCTAAACCCAGTGTGCCTTGTTTTTACCGGCCTCATGTGATAGTTTTCACCCTATTTTCTGTTATTTAACAAGGCAACATTTTCTTTGTTACTACTAGTGAATCTGAAATCATTCGGGGCAGACATAAAATATATCACTTCAACCCAATTATCGCAGCAACTATTTTAAAAGAAACTAGCTAGCTACCCGTGCGTTGCATGGAACATCAAGATGCATTTGTATGAGTAGTTTATCTTTAAAGGTTGAACAAGGGAAGACCTTATTTGCGAACGTGGAGAGGCATGAGGGTATATTTTTGCAAATTTGCCATAGTTTCTTTCCTATCCGTTAGATATAAATCCGATGGCCTATATTGCAGGATGGCACGCACACCGTCATCACAAACCCTGTCTTCTACTCCCTCCGTTCCTAAATACTCCCTCCGTCCAAAAATAGTTGTCATCAAAATGGATAAAAAGAGATGTATCTAAAACTAAAATACGTCTAGATACATTTCCTTTTATCCATTTTGATGACAAGTATTTCTGGACGGAGGGAGTATTTGTCTTTTTAGAGATTTCAACAAGTGACTATGACCAGACCTTACCAACATACTCAAAAAAGTAGTCCATAATTTTGATGTTACCCTGTTTTCTTGGCGGTGCAGTGCCATTTGGATACCTCATAAATAAATCAAGGAGAATCTGACCCCTTCCTAAAAAGACATACGGAGCAAAATGAGTGAATCTACACTCTAAAATATGTCTACATACACATCCATATGTGGTAGTCCATTTGAAATCTGAAAAAGACAAATATTTACGAAGGAATGGAAGAGTAGACATGATGACATGGTCTACAACATGGTCTACAACAAAAATGTGCTGGACTGTTTAGCACCGGATGCTCGCAACATGATGACATGAGTTCGAATTCTGTCTTTTAACTTTAAATTTGAGTACTTAGAATACAAGATTAAGGATGGACTTGTTTCTTTTTAACTTTCTGTACGAAGCTGTAGCCACCGTGCAAGTCATGTGTACACTGTACATGCAATTAACTTTCTATAGAGGGACAATCATACAGGCAATTAACTCAAATGGATTGGATGTCACTCTATTATTTCCAGCATAAGAGCATCTCCAACGGCAACCGGCAAATTTCCTCCCGCTTCCTTCCGCGGAGGACGACATCAAATGCCAGCAGCATACATTTTCACAACTCTAACCAACCAGATGAAATTTGTGCAAACACGGACTGATTTCATATAAGCATGAAGGATCTCGTATAAAAAAGTCGGATCTTCATATAAACATGATGGATTTCATTACATTTACATGAACTAAGCGGTGCCAATCCGGCTCTCTTGGTATAATTAATACTCCCAACATTCGGAAGTACTTGTCCTAGAAATCGATGTATCTAGACTTATTTTAGTTATAGATACATACAATTTATCCATTCTTAGAACAAATATTTCCCGCCAGCTGGAGAGGGAGTACATAATCTAAATGGCCGCCCGCGGATCCCTTTGTCTTCCTCATGTCCGTCAGACACTTGCGGGGTCGACGAAGGTCCTCAGAAGAGACGAAGAAGCAAAGAAACCACCTGAATGCGCAGTAGTCGCCTCGGTGGTGGCCTTCATGGGTCGTAAGTGGCGGCGGCCTCCCGTGTTCTACTTCTCCTTGATGATAGCGGCGGACACGGAGAAGCTCGCCACCAACTCATCACTCTCCATGCGCCCGACTTCTGTCTCTGCCTGCATGGTGCTACCACAGGCACATGAGGCACGCCCACAGACATGGGAGGCGCGGCCACCGCAGACACTAGTGGCGCAGTACTACGCGGCAGCGACGACGCCTGTACTGGCGTGCTTGCCGCTGTGCCGGCGTGGAGCAACTCGCCACTCCTCATTGAGCTGAACTGGAGCAGCGAGTTGCTGAACCACGCGCCTGCTTGGGGCGGCAACTGGCTCCGTCGGGCCAAGCGAGGTTCATGAAGCACCGAGCAGCCTCGCCTGTATCCGGAGGGCTCGGCAGGCCACCCAGCCGGGTAATATGCCGGAGAACGGTTCCTCGGAAGCCATCGGAAGAGTGGAGAAAATGGCGAAGGAGAAGTTGGGCAGTGGCGGAGTGGTGCAATTCTTGCCCGCTGTCTGCCTGGCCTCGTGTAAATAGAGGGCGGACGGTAGGAGCTTGGCCGGCGTCTGGCCTCATTTAAACTGAGGGCGGACGGGAGGAGCTCGGCCGGTGTTGCGTTTAATTCCGGCTCGCTCATGAATGGACGTGTGGACGAAGTAGGATTCTCGGTTTGCATGCGGGTTTAACGGAGGGGTTTGATGGAGGCGAGGAGGCGTGTTCAGCCGGGCATGCAGCGGGCGGTGCAGTACTATTCGATTTGACAATAGTAATGAGCCTTCAAATCACAAAGGCCCTCTCCTCTCGTGAAACTGACCAAGCTAAACTGCCCCGCCCTCTAGCCATTTAAAAAATGTATATACTCCACTTTTGTACAGTAGCAGTTTCGATGGATTGCGCCATGGAGCAAAACTTCAAATTAAAAAAAAGGTGGTACATATAGAGAGCGCTCATCGCCAAATTATGCATATAGTACTATTAAAAAAGTTAGTACGTGCTTAAATGGGGTGCTAAATTCTATTAAAGAAATACTAATAGTATGTATATACCGAAGAGTTAGTAACGAGAAGAAACATAACATAGTTCTACTAGGTGTTCAACATAACACACCCCTCTAATTAAACTAAGCACACCTAAAATTAAACTATGCAACTAATCCGGTAAACACTGCATTAGAGCCACCATGAGCAACAACACTGACACCTTACTCACTCGGAGTCCTCGTCCATGTCCTTGACTTCGTCCTTGTCCCTCTTCCTCTTGGCCGATACTTCTTTGCTTGAACTGCACACTTGGCTCTTGCTCTTCATCCAACCCTTGTAGATATTGAAACAAAGGTAGCCATCCATTGCAGCATAGTGGATGTGGTCCATATCTAGTACATTCCGCTGCCATGCATGACAATGAAACGTGTATTGAGGTTTCTCCAGTTTACCGTATGAAGGATGAACAATGGCTCCTGCCAGGGTCAGCACTGAAGGCTGGACACTGGAGGGCAGCAGCCGATTCTTCTGGAGGTCGAAGGGGTTGCCTACAACAAGGCCTATCTGAACAAGGACTTCTTTGTCATTCGTAAAGTCTACAGTAACGAATTTGATTAGGTTGCTCTTGAGGAAGTTCTTAAAATCTAGGCATTCAACGTCGGCATGGCATATGTGGTAGACCAAGCATAAGTCATGCACACAAATCTGGATCACGGCAGGCTTCTTCCTCTCTTCCTCCTTTAGACCCTTCTCTCGTCGTAGGACTGTGGTGTACTAAACATCTAGCCCAGCGACCCACTCATCATCTGAGTTTTCAAACATGCATCTGAAGTGAGAAAGGCATCCTTTCACCGTTGCGGAAGAACGGGTGTAGATGACGTTGATCTCATCGCCGGTTATGGTTCTAACCTTGTACACACCGCCAATCATGGAGATTTGGGACGCCATGGATTTGGGAGGAGGGTTAGGATTAGTGGAACTGCCGTAATGTGAAAGGAGAGGACGACTAGGAGCGAACCGCCGTAATATTAAAGGATGTGCGGGGACGAGTAGGAGCGAACTGCCAGCGTGCGAACGGCAGGGTAATGACTTTCCATTCTCCCATGATACGGGCTTCCGAGAGCCCTTGGATCTGAGATAGAACGGTTGCATGGCATGATTCTAGACCTATGGGTGAATATCCTATCCTGGAGGGTTATTCTGCAAATTTTCAGCAACTTAGCATGCGACCGTTCGATCTCAGATCCAAGGGCTGCCAACAGCCCTTATCATGGTCGCGCCTAGCATGACTGTCGCGTCACTCGCGCGGTCACACCCATGGAGATTTAACACGGTGCGTTAGGCTATCTGATGTTGGCATGTCATCACTTAGTCACTCATACTACAACTAGGTTAGCTATAATGTTGGCAACAAGTGTATTTTTTTACTTCTCTCTATCTCTTTCTTCGTACTCCCTCTGTCCCATAATATAAGAACGTTTTTGACACTAGCATAGTGCCAAAAACGTTTTATATTATGGGACAGAGGGAGTAGTAGTTATTGCATTTGCCAAGGAGTGACATCTTCCAATGAAATGATGCTTAGATGAGGTGCTAAGGGCATTAAATGGCTTAGCAATCAAGTCCCCAATGCGTAGGTGCTTATTAGTTTTTTGTTGCTAAGTTTGCTTCATTTAATTAGCTATAGACTCAAAGTTGTCTTTTCACCTAGGTACACGCGCTTAGCACCGTTTCTTCCTTGGGTCACCAAACTTGCCACATCAGACTATATGCCTATGTGGCAAGCTTAGCACATGTAGGAGCAAGTAAGTACAACAATAGTGGGCTATAAGCCCGCTTTACATGGCATTTTTGCATATGTGGAGGAAAGAGGCAAGGAAAAAGTGGAGAAGTGAGCTCTCATGCAAGAGCCAACCTCAACTACATGGTGGAGCACTGCGAGAGGCACCTGTATGGAGGTGGTCAGGAATCAGGAGACTCACGCCGGTCGTAGCACCGTAGTTAAAATGATAATGGCAAGTCAAATCACGGGGCCCCACCTGTCCAGTAGTAACTCACTGTCAAATTACACAACCCTACATTTACAACATCCTACTCCCTCATCTTCTCGCGTCTCTGTCGAACCGACTAGGCGGAACTGCCCCTCCTACCGCGTAGGAAAAGCCCCGCCCTTGACTTTTAAATAGTACTCCCTCCGTCCGGGTTTCTTAGGCCCCTGGGCAGAGGGAGCGCGTCCCCTCTTATTAGGCCCCTTCATCGATATATAGTTGGTCTTCTGAAGCATAGTAAATTTTAAGCCGCTTTCATGCACAAGCTCCTATACATTGAGCGATTAGTACTCCTGGCACAATGCCCAGAACTAGCCGTCCAATGCATGCACTTCTAGTCCTCCTTCTATTGGCACATGCATGGACCATGTGGCATCCGAGGCCGGGAGAAATTAGCACCAGCACTGTGCGCATGAGCTGGCGCCGGTTTCCCAAGCATCAAGAAATTAAACGGCTGCATTTGCAGGGAATTAATCATCTTATCTTGGTACATGTGATTTGGTCGGGGGGCCTAACAAACCCGGACGGAGGTAGTACTACAGTATACTCCCTCCGTCTAGGTGACCAAGGTGGAGAGGAAAACGAGAGAACTTAATGTTTATTTGCTAAGGCTGGCTGTAATGGTAGTATCATAGCTAGTACTATCATGCATGCCAACTATGCAATTTTGATGAGGTGTCGTAGAATTAAATGAAGAAAGTGAGAGTTGAGTATCATATCATGATACCGTATCATAATAAATGCTATGCTACTATGTTTCATACATGGCAATAAATAAAGTACTACTCCCTCCGTTCCTAAATATTTGTCTTTCTAGAGATTTCAACAAGTGACTACATACGGAGCAAAAAGAGTGAATCTACACTCTAAAATATGTATATATACATCCGTATGTAGTAGTTCATTTGAAATCACTAAAAAGACAATTATTTAGGAACAGAGGGAGTACATGATACTAATATATGATACTAAGCATTATTAATATCATTGCGTGCAACGAATTGACCACTGCATGTCATGTTTGATAGTCTCAAGTCATTAAAAGCATACAAGCCCCACATCTCTTATTGGTTGATTCCTCTATTTATGTCAAAAAATAAGAAACAATGTGAGAGTTAATGCACCGCGCCTATGTGTTTACTATTTGGTTTTCGTAAGATGACTTACTCATGTAGACGGAGGGAGTATTCGATTTGACAGCGGGCGGCACAGTTCTCGATACAGCTTTAATGCAGACGAGGGAGGGAGTGGCGGTTCTCGAAATGTTGAACGGCCAATGCATCCTCCTTCAATTAATGCATGAGGGAAGTAATGGGAGGAGGTCTGGGAAAAGAGGCTACACGATGTGAATGCAATATAGTTTGCCCTCATATAAAGGCGCCCCTCCATTCCAATGCATCTACCACATTGTACACACCTAAGCATTTTCCTAAGAACCTACACTAAGCGCAAAAGAGCTCACTCTAGACCCATGGCGGCGATGCGCGCAAGCGGCCAGCGGCTATGCCACATGATCCACGACGTCGGCCTGCGGCATGGCGCCGAGGATCTTCTCCAGACGGTGTTGGAGACCGGCTGGTGGATGGCCGCCGTCGATGCCAACTATGACTCTCAGTTGGACCGGATGATCGTTGCCACCAGCAACAAGTTCACCGTCCTCAAGAAGCTCGCGGACGACATCGCCGTACTCCTCCAGCCCACGCACCCGGGCTCCTCATTGCCTGCCACCCTAATCGGCCTCCATGGCTAGAACCTCTTTCAAGCACTGGTGGCCCTGCGACTGCCCGCCGATGCCACGATGAATGTCCACCTTGAGATTGCGCTCGCCAGGAGGCGCCTCGCCCTGCAAGAATTCGTCGACCTACACATCCACGTGTACGAGCAAATCATGTACATAGGTATCTACAAGGCCAGTGAGGGCGCTACGACATTGGCCTTCTGTCGGTGTCAAAACCGGCGGATCTCGGGTAGGGGGTCCCGAACTGTGCGTCTAGGCGGATGGTAACAGGAGACGAGGGACACGATGTTTTACCCAGGTTCGGGCCCTCTTGATGGAGGTAAAACCCTATGTCCTGCTTGATTAATATTGATGATGTGTATTACAAGAGTGGATCTACCACGAGATCAAGGAGGCTAAAACCCTAGAAGCTAGCCTATGGTATGATTTTTGTAATGGATGTTGTGTCCTACGGACTAAAGCCCTCCGGTTTATATAGACACCGGGGAGGGCTAGGGTTACACAGAGTCGGTTACAATGGTAGGAGATCTACATATCCGTATCGCCAAGCTTGCCTTCCACGCCAAGGAAAGTCCCATCCGGACACGGGACGGAGTCTTCAATCTTGTATCTTCGTAGTCTTGGAGTCCGGCGGACGATGATAGTCCGGCTGTCCGGACACCCCCTAGTCCAGGACTCCCTCAGTAGCCCCTGAACCTGGCTTCAATGACGATGAGTCCAGCGCGCATAATGTTCGGCATTGCAAGGCGGGTTCCTCCTCCGAATAATCCATAGAAGATTGTGAACCCCAGGATAGCTAGTGTCCGGCTCTGCAAAATAAATTCCACGTTCCACTGTAGAGAGAATAATATATACACAAGTTCAATCTGCTGACGTATTTTGCGGCATGACGTCACACCACTACCAAGCCTTTACTTGAATCGTTTTTTATTATACCACCTCGGCGCGTTTAGCGAAGCGGTTTCCTTGGCACGTCTTGTCGAAGCAGAGATCGTGTTCCCCTTATTCCGGGATCCTCATCAATACGGACGTGGGTAACCCAACCGCGCCCGTCGCCACACCTCCTCTATCGAAGGCGAGTCCCGAACTGTCACGGAGACGGCTCTTGGTATTCTCCCTTTTTATAATAGGACCAAGGCTCGTTTCTTTTCTTCAATCTTCCACCGAATCTTCTCCTTGCTCCAAGTTCCAACACCCAGAGCCCCAGATTCGAGCGCTTCGGACCTTCAACAATGTCCGGCTCCGACCTTCAGGGCCGGTGGATGCCCTCCTCCGTTACGGAGGAAGACGTGTTAAAGCTGCGGGAGGCCAGGTACCTGTCCTATGAGATTTCGCACAGGCTGCCCGCCGAAGGGCAGGCCATCCCCAACCCCGAGCCCGGCGAGTATGTCGTCTTTGTGTCCCACCTCCGTCGGGGTTTAGGCTTCCTGATGGATCCTTTTGTGAGGGGGCTCATGTTCTACTATGGGTTGGAATTCCATTACCTGGCTCCGGAGTCTATCCTCCATATTTCCGCGTTTATTGTTGTCTGTGAAGCCTTCCTCCGCGTCACCCCCCACTTTGGCCTGTGGCTGAAGACCTTCAATGTGGAGCCGAAGATGATCGGGGGGCGTCAAGCAGAGTGCGACGGGGCGGCCATAAGCAGGAGGGCCGATGCCCCGTGGCCCGAGGGCTCCTTCCAAGAGGAGCTCGGCTTGTGGCAGCAGGAGTGGTTCTATATCACCGCTCCGAAGGGCAGCAGGCAGAAGCCGCCGCCCGTATTCCGCTCGGGACCTCCTCGATGATTGATGTCGTGGGTCAACCAAGGGCTCAACTGGGGTCCGTCAAAAGATGTCCCGTATTGCAGGGCCGGATTCGAGACCTCCAGGCGAGGGAGATCGATCTGGTCGTGGTGATGCAGGTTATGCTGATTAGGCGTCTCCTGCCCTGCAAACGTTGTCCTCTCCGACTATGGGAGTTTAATCCGGAGGGACCACGGATTCTCCAACGCTTCATGGGTATGACACCCGTGGAGATGTACAAATTATTCTTCGGACCGCCAGTGGCGTGTCCGGAATTGACCGAGGACGCTGGCCTAAGCTGCAATCGCCCGGATACTCAAGTAAGTAGCTCGGTGTTCGGACGTACCGTCTGTTTGTCTTTCTATAATTCGCCCTTTAACCCATTATCCTTCTACAGGAGTGGATAGCGCAAGCAAAGCTGATACGGTGTCCGGCCCCCCTCCCAGAGACCGCGCCGGATCCCGTGCTGGTCCAGATGCTGGAAGCTGCGCCTTTAGAAGAAGGCGGTGGGGAAAATAAGGGAGCCACCGCCTCGACTAAGGAGGCTCTTGAAAAAGGGGGGATCGAGAATCCCTCCCTCCAAGGGGAGAAAGGACCGCCTCTGGAGACCCGGAGGCCAAAGCCCCTAAGCGGGGGAAGAAGTCTTCACCAGAGGGTGCTGCGTCCGGGGAGGTCCCGGCCGCACAGTCTCCCCTAAAGAATCAGCCCTCCAGCGAGTTGTAAGTAGAAAGAAGGGGGTTCGGTGATAAGAGACATCCCTGTTTGTGCTTCTGAGGATAACCAAAGTTTTTACCTTTGTAGTTCGGATCTCCGACCTTCTCAGATGAGCTCATCTTCGGGGGACCTTCGTCCGGAGATGATGGAGAGCGAGACGTCTCCGTCTGCTGCGCCGTCGGATAGGGCGGACGAGCATGAAGTGTCATCACGGAGGGTATCCCCGAGCCCGGCAGAGCCGAAGAGTTCGGCGCCGACTAGTGTTCGGCCGGGGGAGCTGAAGGATCTGCTTGAGAGGGCGTCCATCTCAGAAGATCACCATGCATTGATGAATATGATGATTGGAAGGATTTCGTCCGCCGAAAGCGGATTGCATAATGCCGTCAGGAGTTTGCTGGTGGGATTTGAGGTACGTAAAAATGACATACCTTTTGGCAGTTTTGCACATGGAAGTGCGCCCTGCATAGATAGTAGCCCCTGAGACTCAGTAGGTTGTCGAAAGCGACAGCGTGCCGAGGATCAAAATCGCAGGTTTCAATCTTCGCCGTTCCTATGCAGGTGGCGGATCGTCCAGGGGTCGGCCGGACTGATGGAGTTGTCGAACTAAAGCGGCAACTCGACGTTGCGGATGCGGACATCGCGCTAGTCAACAGGCGACTTGACGAGTCGCAAGGTAAATTTTTTTTGTCCCCGCAGTCACCTTGTAAGGGAGCTGAAGGCCATCTCTTATAATATTTGTGCTTGACGCAGATGGTGCTGCTGCTGTGGAGAGCCTTCGGGCCGAACTTGCTCAAGCCAAGGAGCACGCCAAAAGGAGTAATGCGGCGGCCTTGAGGGCGGCCGAGGAGTTAGAAGTCGAAAGGGCTGCACACTGTCGAAGCAGGGAAGAGATGGCCGAAATGGCCGTGAAGTTGAAAGATGCTACCGACCGCACTGAGGCTCTTGAAAAGGAGCGCCTATCGGAGCGAGAAGACCTGGGGAAGGCCACCGCCGAATCCAAGGACGCCCGATCTTCAATGCGGGCTATAAAGGAGGAGCTGCGCCAAGCCAGAGACATTGTGGCTGGCAAGCCCTTTCTGCTGCGCCGAAGGTTTACGGATCCTAAGTATGCTCAACTTGGCCAGCTGTGGGGGCCGGAGGATCCTTATATGGACTTAGCGGCAAGTGCGGCGGGTGCCGTTGTGCACTTTCGGAGCCAGAAGGATCACAAGACGGAAGAGCTGTTTTGGTCTCAATTCCATAGTCCGGATTGTTGACTTCTGCTGACCGATCGGTTGGCCGAATGGGCTGAGCTGAATAGGTTGTCCGGGCTTGCCATGACGGATATCGTGACTCATGTCTGGCCGGATAGGCCCAAGCCGAAGAGCTATTTTGGCTTGTTGCAGCAATTTCTTGGGGCGGTGCCGCATATCAAGGCGATGAAGCGGTCAGCCTACATAGAGGGAGCACGGATGGCACTTGCCCGTGTGAAGACACACTGGACGGAGATGGATGCCGCCGCTGTTGCGACCCAGGGTTCGGATGTGAACCGGTTACCCGCCGAGCACTATTTTGGGGAAGTTCTGCGTGGTGCTCGTATAATGGAGTCGCAGTGCTCGAAAAATGTCACGTTCAAATGAACGTTTTATCTTGTAAAACAATGTTTATGATATAGGCGCTTTTTGTACTTGTGCGTTCAAGTATTGAAATATCTCCTATGCGACCGTGTATGTATACGTATGTATAACCTGAAAGATGGCAGTCGTCGTCTTCAGCCCCCACGCACAAGGTGTGGGGGTGTTCGCAAAGACAGCGCATTTTCACACTTAATCTGATGTCTCGGTCCTGTTTAAGGAGGTGGTAGCGTAGCAAACGAGGCAACCGGACTATAATGCTTTATCACTTTCACTTAGCCATTGGAGTTCGAGGGTGGGACTACGATATAGCAACTGGGGGCACCCCGCTCTCCGAATTCGGGGTGCGTATGTGCCTGGCCGGGAAGCGGTCCTTCGTCGAAGCGGAGGAATTCTAAACATTCCGGTGGTCGATCGAGTGGTTGACCAGTCTCTCGCTGTATCATGACAGTTAGTTTTCGGCTTTCTCCACTGAGGTGCTCGCCCAGCCGAACTGGGGCACAATCGCAGTAGTTCTCCTGGTGCCACGTTAGCCGATGATACGGAACGTAAGGCAGCAAAACACAGGAGCCAAGCAAACCCAACATTTGACCAAAGACATGATTCGGAGCTGATGCATATAAGGCCTAACTCGAGACGCCGAACACTCCCTAAGGTGTTCGGTCTTTTATAATAACGGGCGAAACAATGCCCTAAGCCCCTTGTGTCCCGGTACGGGCGAGGTCCTCTGACGCGGCCGATGCCAAAACGTCAGTATCCTCTCTGGTTATCATGAAAAACCAGGGGATTATAGCAACAAGAGACAGTAAAAAAGGTTTATGCAGGGTCTTAATCTGAAAAGAATCCTAGCAACGGGTCCCTACTGCATGTCTGCGCCTGTGTCTCCGTTGTGCCGTTATCCTGGACGGGTGTGCACGGTGTTCATCTGTAAAAAGAGAGGAACTTAGAAAGAAATCGTGCGAAAAGTGCGTAAAGATTAAAATATTAATAAATTAATAAAGCTGAGCCTATATTAGCCCATTGTTGATTATATGCGCAGCCCCCTGTGAAGGGGTGTGCGGCTAGGGAGCCCCTAGCTTATTTATGCCGGACTCGTCTAGCCATGTCCGGGGTCTTTTAACGACCCTCTTAATGAAATGATGCCTCGTGGACCGGGCATTTTGAGTGTAAGAGACGCGTAATGTGGTATTGCGTTAAAGCGGACAAAAGCTTCATGCCCCAATAGTCCTTGATAGCTACTTTTGAATGGGGCGACATGGAAGATTAGCTTTTCGCGTCGGAAGTTGTCCGGTGACCCGAACACAACTTCTAGTAATAACGAGCCTGTGCACTTGGCGTAAGGGCCTGGCGTCACTCCTTTAAAGGAAGTGCGGCTATGTCGAATTTTAGTAAGGTCTATCCCCAACTTGCGGATTGTGTTCGGATATAGCAGGTTTAAATCACTGCCGCCGTCCATCAGAACTTGTGTAAATTGTAGTCCGTCAATTATAGGATCCAATATCAGAGCAGTCCATCCTGCGTTCCGAATGCTTTTGGAATAATCCAGGTGGTCGAAAGTGACTGGTTTTGACATCCAACTTCGGGGTTCCGCTGGGGTGGACCGTGCGGCATTTATTTTAACGGGTGCCACATTGTTTTTTTGTAATATCACATGAAGTGAGTTTACTGTTTTGACTTCTTGTGAGAAAGTCTTTTGTTTTCTGGTGCTCTGCTGGTGGGGTTTATCATCATCCTTGCTTGATGCGTCGAGCCCCTTGTGTTCGGCGTTGAGTCGGCCGGACTGTTTGAAACCCCAGCAATCTCTGTGGGTGTGGTTTGCAGGCCTTCCGGGGGTACTGTGGATTTGACATATCCGATCCAAAATTTTGTTTAAGTTGGATAGCTCATCACTGTTGTCCTTAAGAGGCAGTGTTTTGTTGCTTGGCCACGAGCTTTTGAATCCGGCGTTGACCGCCGTATTCTTTGGGCTTTTTTCTTTATTCCGGCGCTGATCCTTTCTGCGCCGTGATTTGCCGTTTCCATCTCTGATCTCGGATGTACTCGGGTCGCTGGTGCTGCATCTTGCTAGCCAGCTGTCCTCCCCCGCGCAAAAGCGGGTCATGAGGCTTGTTAGCACGGCCATTGTCCTCGGCTTCTCTTGGCCGAGGTGTCTGGCGAGCCATTCATCACGAACGTTGTGTTTAAAGGCTGCTAAGGCTTCCGCGTCCAGACAGTCGACTATTTGGTTCTTTTTGGTAAGGAAACTGTTCCAGAATTTGCACGCTGACTCTCCGGGCTGTTGAGTTATATGACTTAGATCGTCTGCATCCGGAGGGCGGACATAAGTCCCTTGAAAATTTGCTCTAAACGCGTCCTCGAGCTCTTCCCAACTTCCAACAGTGTTTTCTGGGAGGCTTTTGAGCCAATGCCGAGCTGGCCCTTTGAGCTTGAGGGGTAGATATTTTATGGCGTGGAGATCATCTCCTCTAGCCATGTGTATGTGTAGTATGTAATCCTCTATCCAGACTCCAGGGTCTGTTGTTCCGTCGTATGCCTCTATGTTTATGGGTTTGAACCCTGCTGGAAATTCATGATCCAGCACCTCATCGGTGAAACATAGTGGGTGTGCGGCGCCCCTGTATTTGGGTGTGCCGCTGTCTTCGAACACTTGGCGTGTTGTGATGCTTCCTGGGGCCCTCTTTTTTGGCCCGTAAATGGACCTGGCTGGGCCATCTGTTTTCCCAAGATCATGAGTCGGCTTGAGTGCGGCGCCGCTTGTCGCTTTTGGCCTGTCATCTGGTCGTCTATCCGGCCAGGCGGCTTCTTTAATTTTTGACTGTGGTGGCTCTATGGCTTCCTCGTCAAATTCTGGCAGCAGCTTGCGCTTCGGGTAGCTCTTTGATTGATGGCCATTGCCATATTTGTCTGCGGTCTTGAGTACTTTGCTCCACCTCATTCTGAGTATGTCTTCCGCTGTTTTGAGCTTCCGTTTTTCCTTCTTCAAGCTTCTTGCGGTGGCGACGAGTCTTTCGTGAAGGTTCTTATGCTCCGGTGGTGTGTCCGGCATGAGGTCGTCCGGACTGTTGGTTTCGCCGGGTATGGATTGATTATCCGATTCGTCCTGTTCGGACGGTTGCTTGGTTGCATGTTCGTCGTCCACTGGTTTGCCCTGCTCTATTGCTGGGTCATTAGGAATGTTGTTTTTGTCGAGGCGGGGCTTAGGGCGGCACTTGCGTCGCCGTTTTGGTTGTTTATCGGCTGGATTATCCTTTGCCGCGCCCCGTTGTTCCTCATCGTCACTTCTTTTTGGGGTATCCACCATACATACGTCATGTGTTGGGGTGGTCCTCCAGTGCCCTGTAGGCGCTGGTTCTTGATCGTCTTCGGCATCGTCGTCCATACCGCCGATGTCCTCGGAGTCATAGTCTAGCATGTCGGTTAAATCTTCGACAGTGGCTACAAAGTGGGTGGTGGGTGGGCTTTGAATTTCTTCGTCGTCCACATCCCAACCATCCTGGCCATAATCGGGCCAGGGCTCTTCGGATAACGAGAGACGCTTTAGCAATTTTAAGATGTCGCCAAAGGGCGGGTGTTGAAAGATGTCTGCGGCGGTGAACTCCATGATCGGCGCCCAATCAGATTCGACTGGCAAGGGCGCAGGAGGTTCAGAGTCCGGCACCTCGGAGTCACGAGCTTTATAAGGGATGGGGTCAGTGTTCGGCTCCATCGTTGTGGACGTCGCAGCCCCCGAGGCGGTGCCCAGCCACCCGTCCTCGATCTGCGCAATCGGCTCCGGACTATAGGCCGGAGCGGATTCGTGTGCGGCCTCCAAGGTACTGTCCGGCGGCAGAGTTAGATCCTTCCCATCGTGACAGTGAGGCATGATCGGCTGCGGCTCGGATCCATCGAAGATCTAGTCTCCGCGGATATCCGCAGTGAAGTTTAGGCTTCCAAATCTGACCTGACGGCCAGGGGCATAGCTTTCGATATGCTCCAGATGGCCAATTGAATTGGCCCGCAGTGCGAAGCCGCCGAACACGAAGATCTGTCCGGGGAGAAAAGTCTCACCCTGGACAGCGTTGTTGTTGATTGAAGAAGCCATCAGGCCTATCGGTGACGACACAGAGGAACTCTCAATGAAAGCACCAATGTCGGTGTCAAAACCGGCGAATCTCGGGTAGGGGGTCCCGAACTATGCGTCTAGGCGGATGGTAACAGGAGACGAGGGACACGATGTTTTACCCAGGTTCGGGCCCTCTTGATGGAGGTAAAACCCTACGTCCTGCTTGATTAATATTGATGATGTGTATTACAAGAGTGGATCTACCACGAGATCAAGGAGGCTAAAACCCTAGAAGCTAGCCTATGGTATGATTGTTGTAATGGATGTTGTGTCCTACGGACTAAAGCCCTCCGGTTTATATAGACACCGGGGAGGGCTAGGGTTACACAGAGTCGGTTACAATGGTAGGAGATCTACATATCCGTATCGCCAAGCTTGCCTTCCACGCCAAGGAAAGTCCCATCCGGACACGGGACGGAGTCTTCAATCTTGTATCTTCGTAGTCTTGGAGTCCGGCGGACGATGATAGTCTGGCTGTCCGGACACCCCCTAGTCCAGGACTCCCTCACCTTCCTCAACGGCTGGTAGCCTTGGATGCCTTTGCTGAGAAGCACCTTGACCTTGCCACAAAAGCCGCCACTCCTTAGCCGCCGGTCGGTGGCCCGGCGCACTAAGTTGAGGAGGAGGAGGTCGTAGTCGTACGTTGATGGATCCATCTTTCTTCTTGCGTTTTGTAACCACCACTGTGATCGCATCATCATGGCCTTAATTCTTATTGTGCTATTGCATTCTCGTTCCAGTCAATACCGACATGTGTGATCCCTTTGCTAAATTATATGCATCAATGTAACTAGTACTCCATCCGCCAATTTATAAGTTGTGCTTATCTTTTCCATCAACTTCGTGCAATGCGCGGGCATCTTGCTAGAAACACTAGAACATGTCGGACCGCATGTGACCAAACCGACAATGCGCCAACCTAGTACTACGTATCCTGCTTATTCGGCGGAAATAGCCCCTCCCTAGTGTTTCCAATTGTTATTTCTATCTATCGATCGTGCCAGGGAGCAGAACCAAATGTTACTCCCTCTGTTTTTGTTTACTCTGCATATTAGGTTTGAGTGAAGTCAAACTTCATAAAGTTTGACCAAGTTTATAGAAAAAAATATAAACATTTACCATAACAAATCTACATGACATGAAAGTACATCCAACAATGAATCTAATGAAATCAATTTCTAATTGTATATGTTCATATTTTTGTTTATAAACTTTGTTAAAGTTTACAAAGCTTGACTTTGACCAAAGCTAATACGCGGACTAAATAAAAAATGGAGGGAGTACAATTTATCCATGTTTCTCTACTCCTACTCCTGTAAAAGACTGAGTTGGTGATGGTGGTGTGTCTGTCATCCGTCATTTCTGACCATTAGATCTGCATCTAACGGCTGTGAGGTAAGTTGTGGCATTTTTGCAACAATAGCCCACTTCTCTGCAACAATTTGCAGAAAACCCCTTATTATCTTGAAAGCAAACGCACATCCCTCCCTCACCTCATCAAAACAGCCTGAGAAATATATTTTGAGTGAAAAGTACTCCCTCGGTTCCTAAATATTTGTCTTTCTAGAGATTTCAATAAGTGACTACACACGGAGCAAAATGAGTGAATCTACACTTAAAAATATGTCTATATAATCCGTATGTGATAGTCCATTTGAAATCTCTAAAATGACAAATATTTTGGAACCGATGGAGTAATATATTAGGAGTATATAAAAACAAGAGTGATTTCTTTCAAGTTTGTGAACAAGTACTACAATTCTACTCCCTCCGTCCCATAATATAAGAACGTTTTTGACACTAGTGTAGTTTTAAAAACGTTCTTATATTTTGGGACAGAGGGAGTACTACTTTGGATCCGTCGCAACGCACGGGCACATTGCTAGTAAAAGGAAAAGGCCTGCCGCGTTCGCGTCGCACCCCCACACGCCCGGGAATCGGGAGTACTCCATGGCCCATCCGGCACGACACATAGCTTAGGGAAGGCGTGTTGCCCAGCATTCTCACTTTCATGTGGGACCACCGTTGAGAAAACTGACTATTAGCAAACCGCACCCCGCCCGCCGCCGGGTTGGAAAACAAAAACGAGGGGAAGATCTAGCTGTAGCACGGAAGCCAAGAAATTTGGTGTCAGATGCGGCTCATTGATAGAGTACGAGCATTCCGTACTAGTACTACTCCTACTAGTACCAAGTTTGTACTCCTAATATATTACTAGTACTACCACTATACAACTAGTAGGTACGTGCACGACACAACATCGTAGGAACAAAAAACGGGAAGATCTTGTTTTGGGTGACTTATCTTTTTTCAGTCAACGTTGTATGAATAATATGCATGGCTACGGAAGGTTAGAGAAAAATAAATAGATAATGTGTTTAGAGTGCACTCCACTAAATAGATATACTTTGGATCCATTGCAACGGACCGACACATCTATATCTATACCCCTTATATAGTGTGTCAAAAACTTTGAAATTTGGTCGTTGGATGAAGCCAATCCGACGGTACAAAGATGGCAAATCCAAGCTCTACTGGCCGTTGGATATCATCCACCAGATTCTGCCACATGTATAATCTAGAAGACTCCATGCTTGAACTTAATTCATGACTAACTTTGCCACAACTAAACTTAGGCAAAGTTATTAGTTCTTCAAAATGAGAGCCACAAGTTGGCAAGCCTAAGGGAATCTTGCCACATTTTTGTTTGTATGTCATGTGGGGCCTTAGTGTGGCTTGCATAAGGTGTGGCTTGAACCAAACACTCACCTAAGTTAGTCAAACTTGCCTAACCTTACGTGTGGCAATCTTAAAGTGTGGCAAGATTTCCTTAGGCAAGCCAAAGTGTGGCTAACAAAGCAAGTCAACTAAGGCAAGTGTGGCAAAAATCATGTGGCAATATATGGCAAAGATAGTCACAATTCAAACAGCCCTACTAACCAAACAACCCCTAACCTTAGGCAAGTTTGGCAACATTGTATGATAAAGTGCGGCATTGCTTGGCCTAAAACCAAACAACCCATGTGTCTGCCACAAAAAATGTGGCTAACAAAATGGGCACCACAAGTGAGGCAAGATTTGGAAAGAAGTTGAGTCTATGACATGTGGACCATGTAGCTAGAAAAGTGTGTCAATCCACAAGTGTAGCAATGAACCAAACACATGCCTAAGATATTGTGGCACGCCTAAGCTTAGGCGTGGCAACCTTAGGCTGCAAACCAAACATCTATATCTATATCTATACCCCTATGTAGTGTGTGAATAACTTTGAAAGTTGGTCATTGGATGAAGCCAATCCGACGGTACAAAGATGGCAAATCCGAGCACTACTTGCCGTTGGATATGATCTACATTCCACGAGATTTTGCCACATGTAGAATCTAGAAAACTCCACATGTAGAAGCATAATGAACAAACCACTAGAATCTCATGCGTGTAATGCACGTGTACCTTACTAGTACTAGTTGGTAGTAGTAAGAAACAAATTCTGGTTCTGCCACGAGCTCGTACTGCAGGAGCACCACAAGGCCTGCCGCAGGAGTTACATTTCCCTCTCGGGGATCGAACTTCAGTGGCTTAGTGCCCGGCCTATGAGTCTATGACATGTGGGCCTTAAATGCGGCTGGCCCACATGTCATTCTCATGGTGGTGGCGTGGTTCGCGACTCACTCGTTCGAGATGAACCGGCCGATGGTGTCGTGGCTGTGGTGAGGGTGCCACAGCTAGGCGTCGGGGCATTACGAGGCGTAGATGGCCACACCGGCGGGTACTACATGTAGTACAGAAGTACTCCAGCTGAGGATTGATGTCCGGGATGAAATGTGTCACAGCAGCTGGATGAAAATTCAATGGTGCGGGACTACGGATCGGAGCACAGCAGCGGAGCAGGCAAACCGCATCCAATCGGGTGTGTTTGTGGTAGAAAGTTGATGGTCACCGCAGTTCAGCTGGCCCGCATGTCATGCACACAAAGGCAGAGGAGCGGTGGGCCCGAGAGGGATGAGGCGCACGTCGGGGGACGTCGTGCCGTGTGTTGGAGCGGGGTCGTGGGAATCGCGTGTGGGTGTGGCAGTGGTGGAAACAAGAAACGTGATGGTCGCTTGGTTCAACTTCCATGGACAAGCTGTCATGTCTGCTGACACATGTATCTCAAAACTAGAGTGTTTATATTTCAAGCACGTGAACAAGTATTATTCTACTTCTTTGGATCCATTGCAACGCACAGGCCAGCACATTGGTAGTAGTAGTGTCTATCTCTATCTCTAGAGGCCTTCCCTCATTCATCCTTTTCTCTCACAAGAAAATCTACTCATACAAATGCATCTTGATGTTCCGTGGAACGCACGAGGATGTTTCCTTGGGGGTCCCTCCAGCGCGGCGTGGCCGTAGTTGCAAGTTGACGCCCCTTGAGATGCCGACATTGAGGGGCACTCGGCTTTCCTATGAGCAGGTAAGATGAGTTTGATCACGTAGTGTCGTGGAATTGTCACGACAGAAGTCCTACTGAAAGGACTTAGTCTTGGAGCCATCACAACTAGGAAGCTTAAAGGGGTTAATCGGGACAAAGGATACGAGGTTTATACTGGTTTGGCCTTTACGGTGAAGGTAAAAGCCTACGATCCAGTTTTGAGTGGGATTACTTATGTCTCGATAACCAGGGAGCGAATCGCTTGACCAAGCTCTCGAGTTGATGTTACTTGTCCTTAACCGCCGCTGGGTCGTCCCTTTATATACAGAGGTTGACGCCCAGCGGCTTACAGAGTCCCGACCGGTTCATAAACATTGTCCGGCTCGGTCTCTTAACTATCCTTGCCTTACAATACAAGTCACGCACATATGGCGGTTTATCACTACGGGCCTTAAGTCGCCTCTGGGCTTTGGGCCCTTAACTGAACCGCCATCTCTATCCTGGGTCTTGGGCTTCAAGAATATTTGTAAGTATAACCCGGCCCCTCCTGGGCGGGTCATACCAATAGTTATATCCCCAACATTAGGCCCCATATTGATTTGAACTGGTTCATGTCAATCTTCGACACTTAAGGACAAGTCTTCTATCCTTATAAAATTTTTGTGACCCGCCATGACGTCATCCTCTGGATTTGTGGTAACCCTCCATGACGTCACCTGTCATAAAAGCACGTTTTCTTCAATGTATCCCAATGGATCTTTGTCCTGATGACCATCCCGAAAATCGAGGCATCCTTGTAGCTGGATAACTTATATTTTCAGCCTCCTCGTTTTTCGCGCTCTTTTTAGTGGCCCTTCCTTATAAATAGACCCGACTAGGTCTTCCTCATTCTTCCCTTTCGCGTCTTCTTCCTCTCGCCCCCATATGTCACTAGAGCTCCGCCACCACCGCTGCAGCGCATCTCATCTCCATCGACCTTGGCCGCTGCATCGACCTGAACTTGACCAGAAAACGGCGGCGCCCCTCTGCAGCAGATCTACCGCAGTAAGTTTTCCCCTTTCTGCACCATAGATCCATGCTAGAGTTAGCGTGTTCTTCTGTACTGCGTGAAGTTCATCTTAGTTCTTCGTGTTCCTTCTGCTATGGCTTCTTTTGAACCAACAATATCATAGATCTCATGTGGTAAGTGTTCTGCATCCATTTTAGGTACTAGCATATCTTCTTTCTTTGTAAAGAATCCCCACTAAAATGCATGAACTCCTCTGCACCATGTTTTTAGGTCTAGAAACTTTTCTTTCCTGAATATCTGTTTGATCCAAAATAATGCCTGCAGTTTGTGAAACCTGTTTATGCAACACTTAGACAAAAATCTGCACTTGTTAGATTCATCTAGCCATGGCGACTCTGATCACCGGTTTTAAGGAAGCAATGCTCAATTGATAATTCTGACCACCCACAGCGGTTTAAATAGCCCTGGCAGCTTATAGAGGCTATGGCGGCTTAAAAAACCTTGACATAATTATCCTTATACCATCAGTCCCCTTCGTAAGCCGCCATCTTGAATATGCACTGTAATATTTTTTCCTGCCTGGTTTAAATTTGAACCGGTACTTTTTACTCCGTCTTAGGCTTTCAACATGATGGCACCAAAGACACCCACTTCCTGCAACTAGGTTAAATCCATCATAATAGACAGTACTCTTAACGACTTTGTGAAGACCGGCTATCTGCCGAAGAAAGAAGTCATGACTTATCTTGCTCCTAACCCGGAAGAGGAATTTCCTCAGCCCAAAGAAATAGAAGTTGTTGTTTTCACGGATCACATGAACCGGGGTTTCACTCCACCTAGCTCAAAATTCTTCAAAGACGTGTTGCATTTCATTGATCTTCACCCATAAGACATCAGACCCAATTCCGTGTCTAATATCTGCAACTTCCAAGTATTTAGTGAAGTATACCTCAGAGAATAACCCAACATGCTGCTCTTCCGAGAGCTATTTTATTTGAACCGCCAGAATGAGTGCGCCAGCAGTCAGATCTTATAGCTTGGTGGTGTCTCAATCCAGCGTCATAGGAACGTAATCTTTCCTTACGCCAACCCGCCGAGACACCAAAAAGACTGGAATCAGACGTGGTTTTACTGCCAAGACACCTCTCCGGCTGGTGAAAACCCTCTGCCCGGCTTTCGTGCTCTTCGTCTTGGGCCCAACCATCATCTGCCTGACAAGATTACAGAAGCCGAACGCAAATCACTCGCCCCCACTTTAGCCAAGATCAAAGCTCTTCTGGGGAACGGATTAACCGGTATTGACTTGGTCCGGGTTTGGCTTGCCTGGCGGGTTATTCCATTGAGCTGCTGCCCCGGCTTGATGTGCGATTATACGTGTGCAAAGGATGACCCTCTACGGCACAGCCCTAATGATTTGCCTGAAGACGTCATTGACGATATGACAAAGTCTCTTCTGAACGAGAGCCTGGCAGACTATGGTAAAGTGGGCTTAGCCCCTTTCTGCAAAGCTAACCTGGCTCCAAAGGTAAGTCGCCCATATGAATAAATTACTTTGATTTTCCCATGTTTTCACCCATATTTATACCTCTGATAACTCTTACAGGCGGGTGATAAATTCTGGAAGGTCAAATATGACCATGAGGCTGCCAAGAAAGCCAGGAAGGAGAAGAAAGCCGCCAGGAAAGAGGCTGCCAAGAAGAAGGGCAAATAGGCCACCGCCTCTGACCTGCTTCGGCTAGCAGACTCTTCTGAGTCAGAGGTAGCCCTTGACTCCCTTGGCTCTTTTTTAACCATCTTATTGACACTGATTATCAGTAGGAGGACACAGGAGCAAGCCATAGCAAGGCTGACGAGGTAACTATCATTTCCTCCGACTCCGAGCCTTTGCCAAGATGGAAAATCCGCAGAGTAACCCGGAGAGTAAGGTTTTCCCATCCTTTAGCTCATCACGATCCTCAATTTCTTTTGAAGCGACAGAATCATGAGAGCCGGAGGCAGACCCGGACCAGCAAGGATGCAGAGCTCTCCTTCGGCTTGCTGAACACCCCAAGGAAACGCCGAAATGAGGTCACTTCTGCTTTAAATATCTTTTATCCCTTGGCGGATCTCACTCGTCGACCGCTCAACTCTTCTGACTCGGATTACCAGGAAACTTCCCCTTCCTCCGGCGACTCAATGCAGTCGAACCTGCCGGCTTTTAAGACTGCACCAGTTTAATAATAATCTGCTTATCTTGTACTTACTTTGATTCCTTGCATCTGTACTAACCTTTTGTTTTGACTCAGTGGACAAGTCTAGCCCAGCAAACGGGTTAGGAAGAGCAAGCCGGATGAAGACACAGTCGTGACCGAGCCGGTTCTGCAAACAGCTGCACCGGAGTCATCAACTCATGAGCCGCCATCTGAACCAGCTCAAGATATACCAACTCCCGCTGCTAACCCGCCTGTTGAACGAGCCACTGATGACTCAGAAAATCCAGAAGCCCCTAGCCCGGTTAGGATAGATGATCCGCAAAACACTGATGTTGAGATCACCAGAGCTGGCTTTGATGAGCCGGGAAGGCCAACTGTGCTGGCCAAGTGTTCCGCCAAGGAGGAACTTCTAGAACACTGCCGGGTCAAGCTTGACGTTGCGAACTATGCTCACATGAGTATTGGAGATATCTTTTCTAGCTACATGAGCCAAGTGCACAGCAGCCGGAACCTCGAGATTGACATGGTGAAGCAGATGCACCCAAAATTTGCGGTATAACCCTTTCTCTATTATGCATTAATCTTTACTATGCCAGCCCCCAAGTCTATTTCTTATGATGTTTATGCTATAAACTTAGAAACAAATTTAGTAACATTAGTAGCACAGATGGATAAAACACGCAAGAAACCCGGCTTACTCTATAGTCCCCAAGGGCGGCTTAACCAACATGGTTGAGCCGGTCCTTAAGATGGTTATATAAACAAAAAATACTTACAGAGCTTTGAACAGCAATATGCATAGCCCCCAAGTGCCAAGTATTATTGCTTGCAAAATGCTTGGGACTAACTATTATGAACCACCCCTTAAATTAAAATTCTTCGGTAAACATTAGCCCCCAAGTGCCAAGCGTTGTTGCTGGCAAAAGGCTTGGGACTTTAATATTGCATAAAAATTGGCTTGATTTTGACCCTGTATTTGTATAGGCCACCACGAGTCAACTCGAATCAGAGGTGACTGATCTGAAGAGCCGCCTTGAGGCCCAAGAGATGGAAATCCAAAAAGCCGACACCAAGTTCAAATTCAGCATTTCTGAACAAGAAAAACTGAAGAAAGAATTTGAAACTGAAAAGAAGGCCTAGGCTGATGAAAAAACTGCCTTGATTAACCGAGCTGAGAAGGCAGAGGCAACTCTAGAAGAAGCAACCGGTGAATTAACCGGCTTAAAGCGCAATGTCTCTCAGATGGTCTCGACGATCTTTGGTAAGTCACCCTGCAAGTGTTTAAATATTTGAACCTTTCAGTTGATCATATAATTGGAATTGAATCACTTGATCATGTTTATGCAGGCCCCACAAGCTCAAATCTGAACCAAGATATGCTGATCAAGCTGAAGGTAGTTTACACACTGGTGGAGCAATTGTACTCCGGGTCTCAACATGCACTAGCCACGGTGGCTTTGTCAAATGAAGTGCCTACCCTCCAAGCTGAGGTCTTGAAGAAGCTTTCCGTGATACCCAATGGTTCAATGAACTGAGGCGGTCGGCTGCAAGAGCCGGAGCGGTAAATGCTTTAAGCCGGGCCAAGGCTTGGCTACCGGAGTTAGACCCGGCCAACATTGCTACTGGCTATCCAAGCTTGAAGGAGGATGGCACTCCTTTTGAAGAAAAAGACTTTACCGCTTGTGTAAAGGAGATACGCCCCCTGGCCACCCTGATAGCGAACGAAGTGGATCTTACCAAGTACCAGGCGGGTTATGACGCAGAGAACCAAAGAATTCCAACGCCTCAATATGAAGTGACCAGTCTGATCCCTGCACTCCGTAAGCACACCTTTGCCCTTGAAGTTGACCCGGCCGGTCTAGTTGATGATGAAGCTGAATTTGAAGCTTTGAACAACATTGATTGGTCATCGTCAACCTTCTAGGAAAGGGAATAGGGCGAAGACGCGGAGAGGGCTAACCCAGACGCTTCAGGCCAACATGAAGGCTAACCTGTAAGGGTGATGACCCGGACAGTAAGGGTGATTTCCCAATTCTTCGGAAACCAAAATTTCCAAAGGTATAATGATGCTCCGGTATTGGCAACTTATAAGTCAATATCAAGCCGGATTAAAATTAACCACACTTGTACTTGTAAATCTCAAAGAGTCTCAAGTCAAATAAACGGTGAGGCCAAAGAAAACTTGAACCAAATAGAACATAAAAATGCAAGGCTTCTCATTCGAATACGATCAGTAAACCGTTCCACAGGGGTTAAGTGTGGGGACCCCGACTCATAAGTCGAGATCACCGATTGCACGTGTACAGTGATCCCAAAGATCAATGCTCACTGAGCACACAGAAGCTGAATAACAAGAGTCTTACATCCTTACATACCGTCTTACACAAATTATGACCATTATGGTCAAGTCTTACATTGATAAAGCCTTAAGGGCTGAACATCAAATGAAACACAAGCAGCGGAAATCTTCGTTGATAAGTAGAACCCATGCCATCTGCCTTAACCCTACAGGCATTCTGACTGGGAAACATCCTAGTTCGCATGTTCGTCTCCACAGAATTCTTCTTCGAACTCCGGTTCTTCCATGCCTGGCCAATTAAATAACCAGTGGCAAGCCAATGAGTACTTTGAATGTACTCGCAAGCAACCCATGTTTTGGTCCAAGATGTAACAATACATGATATAGGTAAATTTTTGCAGAAAGCTAGTTTTGAGTGCAATGACATGTTCAACAACTTGTAAGACATGCATCAAGAGAATTCAAGTAACCATGAGGACAGGTTACAGGTATCAACATAAATAAAGTGGGCACCAACCCATCTCAATCACGTCAAGTCCTTTGACTTGACCCAAGTAGTTATCCAAACACACACACTGGTTTGTAAACTCTGGACATAGTTTAAGCAGCACCGCCCAACCGTCCTTGACCGTGGACACGGCTATTCGAAAAGTTTTACACTCTGCAGAGGTTGCACACTGTACCCACAAGATCCGGGGAACTTCCGTGTCATCCACGACCCGTGATACCTCAAGTACCCGAGGTAAGCACCCGATCACTACCTTTCCCTAGACGACACTAACATGGAGTCCACTCGATTGGTAGTAACCCCCGTGCCTAACATTTCACATCATAAAGTTGTGGAGCCTCGCTCCCATATTCATCACATACCACAAGCACGGGGTACCAACGGGGAGTCCGGTGCCCTGTGAAAACAGTCATGGCCGCCCTACCTGGCACGACCCCGTCCCGAGAGAGCGCACCAACAACTCTCCCGTCACAAGTAATGCGGGCTCCAAGCTAGTATCGGTCTAGGTAATCAATAATGCCCTTTCCCATATAAGGGTAGAGTGGTTGCACATGTAAGGTTGGGACAGTCATCAAATCTTAAATCTAATCCATTTTCAAAAACAACTCACACACTTGCCTCGGTACACCACTTCGTCATCAAGTGGTTACCCATCTCATCATCTCCCTCGGGCATAAGTGGCACCCGACGGGGTTTTTGAAAAAGTCTTTTGAAAATACTTTGTCTCCATCACCATGCATATTCCCGTCCCTTTTTGCGTAGCACTACTTTAGCATCCTATCTACTCCGACCGTCATAACCCTCATAAAAAGGTAGGGTTATGCACAATGCAAGTGTCAACGAGGAAGTCCAGTGGCAAACCATCAAGTGGATACCACCTCATCATGATTCCGTTGCAACAACAATATGGTGCTATATGACATGCGTAAAAAGGGTTTCATAGACATGGTCAAAGGGCTGCTTGCCTGGCTCAACAAAGTCTTCTGGGTCTTCAAAGTCTTCTGGTCCAACTCCTTCGTCAGCAACGCAATCTGTCGTCGCAAAATAATAACAGGAAAAATAAGGCAATAATAAAACAGAAAAACCAAAGTGCTCATAAAAATGTCAACTCATTTTTGTTAAATACTAGGGTGAAAACTAAGAAGTGGAAAATTTCTAGTTTTGGATTCGGAGTAGCAGAATAGGAGAAATGGATTTACAAAGGCATATTTAAATGCTCAAAATCACATTTAAATATTTACAGTGAAGAAAAGGTTGTTGTATTTGAATGAAAATTGCACCATTAAATAGGTTGCAATATTTTAGGAATTTAGGAATCGGAGTTAATTTATTTGGACATTTATTTTATCCTGTGGAATATTTGGAAAAGTGACAGAAAAAGAAAAGGAAAAGGGCCCCGTGCCTGCTAGGCCAGAACAGCCGCAGGGCAGCAGGCCCAGCCAGAGAGGTGGCCCAGTGCACTGGTGCACGCGCGCGCGCCAGGTACAAACCTGACGGGCGGGGCCCAGGCATCAGGATGTGAGGCTGATGGACGGGCCCCACGGCCGTCGTCGTCAACCCTGGGTCAGAGAGGGCGGCGAGCTCACCGGCGATGATGCGGGGCATGGCGAGCTTGGACAAGGGCAGGGACGGACTCAGCGTTGTGTCGCCGTTCGGGTGGAGGTGGTGGACGTCACCGGAGTTGCCTTGTTTGCCGGCGACAAGGTCTCGCCGCGGAGAAGCTTTGGGCGTCGATGGTTTCGGTTGTTTCCGGCAGCTACAGAGAGGGGAAACAAGGGGGAAATGATCAGAGGGCTGCAGGGGTTCCTGATCGAGGCAGAGGAGGAGCGGGGGAGGCCTATACCTCGCGAACTCCGGCGAGCCAAAAGCGGCGGAGCTTGAGCTCAATCTCGAGCTCGGGCGGCTCTGGAGAGGAACTGGAGTGCAGGGGGAGGGTTTGGTGGTGCAGAGAGCGAGTGGTGAGGAGAGGAGGGCTCAGGGAGGCCTTTAAATAGGCGAACGGCGAGGTCCCGTAGACCCGTGCGCCGGCGAGCTCACGCTCATCGCTGCAGGGGTCGGGGGAAGCAGGCGTGGTGTCTGGGGTGTTCCTGGACGTCGACTACGTCGGGTGAGATAGAGAGAGGGAGTGGGGAGAGGTTAGAGGCGTGCACGTGTGAGCCGCGCGCACTCGGGCGGCCGGTGTTTTCTAGCGTGGAGGCGCGGGAAGGAGGAGAGAAGATGGGGCCGACCGCGTAGCGTGTTGCGAACACCGAGGCGCATCGGCACGCATGCGGGGGAGGCCCAAGGTGGTCGGAGGCGTCGGGCAGAGGGCGGCTACAGTACGGGAGCGCACTATAGCGCGCTCCAGAGCGCCCAAATGGCCGGCATGGCATTTTCTATGCCTTGTGGGCACGGCCAACTTTGTCCAGTAGCTCAAGGGTAGAGTAAAGAAGTAGGGGGAGGCATTGGATGCTCTAGATGGCCGCTGGGGTGAGGAGAGAGGTGAGGAAGAGGGAGAAATGGGCTGTCCAGAGAGAGAAAGTGGGGTTTTACCATCCAATAATTGAGCTGTGGACTTGCCATTGTTACTGGAGGTGAAAGGGGACTAGGAGGAGCTATGGTAAAAAGTTGAGCTCAAGGAGAATAGTTTTAATGGTCAAAATGGGGATTTTTGAAAAGTGGCAGAAGGTGTTTGATAAAGGTTTTGGCAAGCAAATGATTTCCAATTTCCATGAGACTCCACAGGGTGAAATGACACATATAATTAGGGTCTTTCAGCAATTTGGAGCTTATTTGGGCAAAGTTGCCAATGGAACTTTTGTAAACCCTAGAAATTAGCAGAAATGGACTTGTGTAGATCTAGTTGAGCATGACACTTCTCCTTGTTGCACTACTTGGTGTAGTGGCCTCATTTGGTCATGTGAACATGCTCACAAAAGTTGGGGTTAAGGGGAGAAAGTTGGTAGCACAAACTTGTTCAAATATGATTCTAGTCAGAGAGGGTTTTGGGGCATTTTGGTGAACCAAATGACTTTAATTGACATGAGGCTTTGCAAGGTGATCACAATATGCATTTGTGACTTGCTGGATTTTCCTTGGATTTTTTTGAAAATATTTCCTGTAGAAATATTTCAAATCTCTAAAATGGGCAGAAATGGTTTTGGGAGGTTTTGTCCAATATTTTGAACATGACCATGTGTTGAAACTCTTATATATGGAAAATATATGTCCATGGAGTTTCCCTGATTTTTGTCAAATATTTTTGAAACAATAAAATAATTTTTTCCCTATTAAAGACCATTTCTGGCCTTAAGAAAAAGCTTTTAAATAAAGTAGAAAAATAACTTTTAAAATTATATTTTTGTGGTTTATGGGAGTCCTACATCTAATAGGATTCAAATATACTTTTTGAAATATTTTTCATACCCCAAATCAAGGACATGCAGTGTAATCCTCAATTCAGGGGTTTTTGGAAAACTAATTTTAGAAAATACTTTTTGGCCAAATTATTTTTGTAAGAAAATACTATATTGCACTATACACATGGCATGATCATTGGGCAGAAGTTTGGGGCAAGGAGATGAAGTATATAAGGTGGAGTTGTGTTGACTTTAAAGAGCACTTGAAAATCACAGAGAGAAAACCAACTCCAAAAGCCAAATAATGCAAAAGTTTTTGTTGGTCCAAATTTTCATGATTTAATAATGCAAATGAAATGTTACAAAATGCAGGGTGTGACAGACCTACCCCCCTTACAAGAATCTTGTCCCCGAGATTCCTAAACTAGGCTTTAAAGAGATACGGAAACTCGGATCTAAGGTAGTCTTCATGTTCCCAGGTTGCTTCTGCTTCAGTGTGGTTGCTCCACTGGACCTTGAAGTACTTGATGGTGCGGCTTCGAGTGTGTCGCTCAGCCTCATCCAGAATGCAGATGGGCCTCTCACGGTAAGTCAAATCAGGTTGAAGGTCAATGGCTTAGTGATTGACGTCCTTGTAAAGATCAGGCTTGTGTGGAACTTGGAGGCACTTCCGGAGTTGTGACACGTGGAATACATTGTGCACATCGGATAGTTCAGGTGGCAGTTCCAACTGGTAAGCCACTTCTCCTCGTCGGTCAGTGATCTTGAAGGGGCCGATGTATCTTGGTGCGAGCTTCCCTTTAACATGGACACGCTGGGTTCCCTTGAGAGGTGTGACCTGGCGATAGACATGGTCTCCAACTCGGAAGTTTACGTCTCTACAACGCGAGTAAGCGTAGCTCTTCTACCTTGACTTGGCAGTCTTCAAACGCTCTCTGACAAGATGGACTTGCTCTTCTGCTTCACGGAGGATATCGTGCCCAAATACTAGTCCATCTCTGGTTTCTGACCAATTGAGGGGTGTGCGGCATTTCCGTCCATATAACACCTCAAATGGTGCCATCTGAAGGCTTGACTGATTACTGTTGTTGTAAGAGAACTCGGCGAAAGGGAGGCAATCTTCCCACTTAGCTCCATATGCTAAGACACAGGCTTGGAGTATGTCTTCGAGTATCTGATTCACTCGTTCCGTCTGGCCTCCAGTCTGTGGGTGGAAAGTAGTGCTGAAGGACAACTTGGTCCCCATGGCTTCTTGGAACTTCTTCCAAAACCTTGAGGTAAACTAGGTTCCTCGATCTGACATAATCTCCTTGGGAACACCATGAAGGCTTACGATCCTATTGATGTATAGAGTTGCTAGGTGGTTGCCATCATGGGTAGTCTTAACAGGAATGAAATGGGCTACTTTGGTCAAATGATCGACTATGACCCAGATGGAGTCATGTCCCTTGTTTGAGCTAGGTAGTCCAGTGATGAAATCCATTCCGACTTTATCCCATTTCTACTCGGGAACCTTGAGTGGTTGGAGCAATCCAGCAGGTCGCTGATATTCAGCCTTGACTCTTTGGCATACATCACACTTTGCAACATAGGTGGCAATCTCCCTTTTCATCCCGTGCCACCAAAATATTTCCTTCAGGTCTTGATACATCTTGGTCCCTCCAGGATGGATGGAATACGGGGTGTCATGAGCTTCTTGCAAGATCAGATTCTTGAGCTCAACCTTGTTGGGCATGCAAATGCGATTCCCAAACCACACAATTCCTTTCTCATCCTCTGAGAATCCTGGGGCCTTGCCTGCCTTGATCTTCCTCTTGATGCCTTCAATACTTTCATGTCCCTTCTGAGCTTCCTTAATATCATCCATCAAGGTAGGCCTAACTTCGAGGTTGTCCAAGAATCCTGGTGCAACCAGTTCCAACCCGAAGCTTTCAAGTTCTTCATACAAGGCGGGTAGCTTGTCCTTAAGCATAGCATTCAAGGAACAAGCCTTTCTGCTTAATGCATCTGCTACCACATTAGCCTTCCCAGAGTGGTATTGACCACTGAGGTCATAATCTTTGATCAACTCTAGCCATCTTCTTTGCCTCATGTTCAACTCCTTTTGAGTGAAAATATACTTCAGACTTTTGTGATCCGTGTATATCTCACACCGCTTCCCTAGGAGGTAATGTCGCCATGTCTTGAGGGCATGAACCATTGCTGCTAACTCAAGATCATGAGTAGCATAGTTCTCTTCATGAGGCCGTAGTTGCCTTGAAAGGTAAGCTACGACTCTGCCTTCTTGCATCAGAACACCTCCCAGTGTGGTTCTTGACGCATCACAATATATCACAAACTCCTTGTGTATATCTGGTGTGGCCAGAACTGGGGCGGTGGTCAGTCTCTTCTTCAGCTCCTGGAAGCTCTCTTCGCACTTCGGCGTCCATTCAAACTTCTTGTCCTTCTTCAAGAGCTGGGTCATGGGTCGGGAAATGCTTGAGAATCCTTCAACGAACTTGCGGTAATATCCCACGAGTCCGAGGAAGCTTCTGACTTCCTTCACATTGCTTGGGGATTGACATTCAGTCACGTCTTCAATCTTAGCGGGATCGACCGACAATCCTTCTTCAGTCAAAACATGACCTAAGAATCCAACTTCACGTAGCCAAAATTCACACTTGCTGAACTTGGCATACAGTTGGTGCTCTCGAAGCTTGTCTAGGACCATCCTCAAGTGTTGCTCGTGCTCTTCTTCCATCTTCGAGAAGACAAGAATGTCATCAATGAAGACAACGACAAACTTGTCCAAATATTCCATGAAGACCTTATTCATGAGATACATGAAGTAAGCCGGGGCATTGGTCAATCCAAAGGACATGACCGTGCACTCATACAGGCCATATCTGGTTACAAGTGCCGTCTTCGGAATATCTTGGGGTCTGATTTTCAGCTGGTAGTACCCAGATCTGAGGTCGATCTTGGAGAACACCTTGGCCCTGTTGAGTTGATCAAACAGATCTTCAATCTTGGGAAGTGGATACTTGTTCTTGATTGTAACTTCATTGAGGGAGCGGTAGTCAATGCACAAGTGGATGGTACCGTCCATCTTTGCCACAAACAGAACAGGTGATCCCCAAGGGGAGGCACTAGGGCGGATAAATCCCTTCCTCAACTGCTCTTCCAGCTGCTTCTTCAATTCTGCTAACTCTTCCGATCCCCTATAAGGCTTCTTATAGATGGGTCCCGCTCTGGGTATGAGCTTGATGATGAACTCAATGTCTCGGTCAGGAGGCATTCCTGGTAGCTCATCAGGAAAGACATCGGGGTATTCGCATACTATCGGCACTTGCTCCAATTCAACTTCAGTCAGACAGTTGATTTGGTTGGCTTGAGCAGAGGAGGGGTTGGGGGCGAATTTAACTTCGACTCCTTGCTCATTGGTCATAGTGACAGTCCGGTTGGCACAATCTAACAAGCCTTGGTGCTTGATGAGCCAATCCATTCCTAAGATCACATCCAAGCCTTGCGATCTTAAGATGATAAGGTCTGCTAGGAAGTCTACCCCATTAATGACAATCCTGACTCCTTTACATCCTATCTTGGCTCTTATCTCTGCTTCGGGGGTTTGTACCACCATAGGGTTATTCAGGAGTGTAGGGGTCATGCCACTTTTTAATGCAAACTTTTGGGTGACAAATGAATGCGTGGCTCCAGAATCAAACAAGACAGTTGCAGTTGCTGAATTGAAAAGGAACATACCCAGCACGACGTCCGGGTCTTCCTGGGCTTCTTCTGTAGTGACATGATTCACACGACCCTTGCCGTTGTTGGGCAGGTTGCGGGGAGCTTGGTTCCTTGGTGGCATTCCACGGCCTTGTCCTGGGTTCTGCGCATTGGGGCGCGGGGCGTCGGGCTTCTTGTTGGGGCAATACTTGGAGTAGTGTCCTGGCTGACCACATCCAAAGCAAGTGACTTCGTTGGGGTTGCTGCTCATGCCAGCATTGCTATTGGGGTTGTTGTAAGTTGGCCTGGGGTTGGCATACTGCTGAGGTGGATAGTTGGTGCGGGGTGCAGGAGCTCTTGGCTGCTGATAGGTTGGCTTGACCGGGGCTGGCTGCCACGGGCGAGGCTTCTGGTTGCTGGAGCTACCCTTTCTGATCATCTTGCGCTTACGGGTATCATCCAAAGCACGTCGCTTGTCCTCAAGCATGAGTGCCTTGTTTACCAGATCAGGAAAGGTCGGGCAGTCACACACAACAAGCGAGTACTACAGAGTCTGGTTAAGGCCTTCCATGAAGCGCTCCTTTTTGGTAGCATCAGTGCTGACATCCTCAGGAGCATACCGATGCGGAGCATCCTACTGACATCACCATGTCAAGAGTTCGTTTGGCAAGTGACACGTGCGACCTCTACTTATCATACATAAAGGTGAATCTTCTCCTTTACACGTGTTCACTTGACCCCTTCGAGGATGGTATACTACATGACACTCCACTCGTGTGCATACATAGGTATTGTCGGAACATCATGGACGAGGAGGAGTGCGAGCACAAGTGTACAACTACACCATCCGCGAGTGAGGCATGGAAGAGAAGGAAGAAGAGGAACCGCCCTGACTGGAACGAGCGGTACTACCGCCCACACCAGGCGGCACTACCGCTAAAGGCACACCGGCGGTACAATCGCTCGACTACCACCCATCTACTGGCCCAGCTTCTGTATTCGAGCGGTGTAAGACCGGTACAACCCCGGTTCTCCCCCTAGCTGCGACTAGACCGGTACAACCGGCCCTACCACCGGTACAACCGCTCCCTACCTTCGCGTGCACCTCCAGAAACCGGTACCTGAGCTCCTAGCGGTACAACCGCTCACACATCCGGTACAACCGCCCTGCCTGTGCGCAGTGAGAGGGGTTTCACCCCATGTATCCCCCAACTTACCCCTTAGACTATATATACTTGTCCCTTAGCTCCGTACTAGGGTTAGCAAATATGATAGCTCATTCTTAGGTGAGCTTTGCTCCTACCTCTACTCTTGAGAGAGAGAGAGACTACCACTCCCATGGAGTTCAAGACCTCCATGTGAGAAGATCCGTCTAGGATATCATCAAGACCTCCTCTTGGAGATGAACCTTACCTTGTATCTTTCCCTTTGTTGTTCATGTACCTTGTGATCTTGTGTGTTTGATTGTCTAGTGGATGTGTGATTTGGACTTGTTCTTGAGTGTTTCCCCTTGTGATTTCTCCCTGTTCTTCCCCGTGTTCTTTGTGCTCTTCGAGGGATCCCACTCCAAACGTGAAAGATCGACGCTATAGGGTTCCACCCTACATCATCTTGGTATCATGAGCCACGTTGATCACGTTTTTGGAGCCCCAACCCCTCTTTTTCTAGCTTGATTTTGTTGAGTTCGTCCTAAATCCGAAAATCCCCACCAAAAATAGCCCCCAAATTTTTTTTGTGATTTGTTGGTTTGATGAAATTTTGTTGATTTTGATCTGTGGATTTGCTTGGATTCAAGTGGATCTAGCTTTCCCCCAAGTTTCCCCTCTTCTCATCCACGAAATCCATCCAATTTTGGCCCCGAAATCATCCATTTCCGCCCCAAAATCGTGCCCCGAGTCGATCTGCGAAAAATCCCGACACGAGCGGTACTTCCGCCCCTCCGAGCGGTACTACCGCTGAGTACCTCGAGCGGTACAACCGCCCTCCCAAGCGGTACTACTGCCCCTCCCAGTTTCAGCGTTCCGAGTTTCACCGTTTTGACCATAACTAATTCATCCGGAGTCCGATTTTGACGTTCTTTAGCTCGTTTTGAAGCTATTGACATCCCCCATCCCACAAAACACCAACACAATTTGAATCCATCAAATTTTTGAAAATTTGGCATGTTTGCCTAGGCCATCCACCACAACATCCGCATAACCACCACCAACTTCCGCAACCTAATCCATTTTGATCCATATAGCATTAGTGGTTGCTTGAGTAGTGATTCGAGTCTCCTAAGGTGTTTCGGATACTTAGGGACGGTTGCTTCTTCATCAACCACCACCACCACTTCCACATAACCTTGCCCACAATACACTTCCGACAACCCAACTTAACCCAATTGTTGTTTGAGCTTTTTCAAGTTGTGGCTTGTGTCTCCTAAGGTGTTTAGGCTACTTAGGGACGGCAACTTCAACTTTGACACGTGTATAGTCCATCATCGCACTTCCGCATTTGCCTAGTGCAAAACCACCACCGCTTTCCGCTACCACCATTTTGACATTTGACGTTTGAGATTTTGAGTTCGCGGTTTTTCCGTTTCCTAAGGTGTTTCGGCTACTTAGGGACGAGACTCCATCATCTTGGTTTCTACATCAAGAACACCGCTACTCATCATCGCCAAGGACGGTAACCTCCATATCATCTTGGTATCGTGGTAACTCTCCATTGTATATTCCCCTTGCAAATTGCATTGATAACCCCTAGCCCATTTTGCGTTACTTGCCTATCGAGACTAGCCATTTGAGTATTGCCGGCAACGTTACTTGTGCACATTAGTGATCTACACCATCCATTGCATACATACCATATCATCTTGGTATCATATCATCCATTGTGTCTCAAGTTTGTTCCCGCATATACACAATTGCTATCTTGGTTTGTGCATTGTGCAAAAGTGGCCATAGAAAAAAAAGAGAATAAGCTTTTAAGCAAAGAATAAGAGTGAGCAAAGAGCTTGTAAGCAATAGCCATAGCATCAAAATATATCACATGGTATCATATTTGATCATCTTGGATCATTGTGTAAGAAACATCGGGAACCATACATACATAGCATACTTGGGATAGAAAGTTTATCCATTTTGCATCGTATAGGTTGTGCACAAGTGTCGTATCCGCCTATTGAGCAATCGTGCTAGCGTCTCTCTTGAGTTGTGCAACACGAGCGTTTTCCGTGGATTCCACATTTTGTGCTCATTCCTTGGTTGCACGACCCCATTTATCTATCCGTGTGTGCGTTTCCGTGTGCCATTCTTTGCTATTGGTCTACTTGTTTCACTTGCGAATTTGTGAATCTCTTTCAACATTATTGACTCTTGCTAACATTTTGCATCAAATTTTTGTGCCACTATCCTCACCGAGCTCTACCATAAGCTTTACTTGATAGGTGTGAGTGAACAAGTCCGGTACCAATTCCACTATTCTTTCATTTCACATTGAGTGAAACGGGATACATCCTCAACTTTGGGAAAAGGTAACTTGGTATTGTTTATCTCATTTCCTACTCACCTCTACTCGAGTCTTGTGATGGACAGGCAAGGCATTTCACCTTCGGTCTACAACAACAGCGACGAGTTCGATGCCACGAACAACAACTCCGACGCCAAGATGCAAGCTCAAATGGAGGAGATCAAAGCCCTCATCAAGTCCTACAAGCGATCTTCCTCATCTTCGAGAAGACGCTCAAGAGCACATCCGTCCGAGCTAGCATCTCCGGCAAGATCACATCGGCATCGACACCATCACCACCAAGAACATGAAGGTCAAGAGCTCTACATCAACAACCGCTCAATGACTTCACCATCTTCCTTGGCATCTTCGCCAAGTGACTTCAAGGCATCTTCGCCTACGGACATACGGCATCTTCGCCAACAAGAACCCCAAGACTACGCTCAAGAGAAGCTCCCCAAGCTCAAGTCCGCGACTTCCACAAGCTACTACGACCTCGACATCGACCATGCGATTCCTTTCTATGGGACTCACGAACCCGAGGAGTACCTCGAGTGGGAGCGTTTGATGGACGACTACCTCAAGCTACATCAAGTTCGTCCCGAAGATCAAGTGAAGTGCGCCACAAGAAACTTCCACGACTACACCTTGTCTTGGTGGCTTCACACACCTTCGGAGTACTACGACATGAGTTGGCCCAAGACGAAGAGAGCTTTGCGGCAAGAGTTCGTGCCTCCAACCTACATGGAACAACTTCGACGCCAATTGGAGAACACCATCCAAGGATCTAAGTCCATCGACGCGTACTTCAAGGAAATGAAGATTGCCTTGCGACGAGCCGGCGTGGATGACCCCATTTCGATGAAGTTCCACTTCATGATGGGATTGCACAACGACATCTCCAAGACCATCTTCCTCGAGAACTACAAGTCCATCGACGCCGACTACATTGGTGCTCTCAAGGCGGAACAAGAACTCATGAAGGCCAAGACTTCTCCACCCCAAGCAAACTTCGCGGCGACCAAGCTCTACGACAAGCATGAGGCTAGTACCACCACGATGTCCAACCCCGACAAGCTCCAAGACGATGCTCCCCAGTTCGACTTCACCGCCATCCCTCTTTGTGGCATTGATGGTGCCGAGTCTACCACGACTCTTTTTCAAGATGGTGCGGCAACAAGTACGACTACGGAGACCCTCAAGGACCAAGCTTTGGAGGCAAGCGACAAGGTAGCGATCAAGGATAATGCTTCCATCTTAGGAGGCGAGAGTGATGATGTGCCATCTTCGGCCTTCATCCACGGCGACGATGACGAGATGATCGAGCATGGGATTTTCTGTTCGGTCATGGAGGAGAGTAATGATGTGCCATCTTCGGCCTTCATCCACGGCGAAGACGACGAGATGGTTGAGCATGGGATCTTCCCTTCGACCACGGCGACGTATGATGACTTGAGTGGCTTGTGCCACCATATTGAGAGTGAGAGTGACTTCACCACTAGCCCCATATATGATGTGTTGCCACAAATCCCATGTGAGGAGAGCCACAACCACCACCACTTGAGTGAGATGAGTGACTCCACCATATGTGACTTTGAGTGCACCTACTTTGAGGGAGTGAGTGAACCACCACATAGAGAGAGTGAGATAGTTGATAGGTCTCTTGAGGCCATTTGCATTTCTAACAACTTGACCTCTACCTCTATTGCGTCTTCTCATTTGGTGCTAGGTCCCATTTATGATGACGCACCGATCCTCGACGACTTCGTCCTCCCTTTGGACAAGACGATGGCCATGGTGGAATATGATGCACCCCCCACATGGTTCCATCAAGATGATGATGACCACCATTTGGTCTTTCCCACCTCACCTACACCACTTGAGTGGAATGAAAAAGGTAACATAGGTGACGGTGATGCTCTAGTCCCACTAGTGGACATTCTTGACATTGATTGCTTGCATGATGTTGATCCACCTAGTACCTTGCTTCATTATAGTATGATTTCCCCATGTGATGATTTGCCCTTTATGATGAATATGATGATTCTCATGTGGAGTCTATTAGTTGTGATGCCCTGTTACATAGGATTTCTTGTGACAATTCTTTAGGTCACATCATGTTTGATAATCCGCTTAACTTGTCATATGCTATGCATGAGATATACCATATGTCTTATTTGCAATCTCTTCATAGTGACTATGCATATGCCATTAAAATAAACCCAATTTGCACATATGGCATAGATGACAAGCCCATGGTTATTGGCATTTGTTTTTCTTGTGATGATATTGATATGATACCTTTACATCATTTATCTAATATGCCATGCCATGACCACCTAGCTTCGGATATGCATTGTGTTGGATGTTGTCCATTTTCTCCATATGATATTTCCGCTATTACTCATGAGGAGGCCCCCATAGTTTCCTCATACATGTTAGGAGATTTTGATCCATCCCATCCATTGCATGATCCCAATAATTATGTGCACCATATGTTTCCCATGAATAAACATGCTATTGTTGTGCCATATAATTGCATTCTCAATTTGTGTCCCCATCGTGTAATACACAATAACTATTCTTTCATGATGGATGACATGTTCTTATACCATGCATCAAATTTCTTTGAGCGATGCTTATCTTGTGCTAACTCACACGTGCACATACACATCATGATGGATGATGTATACATTTACCATGCGCACAATTTCTTTGGTTTGTGTCTCTTTTGTGTAGGTACCCATGAATACTTGTCAACCTCGCAATCCCACGAGTTGACAAAACGAGCTCTAGAGAGCAATGAGGACTTGGGATCCCATGGATTGTCTTTCCCACCGCTCTCTTCGCGCAAAGACTTGGCGCATTTCTTCTACATGGCCCTCACTTGGATATGGGTTATCGTTCATTACATATCATATGCCCATCTTGCCATGTTCACTTTGCATGATATGCTCATTCCTATGCCTTTGACATGCACTTGTGACCCATGCTTTGCATTACACATGATGATTGATTCTAGTACTTGTATGTGTATTTGTAAGCTTGGTGGAGATATTGATTGTTCTTGCCATGTTCCTTTTGTGCATCATTCCTATGATGATACTTCCATCTTTCTTTGTGTTCGTGCTTGCGATATGTCATGTGCACTCCCTATTCCTATTATTTGCTCACATGACATGATTGCCATGATTTCCCCTAGTGTGTTGCATCTTGGCTCCACTAATTTACACGACTTGATAACTATGCTTGCTTATGTTGCATCACCAGTGACTCATACTTGCTCATTTCATGCGGTTGATGACAACCATCTATATGCTTTGCACATGATTCATATTGCTTCTTGTCATATATCTCCATGTTTGGCCTCTCTCATGATAGATGATTTGCCATGTATTGAGTGCAACAATGATTCTCTTCTAGCTCATGCGATTGCCCCCATAGCATTCTCGCATATGATTGGAGATTTTGACATAATTCTTGTGATGCATGCTTGCCTTCCTTTGCACCATATGCCTAGTGCCATGAATATAGCCATTGTTACATCATATTACTCATGCGCTTGTTCTTCTAATGGTTATGTGCAAGAGAAGAGAACCAGCATGATGGATGATGTGTTTGTCTACCATGCACATATGTTCTTTGCTTTGTTTTGTGCATGTGTAGGATACTTGGACTTCGTGTCGACTTCCACTTCACGTGAGTTGACCATTCGAGCTCTTGAGAGCGAGCCTCATACATTCTACCACGACTCGCTTCTACACAACATTTCCTACCACTTCGGCATTGTGAAGAATGCACAAGGACACGCTTTCAAGGTGACATCCTTGTTGAGCTTGGATATTGTGGATCATACTTCATGTGTTTCTTGCACCATTTGCACGCATGTTTGAGATATTGCTTGCACCCATGATAACCACATTTCCATGCTTCATGATATATATACCTTGTGTGTTGCATCCAATTCTTGGACTACTTGCTACTATCATATGGTTGGTTGCACCAAGATCATTTCTTCACATATGCCATGTTCCTTTGCTTGTCACATGATTGACTTGCCTGCCTCACACATGATGAACATTTGCTCTTTCTATTGTGTTGAGTGCCACACTATATTCACTACACCCTATGCACATTATGCTTGGATTGTCTTGCACTTGACCCATGTGTTTAGACATCCCATCAATGATTCCTATGCCTACCATCGGCCATTTGTCGAGCGCTTTATGCATGCTTGCTATGACCTTGAGGTGGATGCTTATGCTCTTGTCACACATATTTGCATCTGTACCTCACATTTACATGCTTGTTCCCATGATATTTTTGCTTGTGCTCGATTGATATGCTTACATACCATGTCACAATCCTTTGTCACACCCTATGCTATGCTTGATGACAACACTTGTGTGGTGAATCACCTCTTGAATGCTTGGTTTTGCACTAACGCTAACCACATTTGTTTTTCCAAGTGTTTGTTCTATTTTCTCCTTTTGAAGGAATCACAAGATGGTGCGACCTGGGAGAGTGCCCATTTCGAGCTTCAAGATGACGAGAACTTGGTGATTGACCAATCCTACACGGCGACGCCATCTCTTTCCCATGGTGATTTGGTTTTCGATCCGAGGTTGGATCTTTCCCAAGGGGGAGGGGATGATGCGGAGCATCCTACGGACATCACCATGTCAAGAGTTCATTTGGCAAGTGACACGTGCGACCTCTACTTCTCATACATAAAGGTGAATCTTCTCCTTTACACGTGTTCACTTGACCCCTTCGAGGATGGTATACTACGTGACACTCCACTCGTGTGCATACATAGGTATTGTCGGAACATCATGGACGAGGAGGAGTGCGAGCACAAGTGTACAACTACACCATCCGCGAGTGAGGCATGGAAGAGAAGGAAGAAGAGGAACCGCCCTGACTGGAACGAGCGGTACTACCGCCAACACCAGGCGGCACTACCGCTGAAGGCACACCGGCGGTACAACCGCTCGACTACCACCCATCTACTGGCCCAACTTCTGTATTCGAGCAGTGTAAGACCGGTACAACCCCGGTTCTCCCCCTAGCTGCTACTAGACCGGTACAACCGGCCCTACCACCGTTACAACCGCTCCCTACCTTCGCGTGCACCTCCAGAAATCGGTACCTGAGCTCCTAGCGGTACAACCGCTCACACATCTGGTACAACCACCCTGCCTGTACGCAGTGAGAGGGGTTTCACCCCATGTATCCCCCAACTTACCCCTTAGACTATATATACTTGTCCCTTAGCTCCGTACTAGGGTTAGCAAATATGATAGCTCATTCTTAGGTGAGCTTTGCTCCTACCTCTACTCTTGAGAGAGAGAGAGACTACCACTCCCATGGAGTTCAAGACCTCCATGTGAGAAGATCCGTCTAGGATATCATCAAGACCTCCTCTTGGAGATGAACCTTACCTTGTATCTTTCCCTTTGTTGTTCATGTACCTTGTGATCTTGTGTGTTTGATTGTCTAGTGGATGTGTGATTTGGACTTGTTCTTGAGTGTTTCCCCTTGTGATTTATCCCCGTTCTTCCCCGTGTTCTTTGTGCTCTTCGAGGGATCCCACTCCAAACGTGAAAGACCGACGCTATAGGGTTCCACCCTACATCACATACCTTGAGAGAACACTGAACTTCTGCATGTACTCCTTGACAGTGCTACTTCCTTGCTTCAGGGCTCGGAACTCCCGCTTCTTGATGGCCATGATTCCGGAAGGAATGTGGGCCTTGCGGAATTCTGCCTTGAAGTCACTCCAAGTGATGTTTTGCTCAGAATGCATGGCCTTGAATCCATCCCACCAAGCTCTGGCAGTTCCCCCGAGATAGCGGGCAGCATACGCCACCTTCTCACGGTCCTCAGTGCATCCGACTAGTGCCAGCAGATCATCAATGGTGCGGACCCAGTCGTCTGCATCCAGGGGTTCAGTTGTCTTGATGAAGGTGGGTGGTGCATGCTTCTTGAACTCCACCAACATGGAACGTCCATTGCCGTGTCCCGCCGGCTGGCGATTGACAGCTTGAGCAATCACCTGGAGGGCTGCAGTGTTGACTTGGCGTTCCTCTCAGAAAGCTTGGAGAAGCTGATCCATGTCCATGTTTGGAGGAGGTGGTGGGGGTGGAGTCTGTCCTCGGGCTTGGTCCTGGCTGACTCCTGCTTCAGCAGAACCTCCGGCTTCTTGCTGCTGGGTAGAGGTACCAATACATGTTACAACAGGCATCCTGTTGGAGTGGTCAAGGTCTCATGATTGGGAAAGATGATGAAAGCAATATAGATGGGACGCCTAGTAAGGGGGTTGGTATGGCACTAATTGTTTTCATGCAAGGGCCAAAAGGGCCAAACACATTCATTAAAGTCCAAATGGGTGATGTAGTCGCTTACAAGTTCCCGAAGGAAAGCACGACATCCATCAAACACATCAAAAGCAAACACCACACTACATGGTTTCATATGAACCATTACATGGACTCGACTTTGCATAGGGGTACACGACCTATCCTACCGTAGGGTTACTAACGGGCATATCCAAGTTGTGAATGATGCCTAAGTGGTGGAATGCTCGGTCGTGTAGTCTGGCTCTTCTGGGTCTTCCTCCTCATCATCAGCTTCTTGACTTTCCTCTTCACTTGAAGGGGTGGGGAGTGGAGGAGTTCAACACGGCATTGCTTTGCCGGTGGTGCGAAGAGCTTGCGGTATTCCTTTGCGCTCATGCGGTGTTGCTGTGGTGGTTCTCCATCCTTTGGGGGTCTTCCGCCTCTGTATGTGATTGCGGGTTGTCCAGGGGGAGCACCTTCGTTCTTGATCCTATCCGTCTTCCCTTGTGCTTTAAGAAGAAGTGCCTTGGTCTCATGAAGTTCCTTTCGGAGTTCCATTGATTCCGAGGCCAAGTGTTGTGCCAAACTATCGGCACAAAGGCTGAAGTAGGTCTGGAATCGGAGTGGAATCTAATGGTGGAGCTGGTGCACTGCTCTCATCCTCACCTTCCTTTCGATAAGGCAGGAAGCGGGTTTCCAACTCGTCTGCCATCTCTAGAAGAAGGCCTCGGAGGCGGTTGAGTGCCTTGAGGGTTGCCGTCTCGACGGCAAGAACTAGTGTTGCCATCTGGGGTCCCTCGAAGAACCAGCTTGTTGGAGAATAATTGGCCTTCATGATCACTTCCACATGATACTCCGTATCGGTGTCATTGATCCAATGCTCGTGGTAGGTGAAAATGGGGGCTCGGTGAAACTGGCACTTCTTGAGGCTATCCTCGAGAAGCACGGGAAATACGGTGGTCAGGAAGTCTTCGGGTACGGCAGCCATCTACAAAGGTTTAATGGGAGAGGTCAATAAGGGAAATATATCTTGGGTTGGGTAAGCTTTAGAAAAGAAGAGAAGTTTAGATGGTCTCAAGCTAACTAACGTCCATGCTAACTAAGGCTTCCTACAGTCAGGATGGCTCTGATACCAGCTCTATGGGGACCCCGACTCATAAGTCGAGATCACCGATTGCACGTGTACAGTGATCCTAGAGATCAATGCTCACTGAACACACAGAAGCTAAATAACAAGAGCCTTACATCCTTACATACCGTCTTACACAAATTATGACCATTATGGTAAAATCTTACATTGATAAAGCCTTAAGGGCTGAACATCAAATGAAACACAAGCAGCGGAAATCTTCGTTGATAAGTAGAACCCATGCCATCTTCCTTAACCCTATAGGCATTCTGACTGGGAAATGTCCTAGTTCACATGTTCTTCTCCAAAGAATTCTTCTTCGAACTCCGATTCTTCCATGCCTGGCCAATTAAATAACCAGTGGCAAGCCAATGAGTACTTTGAATGTACTCGCAAGCAACCCATGTTTTGGTCCAAGATGTAACAATACATGATATAGGTAAATTTTTGCAGAAAGCTAGTTTTGAGTGCAATGACATGTTCAACAACTTGTAATACATGCATCAAGAGAATTCAAGTAACCATGAGGACAGGTTATAGGTATCAACATAAATAGAGTGGGCACCAACCCATCTCAATCACGTCCAGTCCTTTGACTTGACCCAAGTAGTTATCCAAACACACACACTGGTTTGTAAACTCTGGACATAGTTTAAGCAGCCCCACCCAACCGTCCTTGACCATGGACACGGCTATTCGAATAGTTTTACACTCTATGGAGGTTGCACACTGTACCCACAAGATACGAGGAACTTCCGTGTCATCCACGACCCGCGACACCTCAAGTACCCGGGGTAAGCACCCGATCACTACCTTTCCCTAGACGACACTAACATGGAGTCCAATCGATTGGTAGTAACCCCCGTGCCTAACATTTCACATCATAAAGTTGTGGATCCTCGCTCCCATATTCATCACATACCACAAGCACGGGGTACCAACGGTGTGTTCGCTGCCCTGTGAAAACAGTCATGGCCGCCCTACCTGGCACGACCCCATCCCGAGAGAGCGCACCAACAACTCTCCCGTCACTAGTAGTGCGGGCTCCAAGCTAGTATCGGTCTAGGTAATCAATAATGCCCTTTCCCATATAAGGGTAGAGTGGTTGCTCATGTAAGGTTGGGACAGTCATCAAATCTTAAATCTAATCCGTTTTCGAAAAAAACTTGCAGACTTGCCTCGGTACACCACTTCATCATCAAGTGGTTACCCATCTTATCATCTCCCTCGGGCATAAGTGGCACCCGACGGGTTTTTTGAAAAAGTCTTTTGAAAATACTTTGTCTCCATCACCATGCATATTCCCGTCCCTTTTTGCGTAGCACTACTTTAGCATCCTATCTACTCCCACCGTCATAACCCTCATAAGAAGGTAGGTTATGCACAATGCAAGTGTCAACGAGGAAGTTCGGTGGCAAACCATCAAGTGGATACCACCTCATCATGATTCCGTTGCAACAACAATATGGTGCTATATGACATGCGTAAAAAGGGTTTCATAGACATGGTCAAAGGGCTGCTTGTCTGGCTCAACAAAGTCTTCTGGGTCTTCAAAGTCTTCTGGTCCAACTCCTTCGTCAGCAACGCAATCTATCGTCGCAAAATAATAAGGGGAAAATAAGGCAATAATAAAACAGAAAAACCAAAGTGCTCATAAAAATGTCAACTCATTTTTGTTAAATACTAGGGTGAAAACTAAGAAGTGGAAAATTGCTAGTTTTGGATTTGGAGTAGCAGAATAGGAGAAATGGATTTACAAATGCATATTTAAATGCTTAAAATCACATTTAAATATTTACAGTGAAGAAAAGGTTGTTGTATTTGAATGAAAGCTGCACCATTAAATAGGTTGCAATATTTTAGGAATTTAGGAATTAGAGTTAATTTATTTGGACATTTATTTTATCCTGTGGAATATTTGGAAAAGTGACAGAAAAAGAAAAGGAAAATGGCCCTGTGCCTACTGGACCAGAACAGCCGTAGGGCAGCAGGCCCAGCCAGAGAGGTGGCCTAGCGCACTGGTGCACGCGCGCGTGCCAGGTTCAAACCTGACGGGCAGGGCCCAGGTGTCAGGATGTGAGGCTGACGAACGGGCCCCACGGCCGTCGTTGTCAACCCTGGGTCAGAGAGGGCGGGGAGCTCACCGGCGGTGATGCGGGGCACGGTGAGCTTGGACAAGGGCAAGGACAGACTCAGCGTCGTGTCGCCGTTCGGGTGGAGGTGTTGGATGTCACCGGAGTTGCCTGGTTTGCCAGCGACGAGGTCTCGCGGCGGAGAAGCTTCGGGCGTCGACAGTTCCGGCCAATTCCGGCAGCTACAGAGAGGGGAAACAAGGGGGAAAGGATCAGAGGGCTGCAGGGGTTCCAGATCGAGGCAGAGGAGGAGCGGGGGAGGCCTATACCTCGCGAACTCCGGCGAGCCGAAGCGGTGGAGCTCGAGCTCGATCTCGAGCTCGGGCGGCTCTGGAGAGGAACTAGGGGTGCAGGGGGAGGGTTTGGTGGTGCAGAGAGCGAGTGGTGAGGAGAGGAGGGCTCGGGGAGGCCTTTAAATAGACGAACGGATGTGAGGATGTGAGGCCCGTGCGCTGGCGAGCTCACGCTCATCGCTGCAGGGCTCGGGGGAAGCAGGCGTGGTGTCTAGGGTGTTCCTAGACGTCGACTACGTCGGGTGAGATAGAGAGAGGGAGTGGGGAGAGGTCAGAGGCACGCGCGTGTGAGCCGCTCCATTGGCGCGCTCGAGCGGCCGGTATTTGCTAGCGCGGAGGCGCGGGAAGGAGGAGAGAGGAGGGGGCCGACCGCGTAGCGTGTTGCGGACGCCGAGGCGCATCGGCAGGCGCGCGGGGGAGGCCCGAGGTGGTCGGAGGCGTCGGGCAGAGGGCGGCTACAATACGGGAGCGCACTTTAGCGCGCTCCAGAGCACCCAAATGGTCGGCATGGCATTTTCTATGCCTTGTGGGCGCGGCCAACCGTGTCCAGTAGCTCAAGGGTGGAGTAAAGAAGTAGGGGGAGGCATTGGATGCTCTGCATGGCCGCTGGGGTGAGGAGAGAGGTGAGGAAGAGGGAGAAATGGGCTGTCGAGAGAGAGAAAGTGGGGTTTTACCCATCCAATAATTGAGTTGTGGACTTGCCATTGTTACTGGAGGTGAAAGGGGTATAGGAGGAGCTGCGGTAAAAAGTTGAGCTCAAGGAGAATAGTTTTAATGGTCAAAATGGGGATTTTTGAAAAGTGGCAGAAGGTGTTTGATAAAGGTTTTGGCAATCAAATGATTTCCAGTTACCATGAGACTCCACAGGGTGAAATGACACATATAATTAGGGTCTTCCACCAATTTGGAGCTTATTTGAGCAAAGTTGCCAATGCAACTTTTGTAAACCCTAGAAATTAGCAGAAATGGACTTGTGTAGATCTAGTTGAGCATGACACTTCTCCTTGTTGCACTACTTGGTGTAGTGGCCTCATTTGGGCATGTGAACATGCTCACAAAAGTTGGGGTTAAGGGGAGAAAGTTGGTGGCACAAACTTGTTCAAATATGATTCTGGTCAGAGAGGGTTTTGGGGCATTTTGGTGAACCAAAATGACTTTAATTGACATGAGGCTTTGCAAGGTGATCACAATATGCATTTGTGACTTGCTGGATTTTCCTTGGATTTTTTTGAAAATATGTCCTGTAGAAATATTTCAAATCCTTGAAATGGGCAGAAATGGTTTTGGGAGGTTTTGTCCAATATTTTGAACATGACCATGTGTTGAAACTCTTATATATGGAAAATATATGTTCACTGAGTTTCCCTGATTTGTGTCAAATATTGTTGAAACAATAAAATAATTTTTTCCCTATTAAAGACCATTTATGGCCTTAAGAAAAAGCTTTTAAAAAAATAGAAAAATAACTTTTAAAATTATATTTTTGTGGCTTATGGGAGTCCTACATCTAATAGGATTCAAATATACTTTTTGAAATATTTTTCATACCCCAAATCAAGCACATGCAGTGTAATCCTCAATTCAGGGTTTTTTGGAAAAGTAATTTTAGAAAATACTTTTTGGCCAAATTATTTTTGTAAGAAAAATACTATATTGCACTTAGTCCTGGCCATCTCAGGCCCAGCCTTGTCGGCCCACCCAGGCCCGGCCCTAAAATCCAGGGCCTAGGCCTGATGGGCTTGCCCGTGGGCCGGGCTTGGGCCTAAGTTTTGAGCCCACCAGCAGGGCCTGGACGGGCTTGGGCTTTGCATATTGGCATTTTAAGGAAGAGGCCCGGCCCACGGCCCTAAGCCCTAAGGGCTTTTCAAGGCTTTTCACTAGATGGGCCGGGCTTGGGCTTGAAAAGTAGGCCCAATGGTAGGGCCTGGGAGGGCCTGGGCCTCAGTTTTCTGCTGTGGGCTTTTTCAGGCCCGGCCCAAGCCCGGCCCGGCCCGGCCCATGGCCAGATATAATTGCACTATACACATGGCATGATCATTGAGCAGAAGTTTGGGGCAAGGAGATGAAGTATATAAGGTGGAGTTGTGTTGACTTTAAAGAGCACTTGAAAATCACAGAGAGAAAACCAACTCCAAAAGCCAAATAATGCAAAAGTTTTTGTTGGTCCAAATTTTCATGATTTAATAACGCAAATGAAATGTTACAAAATACAGGGTGTGACATTAAGCTAGGATTGGAATATGATCATGTAGCCTCCAATGGCTTCGGCATTGCGCTGATCAAGAGGGTACCGACAACTATGTTCTCTTTGGTTCGAATACGACCTATGTTTGAACAGGAAGCCCCCTAATGACCTTGAGAATTTTTTAACGACTCTGATTCGAATACGATCAAAGTCGGTCCCCAAAAGGGGTTGAGCTATGATTCAAATACGATCAAGAAGCCCCCTAGTGAGCTCGGCAGTGTGCCAATCAAAAGGGTACCAACAGCTATGTTCTCTTTGGTTCGAATATGACCTATGTTTGAACAGGAAGCCCCCTAGTGATCATAAATTTTAATGGCGAGATTCAAATACAATCGTAAGCCGGATCAAGCGGGTTAGCTGGATCGAATACGATCAGCCCCCAAGTGATCACGTTAGATGGAAATAATAACAATGACGCATTTACCTTTGAGGGGAAAAGGGCAGAGGTCTTGCTTTATTATTTATCATAACAAATACATTGTCAAAATATGTCTATCATGAGAACCGGTGGCTCAAGTGTAGTAAGGCCGAAGATGAGCGATATTCCACGGCCGGCGGGTCTCCTCCTCCGACTTACGTGAGTCTTTGTGCTCTCGAACATCGATAAGGTAGTATGACCCATTGTTCAGGTTCCTGCTGACCACAAAAGGCCCTTCCCAAGGTGAGGATAACTTGTGTGCATCAGTTTGATCCTGGATGAGCCGGAGCACCAAATCTCCTTCCTGAAAAGTTCTGGTCTTAACCCAGCGGCTATGGTAACAGCGCAGGCCCTATTGGTAAATCGCCAAGCAAGTTGCTGCCAAGTCACGCTTTTTATCTAACAGATCCAGGGCATCCTGACACGCCTACTCATTGTGCGCTTCAACATAAGCCGCCACGCGGGGCAAGTCATGACGGATGTCACTAGGGAGAACCGCCTTGGCTCCATAGACCATGAAAAAAGGCGTATAACCCGTAGATCTGCTGGGAATAGTGTTGATGCTCCATAACACAGAGGGTAACTCCTCAATCGAACAACCCGGTGTCTGATGCAAGGGGACCAAAAGCCGGGTCTTGATGCCTTTTAGGATCTCCTGATTGGCTCTCTCAGCTTGACCATTGGATTGGGGGTGAGCCACTGATGAAACATCAAGCCGAATATGCTCACGTTGACAAAATTCTTCCATGGCGCCTTTAAATGGATTAGTGCCATTGTCAGTTATAATGCTGTGTGGGAAGCCAAAGTGAAATATCACCTTTTTCATGAACTGAACTGCCGTATCTGCATCACACTTACTAACTGGCTCTGCCTCAACCCACTTTGTAAATTTATCAACCGCCACCAGAAGGTGGGTATTTTTATCTTTGGACCTTTTGAAAGGCCCAACCATGTCAAGCCCCCAGACTGCAAATGGCAATTTATTGGAATCATCCTCAACTCTTGAGCCAGCAAGTGAGTCCATCTTGAGAACTTCTGACAACCGTCACATTTACTGACCAAGTCCTCTGCATCGGCATGAGCTGTCAGCCAATAGAATCCATGACGGAACGCCTTGGCCACAAGGGATTTTGACCCGGCGTGATGGCCGCAATCCCCTTCATGAATCTCACGTAAAATTTCCTGGCCTTCTTCAGGGGAGACATAATGCTGAAACGCCCCTGTAACACTGCGATGATGCAACTCACCATTGACAATTGTCATTGACTTAGATTGCCAGGTTATCTGCCTGGCCAAGGTCTCATCCTCAGGCAACTCGCCCCGGGTCATGTAAGCCAAATATGGCACTGTCCAATCTGGGATGACGTGAAGAGCCGCCACCAATTATGCTTCCGGGTCAGGAACAGCCAAATCTTCCTCTGTAGGTAACTTGACAGAAGGGTTATGCAGAATATCCAAGAAAGCATTAGGCGGCGTCGGCTTACGCTGAGAGCCCAGCTGGTTAAGGCATCAGCCGCCTCGTTCTTTCTGCGGTCAATGTGCTCCACTTGGTAACCCTTGAAGTGTCCCGCAATGGCGTCAACTTCATGGTGATAAGCCGCCTTGAGAGAATCCTTGGAATCCCACTTGCCTGATACTTGTTGAGCCACCAAATCTGAGTCGCCAAAACACCTTACCCGGCTTAAGCTCTTCTCCTTAGCCATCTGAAGACCATGGAGTTAGGGCTCATACTCAGCCGCATTGTTAGTACAGGGAAACATCAACCATAGCACATAACAAAATTTGTCACCTCGAGGGGAAGCTAACACAACTCCAGCCACCGAGCCCTCCAATTGCCTGGACCTGTCAAAATGAATAGTCCAATATGTGTTATCCGGCTTTTCTTCAGGCATCTGCAGCTTTGTCCAATCGTTGAAGAAATCTACGAGTGCTTGAGATTTGATGGCAGTGCGTGGCACATACTTTAAACCATGAGGACCAAATTCAATGGCCCACTTGGTGACTCATCCTGTGGCCTCTCTATTTTGAATGATATCTCCCAAAGGAGCAGAACTAACCACACTGATAGGGTGTCCCAGGAAATACTGCTTAAGTTTATGGCTTGCCATGAACACCCCATAAACGAGCTTCTGCCAATGTGGATACCGTTGTTTGGACTCAATAAGTACCTCACTGATATAGTAAACCGGCCGCTGAACTAGATGTTCCTTGCTAGCCTCCCCGCCTTCCACTATAATAGCCACGCTGACGGCACGCGTGTTAGCAGCCACATATAACAATAAAGGCTCCTTATCAATGGGAGTAGCAAGAACCAGCGGCCCAGCTAGCTGTCGGCGGCGTCACTCCAGACGAAGTCATCTGTCTTCTTCATCATTTGATATAGTGCTATGGCCTTCTCACCTAACCGGCTTATGAACCAGCTTAAAGCAGCAATACGACCTGCCAAACGCTGAACATCATTGATACACACCGGTTTAGCCAGAGAGGTGATTGCCTTGATCTTCTCCAGGTTAGCCTCCATGCCCCTGTTAGAAACCAGAAAACCCAAAAGCTTGCCTGTAGGCACACCAAAAACGCATTTGGCAGGGTTAAGCATCATCTTGTAGACCCAGAGATTATCAAAGGTCTCTTTCAGATTGTCTATCCAGGTCTCCTTCTCTCAGGATTTCACCACAATGTCGTCCACATAAGCATGAACATTGCGTCCAATTTAATTATGAAGACAATTCCGCACACACCGCTGGTAAGTCGCCTAGGCACTGTTGAAAGGCATGGATACATAGCAGAAGGCTCCAAACGGAGTGATGAACGACATCTTCTCCTTGTCCTTAATTGCCATCTTGATTTGATGATAACCAGAGTAAGCATCCAAAAAGCTCAAACACTCACAATCCGCTGTAGCATCAATGATTTGATCAATACGAGGGAGAGCAAAGGGGTCAGCTGGACAAGCCTTGTTTAGGTTCGTGTAATCCACACACATACGCCAAGTGCCATTCTTCTTAAGCACTAGCACCAGGTTAGCTAACCACTCTAGATGGAAAACTTCAATGATGAACCCAGCCTCCAAGAGCCGGGCTACTTCCTCACCAATGGCTTTACGCCTCTCCTCATTGAACCGCTGAAGAAACTGCTTGACCGGCTTAAACTTTGGATCAATATTAAGAGTGTGCTTGGCGAGTTCTCTCGGTACACCTGGCATGTCAGAAGGCTTCCATGCAAAGATGTCCCGGTTCTCACGGTTGAACTCGATGAGCGCGCTTTCCTATTTGGGATCCAAATTAGCACTGATACTAAACTGCTTAGATGAGTCGCCTGGAACAAAGTCAACAATCTTAGTATCACTGGACGACTTAAACTTCATGACCGGCTCATGCTCTATGGTTGGCTTTTTCAAAGCCGTCATATCTGCCGGGTCAACATTATCCTTGTAGAATTTTAACTATTCTGTTGCACAGACCAACTCAGCATAAGCCGCGTCGCCCTCCTCACATTCCAAGGCTATCTTCCTGCTCCCATGCACTGTGACGGTACCCTTATGACCTGGCATCTTGAGCTGTAGATACACATAACATGGCTGTGCCATGAACTTGGCGTAAGGCAGCCGCCCGAATAGAGCATGATACGGCTTCTGATCTTCACCACCTCAAAAGTCGATTTCTCGGCCCTGGAGTCATATTCATCTCCAAAGGCTACCTCTAGTTCGATCTTACCAACTGGATACGCCGACTTACCAGGCACCACGCTGTGGAAAACAGTGTTGGACTGCTTAAGGCTTTTATCAGTTAACCCCATGCGACGGAAGGTCCCATAATAGAGGATGTTGATACTGCTGCCTCCATCCATGAGTACTTTAGTGAATTATATCCACCAACCTGAGGGGCCACCACCAAGGCCAGGTGACCCGAATTATCAACCCGAGGAGGTTGATCTTCCCTACACCATAGAATAGGCTGCTCAGACCATCTTAAATAACGAGGAACTGCCGGCTCAACAGCATTTACAGCCCTCTTATGAAGCTTCTGGTCTCGTTTGCACAAACTGGTGGTGAACACATGGTATTGTCCACTATTCAGCTGCTTTGGATGGCTTTGGTATCCACCCTGCTGCTGTTGCTCCTGACCACCCTGGCCAGATTGTTGGTTAAAACCACCTTGGTTACATTGAGAATTTTGAAAATTGGAATTTGAACCGCCATTCGGGCCATGAAAGCCGCCACCACCTGAGCCACCGCCCTGCCCATTATTACCGTCGAACATGTTGGAATTCTTGAAAGCCTTCATGATCGTACAGTCCTTCTATAGATTAGTAGGTGGCTTCTGCTGAGTGTCGTGCCTCAGACAGGGCTGATTCAGTAACTGTTCAAGCGTGGGGCCTGACCCGCCAGACCAGGGAGGTGCTCTCCCCTTACGTCGTTGGTTATTGCCCTGCGCATTAGTGTTAGCCAAAACTCCAAACTACAATCAGCCTTACGTTTATTACCTCCTTGATTTGCCGAGTTATGCTGAGGGCCCTTGCTGTTGCCATTCTTCTTTCCCTTCCCTGTCTTTTCATCATCAGACTCGGGATCCTTGGTACTATCAGAGTCGGCATACTTGACCAGAGCCGCCATCAGCATACCCATATTGTTACAATCTCGCTCGAGCCGCCCTAGCTTCATCTCAGAGGCAAAAAACGGCAATTTTTCTCCAACATTAAGACTGTAGAGCCAGCGTCCATCTTATCAGACGAATGTATTGTGGCTTTAACCCGGCGCACCCAATGGTTCGTGGACTCGCCCTTCTCCTGCTTGCAACTCGTCAAATCCACAATTGACATGGGCTGCTTGCATGTATCCTTGCAGTTCAGAATGAACCGGGCTTTCAACTCCGCCCATGAACTGATTGGATTAGGCGGCAGGCTTTTCAACCTAGTGCGGGCGGTCCCATCCAACATCATGGTGAAGTACTTGGCCATCGCAGCATCACTGACCTCTAGTAACTCCATAGCCATCTCGTAACTTTCGATCCATGCCCCGGCTGCATGTCGGCCGTATAATTAGGCACCTTCCTAGGTCCCTTGAAATCCTTGGGCAAACGCTCATTACTTAGAGCCGGCACCAGATAGGGGACACCTCCGTTCCTGGTGGCCACACCTGCCTCAACGGAAGTCGTCGGATAAACCGGATAAGGTAGGTAAGCCGTCAGCTGAGCTGCCTGCTCAGCCGCCTGCTCAGCTGCCTGCTCAGTCTCTTGACGTATTTTGTCTTGATCCACCAAGTTAAAGGCTCCATTGCACGCTGGGTCATGCCCACCTAGCTGGTTACAACGCCGGACATTGCTTGAAACGACCGCTGAGTCCATGTGCCTGCTATAACTCAAGCTTCGGCTCGGACGAGGGGTTGAATGAATCATGTCGCGGTTGTATGAGTACACCTCCTGTTGTGCTAAGGCCGTTTGAAGAAGTTCTCTGACCCGACAGGTTTCAACCGCTGCCGCAATCATGTTCTCCAACGGGTTAGAATAATGACCCGGTGGCGTCGGTACATATTGAGGTGGTGCAGTATTCACACGGGTGGGGGGGGGGCATCACCTGTGGCTGAACCGGCGTCCCAAGCCCGCGTGTCACAATCCGGCGGGTTACTGGGCCCGGCACCGGGTGTATGGAAGAGTTTTCGAGGATCATAAACCAGAGGGAGCCGAGACTGGGTCTTCTGATATCTTCTCCTCATGTCCTCATTAGAAGCGTTCTGATCCTGCGTGAGCTGGAAAGGCTCCGCAAGAATCCGCTGAGCCTGAGCATCCAGATCCGCCCGCTCTGCGGTCATCCTGACATCTTCTACTGCCAGATCCTCCTTTGCCTGCACTATGTCCAGCTTTAACCATGCCACTTCCGCATCGTGTTGAGCTTGATCCGCCGGGTTGACCACGACAGTTAACAAAGCGGTCATCTTGTCCGTAAGATCCAACAGCACCTGAGCCGACGAGCGCGCAGGGCCTCCTACCCTGGCTTCTGCTGACCCGGAGGTTATTGCTACTGCAGTTGCGGAGTCTTGAATAGGCTGTGTGTCGGCCATGAAGATTCCGACCTTGCTCGGCGGCTCAAGGAAATTCGGAATACTGCTGCCATCAGAACAGCCCCCAAGCCCGCCGTATTGCAGTTGATACAACCAATCTGTCTCGCCTGTGGACGACCCACCATCAGAATAGATGGCCGTCTCACTGCAAGATGTAGATCCTTCAGAGAACCCTCCATGGATGCATCCCATGAAGGCACGCTTCACAGCAGGCAGAGCCCGGGCGGGTCTCGAACGCTGAGCAGTCTCGACGAGGTCGGTGCAGATGTCCGGCTCAGGGCCCGGCTCGCCGATCTTGCCGATGAAGACGTGGATTCTACCGAAGGGGACCCGGTACACGTACTCAATTGAGCCGGCGTCTGGGCCCCAGCCTGCGTCGTTGATTTAGAGCTTGCCGTGACGACTCTTGGTCATTCGGCCCACAGCATATCCCTTGAGCCCTTCGAAGCTGCCCTTCAAGAACTCAAATCCACTCTATGCTGGCCCCACGGTGGGCGCCAACTATCGTGGAATTGTCATGGCAGATGTCCTAGTGAAAGGACTTAGTCGTGGAGCCATCACAACTAGGAAGCTTAAAGGGGTTAATCGGGACAAAGGATACGAGGTTTATACTAGTTCGGCCCCTTGCGGTGAAGGTAAAAGCCTACGATCCAGTTTTGAGTGGGATTACTTATGTCTCGATAACGAGGGAGCGAATCGCTTGACCTAGCTCTCGAGTTGATGTTACTTGTCCTGAACCGCCGCCGGGTCGTCCCTTTATATACAGAGGTTGACGCCCAGCGGCTTACAGAGTCACGGCCGCTTCATAAACATTGTCCGGCTCGGCCTCTTAACTATTCTTGCCTTGCAATACAAGTCACGCACATATGGCGGTTTATCACTACGGGCCTTAAGCCGCCTCTAGGCTTTGGACCCTTAACTGAACCGCCATCTCTACCCTGGGTCTTGGGCTTCATGAATATTTGTAAGTATAACCCGGCCCCTCCTGGGCGGGTCATACCAATAGTTATATCCCCAACATGTAGTAAATGCATTCTAAAGACTACTTCCATGTCCATTTCCTAATTCTCCCCCTGCCCACTGTTTCACAGGTTAGGCTTGGTGCGAGTGGAGATTGGCTTGCATATGTACGGGAGGATACCAACATCAATTTGCACAACATTTACAATGGTGACACCGTTCCCGTAGAACCTTTGTCCAACATTGGGATCAGCCATGCAACAGGCCACCACATGGATTGGTACGATGGAACCACGGTGAGATTGAATAAGATAGCATGAACCTTGCACATGGCGGTCAAAGGCGGACCATGTTGTCTGCGGCCGATTTGTTGCCGTACGAGTACGAAGACGCGGTGCTCCTTTCTAACTGCATCTTCGCGGTGACAAACAAGGGGACTTATTTTGTATGGGACACATCCTACGATATACTCCCTCTCTCCCAATTTATTTTTTTTGAATCTTTTCATTTTATAAGTTTCAAATTCAAATTTAGAGCTCCCCATCACATGTTGAGATTACAATGTTCATTAAATTGTTACATGCATGTATAGTAAAGAAACAAATATCGAGTTTGGCATGAGTTCATGTAGCGGTAGCACCCCAAGGCCTAGTGTAGGAGTTACATTTCCCTCTTCAGCGCCTTACTACACCTGCCTTTTAGTCAATAACATGTGGACCCGATAGGTGACTGGTCCACATGTAATGCTCCTAAAGACAGAGGGGCAGTGGGGCCAAGAGGGGTGAGCCACAGGTCGGGGGACATGTGGTGTCATGGGTTCAAGAGGCGTCGTGGAAATCGCGTGTGGCTGTGGTAAAAACTTGATGCTTGCCTCATTTCAGGTGGCCCACATGTTATGCACACAAAGGTAGAGGGGCAGTGCAGCCGAGAAGGGTGAGGCGCACGTCGGGGGACGTGGTGCCGTGGGTTGGAGCGGCGTCTGGGAATCGCGAGTGGCAGTGGATGAAATGTGATGGTCGCCGTAGTTGCTTCCATGGACAAGCTGTCATGTCTACGGACACATGCATTGCATACCGATCACTGGAAGGAGTAGTAGAGAAAGCTATATATGCGGATAGATAGTTCCTTATAGTCAAGCGGACCCACGCTACTACTTTGTTCCAAATACATGCACACCATCTAAATAGTCCATCTATATCAAATATACACCGAGAGGGAATAATGTTTTTTACAAGAGAGGAAATATTTCATCCATCCATAATGCCCTCCTGCTGGTGCAGCCTTTTCTTCTTCTTCTTCTTCTTCTTCTTCTTCTTCTTCTCCTTCTTCTTCTTCTTCTTCTTCTTCTTCTTCTTCTTCTTCTTCTTATTCTTATTCTTCTTCCTGTTCTCATTTTCTGTGGGAGAGGGCTTCACAACAAGCTCTTTGGACCTTGCAGCTATCTCGAAACTCACACGGGCATCGAGGGCAGCATATTTTATCCACTTGTACGTCAAGGGATAATTCTCCCATCCAGATAACCTTAGTGCCACCATCTCGTCACCCTTCTGAAGATTTGTACCGAGCACAAAATTTGCTACGTCGAGTAGGGATGGTGTCTGTTTATCACAATCTTCTACAGGAATTTTGATTCTGGTTTGTACGTCAGGGAAGCTTTTCAAATCAAGGTTGTACGGCTCCATCTTCTGTTTGTCCCCTTTGATGGCTGCCCCACAGAAGTATACGTCCTCCTGAGACAAGAAATCATGAAGCTCACCTGGTATGGAGGGCGCGTGTATGATGTGGTACACCAAAACATCATCTTCGCGGCACAACTGAAGGACGGCGGCGTGTTGGATCTTCCCAGTGGCATGCTCTGTGTACTCTGCGTCGAGACCGATGACCCTCGTCTCTACATTTTCGAGGGAGTTGGACACATTGTTGATCCACTACCGAACAACCCTTGGGTGGACGGTGACGGTGGCAACTATGCTCAACGAGCCTTCGACGAGGACATGTTGGACGCTAAAAACCTGCATATCGATCTCTTTCGCCATTTGGAACCGCTGGAACGGAGGGCTATGGTTTGGAGAATTAGGATTAGATGGCTAGTCTAACTGAAGTACTAGATGAATATTTAAAGAGGTTAAAACAATGTGAACACTGTGGGGTTTGGATGCAAATGAAGACGAAGCGGAGGTGAAGAAGCCGAGGAAAATCGGTTCCCGATGGAGAAGTAAATGGGAGAAGACGGCTAGGTAGACTAAACGAAAAGGCTATGCAGGTAGACTAAGGAGTCGTACCTGTTCGTGTATGTGCCCATCGTTCCTGATAGGTGGGACCTATGCAAATAGATAAAAAAATGTGTCGTAGCTGGTTCAGATGGATATTGGCGCGTGCGTGGGAGACACAACATTCTCTAGTTAAGGAATCCTCCCTCCGTCTAGGTGAGTAAGTCACCTTATGAAAATCAGGTTTTCCCAAAACCTTTAGGTGTGGAGCATTAACTTCCTGCTCGATCCCCTCCCAGCCTTGTTAGCCAGCGTTCTCTTCCTCTGCTGTCGTGTTCTACCTTTCCATTTTTCCTCTTCTCAAGTGTGGAACAATCTGCATGCCATCCTTGATGCACCAGAACGACCACCGCATGCATCACGGTAGGGCGTTTTATGCTTGGAGAGCTGAAAAGGCATCCTTATAACTACGTATTAATTGCTGATTTTGCTTCCATTTGTAATAGTGTCGTGGTTGGAAGTTTTCCTCGTCCCGGTGCTCTTTCTCGTCCAATCTACAGCCACCTAGGTTGCGCTCACCTAGATGGAGGGAGTACATGGTTATCCTCATCAAAGCCCCATCTTCGCGCTTCCACATGCACGCGAATTTGGTTCTGCTTGCAATATGGATGATACCTGGAGGATGAAGTGAATAGGCATGCTAGCACGGGAGACCTATTTCCGCTATACAATACTGGAGTACTCATGTTCCTACTAGTACATTTGTGGTACACTTGATGGTCAAAATACTATTCATCCGGTCCTCACAGTGAAGTGATAACACCCTGCTCCTGACACTAGTCCATGCGGCGTGTTCGGGTTAACAAAGTCAGCCTCACCCTGTGCATTGTGCAGTCTGTCACCGCTACTGTACAACACATTGGCATGCCTCGCCTCGTCTCCCTCTCCCCTCCCATAGCACCACTCCATCTCCATCTCCATCTCAGTCTCGGTCTCCATCTCACTGTGCCCCCGTGTACCATCGCCTCGCTCGCCTTCCCCAGTACCACTATTCCCTCGCTAGCCGCTCCAGCACCGACAGCCTTCTCCCCCGTAAATCAAGCCCCCCAAACCCCCACATTCCAAACTCCACCATGGCTGAACGTGAACCGCGCAGCATCCATATGAGCCGCTATTGGAGCAATCTCCCTAGTGACATCCTCGACCTCTGTTGTTCGTGTATGGATATGTTAAGCGCCCTGCGGCTGGCTGCTACTCGAGGGACATGCACACGGCCATCGTGGAAGCAAGGCCTAAGCTTTTCAAGACACCCTGCTTGCTGCTATCTTGTCTTACGAGATTGACTCACCATGCTACGGAGGCGTACATGATGCCCCTTGACTTCTATCCGATCTCCATTAGCCGAAACTTCTTTGCAGGTATGTAGTGGGTCGTCGTACATCATTTCCCTCGACTTTGATCCGATCACCATCGCCCGAAACTTCTTGGCAGGTATGTACTAGGTCGGCATGAACTCCCACTGGATGGATGCCTTCAGAGAAGACGGGAAAAAGTTGGTGCTCGTGAACTTCAAGACCTCCCATGAGATTATTCTTCCTCCGTTGGATTATATAGAGTTTTACCATCGCGTTCCAAGTCATCTAGATTACCATGTCAATTGGACGGATCTTGTTTTGCAGAAGATTGTAATCTGCCAAGTGCCCACACGACATGCGAATTACGCAGACTTCAAGCTAATTGCCTTGTTTGACCACAGACTCGCCTATCTTTACACCGGTGCCTTCTTTAGCTGGAGACAACTTAGCTCACAGTGGATCATGGTCAAAGCTGATACACACTTCTGTGATGCTATTGAACACAATGGCATCATCTGCGCGATCGACAAGGCAGATGGCACCACGTATTGCTGGGACGACGCGTGTAAGTTGTTTCCTTCTCATGTTAATGATGATTCCATGACACTGTTTGAACTTTTTGTGATGATTGGCATATCCCTGTTTGAGCAGAATTTGAGTACAACTATGGCTATGTATCAGAGATGCCATAAATCAGCTATATTTGGAATGAGTTAATTCATGCGATTGTGACCATGTCATTACAGCCAATTTCTACCCCTTAATAATCAAACGGTTAGGAATATATGGATATTCTCCTTATTTTACAGTAATCTATATACTACTACTAAATATGAATGTGTATCAATGGCCATGTTAGTTTCCTCATTTTCATGATGTAGAAACATGCACCACACTGTTGGTTTCATCTAACCATACATAAGGGAAGTAAATGTGCATATGGAGAACTCTATATTTGGAAGTAGTGAAATCCTGTAATGCTTACCATGTGTACATACCTATATTCTCCCTTCAGCAATCAATGGCTAGAATAATATCCTCGCAAAATTTTTGCCCATAGAACACGAGTATATAACAATGCATGGTCTGTTAGTTACCTTGAAGAATTTGTTTGTGAGGACAGAACATGATTACATAACATGCATGACATGGTAGTTTCCTGTGAAGAATTGATTGCGAGATAACATGACTATAACCATGCATGGCACTTCTATATTTTCAAACCTAGTATACATTTCCCTGTATTTTCCTTCCAGTTCCAACAGGGACATATCAGTGTTGTTTCTTGCATTATCCTACTCATACTCTGAACAATGCTAATCTTACATTAACAATGCCTATCCTTTTTTATATGATGCAGTGTCCCTACAGTTACTACCCTTTGTAATCACACCACCTTTGCCAAAAACAGGGAAGCACAACTGGTTCCTCGCCCGATAAGACGACGGCAAAAGGCTGATGATCATTCAGACACATGAGTCGGAAAAGTTATATTGCAAAAACCCCACTGTATACAAGCACCGTGAAATACGTGAGTATCCGGACAGTGGTTGTTACGTCTATGAGCAGGATACCAGCTTGTTGGGGCCTTTAGGATTTTTTTAGTTGGAGGCGAGTAAACAGCCTTGATTCACACTCTCTGTTTCTCGGACTCAATTATCCAATTAACCAGGAGATCACCGTTGGCAAGGACCTTGATGGCAGGGAGGCTCTGTTGCTATGGAAAACCGTGTCTACACGACGAGCCCTAGGAGTTCGGGAGCAAACTCCCCTGATTGTCAATGATACAACCTGCAGCCAAAAGAAGGTGAGAATGACAAAGGCATCCGGAATAACTTTGATATGTGGATGTCTCAATTACGACAGGCAGTGATGTGGTTCAAGCCTTCAGGTTGATAGGTAATTGGGCTGTTGCATCGAAAGGGTGGAGTACTGGTGTCTCCGGATCATTGGTCGCTGAAGCAGGGCTGCAAATTATGATGGTGTTGGATCATCTCTTCGAATGACTTTGTTGTCTTTGCTACTGGTTCTGGATGGGTACTTCCTCCTTTTGATATGCATATTCCTTGTCATTTGGTCATCCTCGTCTATGTCACTCTTATTATGTAATAATTTCCTCTGTTTAGAATGTCATTCTCGTCTGGATCACGAGAGTCTGAGCGCTGTAGATGGGTGGTGGTGTAGCAAGACTTCTTATGAACTATCATGTCTTGCTATTTATGTCAGTAGTAGTCACTAGTTAGTGTTTGAATGTTGTATATATCGTTGTTTCGAACTGTTTATTGTCTCGAACTACTGGTGGGGTAAATGAGGGCAACACCATTCTCCAGTGTTCAGAGTATCTCTTTTTTCAAGTTATATAATTTGAGCTCACTGTCTTTTCGATGATGTACACTTGTTTGGGCCAGTGAGGTGTCATTGAATATGGGCGAGTAGTAAGGCAATGCCAAATGGGTCAATTATGACTCTCAGGTCGGGCTCTCAAAAGATCCTAAAAAAGGCTGGGCTCTCCAAAAAAGAAAGAAAAAGGACTCTAAGGTTGACATGTGGGCGCCGCCGGTGTTTTCGTGCGCTTGCGCGCCGAGAGCATAATGGCGCGTGTTCGAAATTCATGCTACCTTTTCATCCCCAATCTCCCACCCCTCCCCCACCTCTGGAATCTCGATTCCTACTCCAGTTCCCCCAAATCGTCCTCCTGTACTCCCTATACTCAAGCGCACTATCATGTCACCGGTCAATGCGGATCTCCGAGCCGGAGGTCCTGAGGTCTGTCCTGCCTTCGGTCGCTGCGTGCTGTTGCTCAACAGTGGCATGGCGGCGCTTGACGACCAGTTTGCCGGCAAAGTGCTGATGGTAACCACCAACAGCGACCGGCCTCCCGTCTCGCTGGACGACCTTGACAAAGCTCTTGGCATTGCGCACGACATCCAAATAAGTGACTTGCTCGTCGAAGTCTGTCCACCACCGGCTGATTTCTTCGTTAGGTTCCGGAAAACTTTCGACTGCAGTCGTGTGTTCGAATCTTCCCGGCATTTGTTCTGCGATGACGCGCTGGTGAGCTTTGACCGGTGGCACCCAGGATGGGGCTCAGTGCCCTCTGAGCTGGAGTTTTTCACAAAGCTTACCTTCCATGGGATGCCTCGACATGCTTGGAACAGCGAGTCCATGAATGAGCTTATCAACGACCTTGGAGGTGAGCTCGTAAGTATGTTTGTTCCTCCAGACAGCTGGGCTCTGACGGTTATGGCATGGATGAAGAAGCCGTCCAACATACCGAAGGTGATTGGTGTTGAGGTACTGGTGCAGGAACCGGGGTTGTACTATTCCTTGCCACCAAGCCCGCCGCGGACCAAGTTACGGATGTAACTGTATCGAGTGTTCGTGCATGTCGAAGAAGTGGTCAATCCATCAATCAAAGTCCTGCTGCCGCCACTGGTGCCAGGGTCCATCGACGACGTCCATTACAAGAGTCCACGTCAGACTTTCCCCGTGTTGCTCGGATGATGGATGGCACAGGGCCTATTCCATCATGCGGTGGAGGCCACTGCTTCTTTGGGAGAAGAGGCAGGGCTGGCTGCATGGATGTGCTCTAATTTGAGGTAACAACTAAATCTTGTCAGATACTAGTTAAATCCGAGCTATGGGTGTGAAGCACTGATATGCCAGTACATTTGATTGTGACCTGTTCTAATTTTGTACCTAAACTTTTTTAGAAAGGGATGTACGTCAACTTAATGTGCTAGCAGAACTTAGTGTGTTGTCTGTCTGTTTTATTTGCACAACATTCAAGATATTTCCCCGTCATTGATAAAGATGATGAAACGTTATGTACGACCTCATTGGTTTCAACATAGTCCTACCCGTAGCGATCCACTGCTTCCGTCCTGATTGTGCCGCCTGCGTGAAATTTTTGTATGCAAGTTCAGTGTGCTATGATGTTCTATATGATTGTGTCAACTATATAAGTTTTTACTGAGCATCAACAATGCATATGGCTGAATGTGGGCTAAGTAGCCATGTTAGGTTGTACTGTACTACACAGGCCTTTTTTTCAACATCAGCAATGCAACTGGCCCGATAGTTGTACACAATATCCGGGTCAACTTGTTATTCTCCGCCCCGCTGGGCTGCAAACTTTCCTAGGAGGTATGCATTAGGCTTAACAAGAAATGGAATTTAAGAAATAATAAATGGGATGTAATTATAATAACTACGCAGGAACTATAAAAAATGCACCAAACCCGTAATTAGTTTAAAATATATATTATTTTTGGAATTTGAAAATTTTAATTTCATTACTTGTTGCGCGCACAATATTTCATTGGATTTTAACGTAAAACAAATTTATTTTGAAATTATATTTAATCTGACTAGAAATTTCGGATCCCATCAAAATGTGGGAAATTTTTTTGAATTCTATTTTGAGCGGTTCTTTGAAATTATTAATCGTTGTCCTAGCTATAAGTTGGGGTGTACTTTTAACAAACTGTAAATGGGCTGTAGTAAATGCTATTAGAATTAAAAAAATGGGCCGTACATTCTTACAAATCGCAAATGGGCTATATGTTCTCTGCCACACACTTGTGGGCCTTCTAAGTTGACGCGTACCCTAAAAAAACTAAGTTGACGCGTATGCAAGACTTTGTCAACAACACACGGTTCTAGCAGCTGTGGCCGTTGGATGTCCATCCAATGGATGTCGTGCTTCTTCTTCAATCTCGGATATTCTCGCTTCAGCAGCCCAAAAATGATTCCTCCCCCTGACATCTGGGGCGCACCATTTCGGAGGCTGACCTGTGGGCCTACTAAGTTGACGCCTACCAAGGGCTTTTTCAACTTAGTAAATATAAACGATTCTAGCTGTAGTGACCGTCCGATGTCCATCCAACGGCCGTAGTGCTTCTTCAACCTCTGGTCTTCTTGCTCTAGCCGCCCAAAGCAGCGCCGGTCGTGTCGCGTGCTCCTGCCTCCCGTGGCTGGCTGTGATGCCTTGGAGGCCTCACCGCCCCATACTACTCCCACCGCTGGCCAAGCCATCCCTCTACTCACCCACACCCCCTCTTATTCTGCGGTGACGGCAGACGAGGACATGTATTAGGGGTAGGGTAACAGGCCTGACCTAAAGACCCTACCCATGGACACCATGCACTTTGTACTGGGCCCCTTGGCCAGATCGCCGTCCAGACGTACCACAACTTGAAAGTCACTCGGACGGCAACAACCACTCGCAGCACAGCACTCCACTCGACGAGCTCATTCCACTCGGACGTGTAACTCACTCGGATATGCGAAGACCAATAGTCAGCATGACGGTTTTGTAGTGGGCAGGTATTATGGCATTGATGCTTCAATTTGTAACATAGGAGGTGAGGGGGTGGCGCACTCTATATAAGCCACCCCCACTGAGGGAGTCCTGGATTAGGGGGTGTCCGGATAGCCGGATTACCCTCATCGGCCGAACTATCATCGGCCGGACTATCATCATCGACCGGACTCCAAGACTATGAAGATACAAGATTGAAGACTTCGTCCCGTGTCCGGATGGGACTTTCCTTGGCGTGGAAGGCAAGCTTGGCGATACGGATATGTAGATCTCCTACCATTGTAACCGACTCTATGTAACCCTTGCCCTCTCCGGTGTCTATATAAACCGGATGGCTCTAGTCCGTAGGACAACCAACATCAACCCTTACAATCATACCATAGGCTAGCTTCTAGGGTTTAGCCTCCTTGATCTCGTGGTAGATCCACTCTTGTAAACATCCACAATATCAATATCAATCAAGTAGGACGTAGGGTTTTACCTCCATCAAGAGGGCCCGAACCTGGGTAAAACATTGTGTCCCTTGTCGCCTATTACCATCCGCCTAGACGCACAGTTCTGGACCCCCTACCCGAGATCCGCCGGTTTTGACACCGACATTGGTGCTTTCATTGAGAGTTCCTCTGTGTCGTCACCGATAGGCTTGATGGCCTCTTCAATCAACAACGACGCAGTCCTGGGTGAGACTTTTCTCCCCGGACAGATCTTCATATTCGGCGGCTTCGCACTATGGGCCAACTCACTTGGCCATCTAGAGCAGATCGAAAACTACGCCCCTGGCCGTCAGGTCAGGTTTGGAAGCCTAAACTTCACAGCCGATATCCGCGGGGACTTGATCTTCGATGGATCCGAGCTGCAGCCAAGTGCGCCGCACTATCATGATGGGCACGACCTAACTCTGTCGCCGGGCAGCGCCTTGGAGGCCGCACACGAATCCGCTCCAGCCTATAGTCCGGAGCCGATCGCACAGATCGAGGACGGGTCGCTAGACACCGCCTCGGGAGCTGCAACTTCTACGGCTATAGAGCCGAACACTGACCTTGTCCCGCATAAAGCTCATGACTCCGAGGTGCCGGACTCTCTGCCAGACTCCGAACCTCCTACGCCCCTGCCAGTCAAATCCGATTGGGCGCCGATCATGGAATTCACCGCCGCGGACATCTTTCAGCACTCACCCTTCGGCGACATCTTAAATTCGCTGAAGCATTTCTCGCTATCCGGAGATCCCTGGCCGGACTACGGCCAAGATGGTTGGGACGCGGATGACGAAGAAATTCAGAGCCCACCCACCTCCCACTTCGTAGCCACCATCGACAATCTAACCGACGTACTCGACTACGACTCCAAAGGCATCGACGGTATGGACGACGATGCCGGAGACTATCAAGAACCAGTGCCTACGGGACACTGGAATACCACCTCGTCATACGACATATACATGGTGGACACCCCAAAAGACGGGGACGACGAAGAAGTAGCGGAGGTCGATTCCTTAAAGAAACAGCCCAAGCGCCGACATCAGCGGCGCCGCTCTAAGTCCCGCCACAGCAAGAATGGAGATTCCGACACAGGAGATAACAACACCCCAGAAAGTGCCGAAGATAACCCCCTCCAGCAAGACTCAGTGCAGGAGGAGGCAGAAGCAAGCCCTCACGAGAGGGCGACAGACGAAGAGGTCGAGGATGATAATTACATACCTCCCTCCGGAGACGAGGCAAGCCTCGAAGACGACGAATTCGTCGTGCCTGAGGATCCCGTCGAACAAGAGCGTTTCAGACGCAGGCTAATGGCCACAGCAAATAGTCTAAAGAAAAATCAGCAACAGCTTCAAGCTGATCAAGACCTGCTGGCCGACAGATGGACCGAGGTCCTCGCGGCCGAAGAGTATGAACTTGAACGCCCCTCCAAAAGCTACCCGAAACGCAAGTTGCTCCCCCGACTAGAGGAGGAAGCATACAAACCGGCATCACCAGCGCACAATACGGCAGACCGATCTCCTCGTGGCTGGGACAGAGAGGCATGTAAGCCCTCCACCAAAACCGTACCCCGGCACCGCTCGAAAAGCGCGAAGCCACGGGGGAACGCGCCGGACTTGCGGGACATATTGGAGGACAAGGCAAGACAATCCAGATCTATCTATGGATCACGTGGGCGCCCCAAGACCCACGACGAATACCGTCGCGCCGGATACAACTACTCCGGCCGGGCCGAACACAGCAGACAACGCTCTCTTGAGCTACTTCGCGATATTGCTCAATACAGAGGCGCCGCACACCCACTATGCTTCACTGACGAAGTAATGGATCATCAAATCCCTGAAGGGTTTAAACCCGTTAACATCGAATCCTACGATGGCACAACAGACCCCGCGGTTTGGATTGAGGATTATCTCCTTCATATACATATGGCCCGCGGCGACGATCTTCACGCCATCAAATATCTCCCGCTCAAGCTTAAAGGACCAGCTCGGCATTGGCTTAACAGCCTGCCCGCAGAGTCAATTGGATGCTGGGAAGACCTGGAAGCCGCATTCCTCGACAACTTCCAGGGCACGTATGTGCGACCACCGGACGCAGATGACCTAAGCCACATAATCCAGCAGCCAAACGAATCGGCCAGGCAATTCTGGACACGGTTCTTAACAAAGAAAAATCAAATCGTCGACTGTCCGGATGCAGAGGCCCTCGCGGCCTTCAAACATAACATCCGCGACGAGTGGCTGGCCCGGCACCTAGGACAGGAAAAGCCGAAATCCATGGCAGCCCTCACATCACTCATGACCCGCTTCTGTGCGGGAGAGGATAGCTGGCTAGCTCGCAGCAACAACCTCAGCAAAAATGCTGGCAGTCCGGATACCAAGGACCGCAATGGCAGGTCGCGTCGAAACAAAAACAAACGCCGCATTAACGGCGACAGCAATGAGGATACGGCAGTCAACGCCGGATTCCGAGGCTCCAAACCCGGTCAACGGAAGAAGCCATTTAAAAGAACTACTCCGGGCCCGTCCAATTTGGACCGAATACTCGACCGCTCTTGTCAAATACATGGAACCCCCGAAAGGCCAGCTAACCACACCAACAGAGATTGTTGGGTATTCAAGCAGGCAGGCAAATTAATTGCCGAAAACAATGACAAGGGGCTACACAGCGATGACGAGGAAGAGACCCGGCCGCCGAACAACAGAGGACAGAAGGGATTCCCCCCTCAAGTTCGGACGGTAAATATGATATACGCAACGCATATACCCAAGAGGGAGCGGAAGCGTGCACTAAGGGACGTATACGCGATGGAGCCAGTCGCCCCAAAATTCAACCCATGGTCCTCTTGCCCGATCACTTTCGATCGAAGAGACCATCCGACCAGTATCCGCCATGGCGGATTCGCCGCATTGGTTTTAGACCCAATCATTGATGGTTTTCACCTCACGAGAGTCCTGATGGACGGCGGCAGTAGCCTGAACCTGCTTTATCAGGATACAGTGCGCAAGATGGGCATAGACCCTTCAAGGATTAAACCTACAAAGACGACCTTCAAAGGCGTCATACCAGGTGTTGAGGCCAATTGTACAGGCTCAGTCACACTGGAAGTGGTCTTCGGATCCCCGGATAATTTCCGAAGCGAGGAGTTAATCTTCGACATAGTCCCGTTCCGCAGTGGCTATCACGCTCTGCTCGGACGAACCGCGTTCGCAAAATTCAACGCGGTGCCGCATTATGCATACCTTAAGCTCAAGATGCCAGGCCCTCGCGGAGTCATCACGGTCAATGGAAACACGGAACGCTCCCTCCGAACGGAGGAACATACAGCGGCTCTCGCGGCAGAAGTACAGAGCAGCCTTTTAAGGCAATTTTCGAGTCCGGCCGTTAAACGACCGGACACGGCCAAACGCGCCCGGAGCAACATCAACCAAGACCACCTGGCACGTTCCGAGCACGCGTAGCAATGCGGCCCCAACCCCAGCCCTCGCACAATTGCAAGACAAACTCTCCGCGTACATAATTACGCCCTGGAGATACCATGGGTCTAGGGGAAGGGGCACGACCACAACAAACCCAGAGTGCGGTTCGACCACACCAGGGGCTCCCAAGTGTGTCGCTCTTTTCTTTTATTTTTCTCTTTTTTATATACAGGACTCTGTCCGGCGGCGAACCTGCCGAACTCATGATGCAACAGCCAGGGAGGGACAAAGGCCGCGACGAACACTCAGGTGGTCTCCATTACGAGCATTACATTTGTTAAATACACCATTCCGTGGCCTACCCCTGGAGGGAGACGCCTTTAATTCGTCCAATCCCTTGCTTTCCGCACTATTTGTATCATTTCGCACTCATAGCAGACCTTCTTGAATAAAATGCAGCACTTTTCGCCCGTAATTGCATTACTTTCTATATATATATGTTCATTTACGACATGTTGCATCCGTATATTTTGGTACGGCCGAATACACCAGGGGCTTATGTTCCCCGCATTATGGTGTGATAAGTCCGAACACTTTCACAAGTGCGGCACCCCGAACTTATAGCATTATATGAATCGGCTCCGAATCATGTCTTGGGTCAATAGTTGGGTTTGCCCGGCTCCCATGTTTGGCACCTTACGTTTCCGTTCTATCGGCTAAGGTAGCACTGGGAGAACCACTGCGATTGCGCCCCGGTTGAGCCGGGTTAACGCCTCAGTGGAGAAAGCTAAAACTGACTGTCATGATAAGGCGAGAGACTGGTCGCTGTTCGAGAGGTTTTTTCGGGTCCTTAAAGACCTACGCCGCTTCGAGCGAAGTTCCGGATAATGTCCGACGAAGGCGTGGATAGCGCCCCGAATTCGGTCTTCCGAATACTAGGGGCTTCGCCGAAATTTAAAATTATAGAATTCTATGGCTAAGTGAGAGTGTTCAAGCACTATAAGTCCGGTTGCCTTGTTCGTTGTGTTGAGCGCCTCCCTAGATGGACCCAACAATGGGAACAAGAGTGCTCAAGTTTATCCCGAACACCCCAGCACTCGCGGCATGGGGGCTGAAGCCGACGACTTGCCATCTCTCAGATTTAATAAACGGCCGCACAGAAGGTAATATTTTAAATTAAACAAGCGTTGCTTAGCGCATATGAACAAAGTTTTCAGCGCACAGGATAATACATAGCGAGTTTACTCAATAATTACATCTCGGGGGCACTCATCCGCAATCTTGCGGGCACCCTTCAGGACAGTCTTATAGTACATTTCGGGTGTACGATATTCCTTGCCCGTTGGTGGCGCGTCAGTGATTAGCTTCTCCGCATCCAGCTTGCCCCAATGCACCTTTGCGCGGGCAAGGGCCCGACGAGCACCTTCAATACAGGCGGAGCGCTTGATGACCTCCACCCAGGGGCACGCATCCACCAGCCGCCGCACGAGGCCGAAGTAGCTTCCAGGCATGGCCTCTCCAGGCCACAGCCGGACTATGAGGCCCTTCATGGCCTCCTCAGCTACCTTGTGGAGTTCGACCAGCTGCTTCAGCTGGTCGCTAGGGGGCACCGGATGGCCGGCCTCAGCATACTGAGACCAGAAGACCTTCTCCGTTGAGCTTCCCTCCTCACCACGGTAGAATGCGGCGGCATCGGATACACTACGAGGCAAATCTGCAAACGCCCCTGGAGAGCTCCGAATTCGGGTAAGTGTCAGGTAGTTTACATTAACATGCTTGCTTTGCATGAAAAATGCCTTACCCGCCGCTATTTTCTTCACATCTTCCACCTCCTGAAGGGCCTTATGGGCCTCGGCCTTGGCGGCTTTGGCACTTTCGAGAGCCGAGGCAAGCTCGGACTCTCGAGTCTTTGAGTCACGCTCCAAACTCTCATGCTTTTCCATGAGAGCCTGGAGCTCTTGCCGAACCGCCGCCACCTGCGCCTCCTGCTTTTCTCGCTCTGTCCGTTCCGCGGCCGCACTGCGTTCGGCCGCGGACACGGCCTCCTTCAGGGTTGCCACCTCGTTCGTGGCCCCTGCAGTACCCATGTTATCCTTGTTATTCTTTTATTGCAACCTAAATCCTTTTCTGTAAGGTAACTATTCAAAGTGGTGTTACTCACCTTCTTTGTCCTCGAGATGCTTCTTGGCACGGCCAAGCTCTTGCTCGGACCGCTCGAGCTCCTGCTTCAAAGCACCGACCTCCGCAGTCAGTGCGGCAGAGGTCAGCAGCGCAGCCTGCAACCCATATTGACATAACTTTTTAGCAACCCTGCGTATATCTTTTTAGATCCTCAGTCCGGCTTTTCTTTCCGAACACCGAACCGAGCATCAGGGGCTACTGTTTATGCGGTATTACCTTACATAATTTTAATTTCTTACCTCAAAGCCTGTTAGAAGGCTACTGCAGGCTTCGGTCAGCCCGCTCTTGGCGAGCTGTACCTTCTGAATCACTGCACTCATGATAGTGCGGTGTTCTTCCTTGATGGAAGCGCCTTGGAGCGCCTCCAACAAATTGTCCGGCGCCTCCGGTTGGACGGAGGCCGCCGGCGTCACGGTCTTGCCCTTCTTGCGAAGGGGCCGCCGGCCGGACTCCGGAACCACTGCGGGTTCCAATGTGGAGTCCGGCGCAAAGTCCGGGAGGCCGCCTTGTGGCGCCTCCGGAGCCTCCCCCTGATGGGTCCCTTCTTGGGACCCCATCTCGGCGTCCTCAGTGGCGGGAGGGGTGGAGGCCGTCGGGATGGAATCCACATGCGACGGAGCCAACAACCCGCTCGATGAAGCGGGGAGATCATCATCGGCCGGACTGCAGGCAGTATGCGGCATTAGAAGGACGCTATGTGACATAAAAAGAAATTATAAATCATTCAGGAATCCGGATACTTACGATCTCGCCGGAGGCCTGGCCCTTGAAGGCCATTCTTCCTCGCCAACGTTGATGTTGGCGGAGCTGTCCGGGGGAATAGTCCTTCCCCTCTTGGACCCTTCGGCCTCCCATGTTGGGGAAGCTTTCCTCTTCCTCTCTCCCTCCTCTGGGAGAGAGTCCTCTTTCTCCTCCTCGTTTTCGGGGGAGGAGTCCTCCTCGGAGTCGTCGGACACCTGAAAACGGGAACTCTTTCGAGTACCCGTGGCCTCCTTCTTGGCCTTCTTCTCCGGCACCACGTGCGGTGCCGGAACCAGCAGCCTCGCTAGACGAGCGTCTATTGGGTTTTCTGGCATGGGAGCCGGGCAGTCAATCTGCTCCGCCTTCTTCATCCAGTCCTGTCAAAGGAAAAGGAGAAATCAAAACCCGCATAGAGTCAAACTATGGAAAGCAAGTGTCCCGTAAAGGGGTAGAATCACTTACCTCGTCAGCTTGGCGCTGCGAGCGAAATCCGCGATCTTCAGTCGCGGATGCGGGGGCTTCGGCGCCCTTAAACAGCACCCTCCAGGCGCCTTCGTACGTCGTGTCGAAGAGCCCGCTAACAACGCCTGGTGCTGTTCCAGATCGAACTCCCACAGATTGAATGCCCGCTCTTGGCATGGGAGAATTCGGCGGACGAGCATGACTTGGACCACGTTAACCAGCCTGAGCTTCTTCACCAGCTTCTGGATACAGGCTTGGAGTCCCGTCACCTCCTCCGAACTACCCCACAGCAAGCCCTTCTTTTTCCAGGAGGTGAGCTGCGTGGGATACCAGATCTGAACTCGGGGGCCGCCGCCCACGTAGGGTCGCGCGGCTCGGTGATATAGAACCACCCCGATTGCCATCCCTTGACGGATTCCACGAAGGCCCCTTCGAACCAAAGGACGTTGGGCATCTTGCCCAACATGGCGCCTCCGCACTCCGCTTGAGTGCCCTTCACTACCTTCGGCTTGACATTGAAGGTCTTGAGCCACAAGCCGAAGTGGGGCTGGATGCAGAGGAAGGCCTCGCACACGACGATAAACGCCGAGATGTTGAGGATGAAGTTCGGCGCCAGATCATGGAAATCCAGGCCGTAGTAGAACATGAGCCCCCGGACAAAGGGGTGAAGTGGAAAGCCCAGTCCGCGGAGGAAATGGGGAAGAAAAACGACCCTCTCATGGGGCCTGGGGGTGGGGATGAGCTGCCCCTCGTCGGGCAGCCGGTGCGCGATGTCGCCGGACAGATAGCCGGCGCCGCGCAGTCTTTCGATGTGCTCCTCCGTAACGGAGGAGGTCATCCACTTGCCTCCCGCTCCAGACATGGCTGGGGAAGGTTGAGACGAGATGTGCGGACTTGGGCGCTGGAGCTCGAGTGCGCGGAGATGGATAAGCAAAGGAGGAAGAAGGCATAGGTGAAAAGGTGAATCCTTATCCCTTATATATAGGCGGACGAAGACTATGCGTCCCCACCAGCCTGGTAAAACTCGCTTATCTCCCAAGCGCCACCATCAATGGCGCGGTTGGGTTACCCACGTCCGTATTGATGAGAATCCCGGATTAAGGGGGAACACGATCTCTGCTTCGACAAGACGTGCCAAGGAAACCGCTTCGCTAAATGCGCTGAGGTGGTAAAATAAAAAACGATTCAAGTAATGGCTTGGTAGTGGTGTGACGTCATGCCGCAAAAAACGTCAGCAGATTGAACTTGTGTATATATTATTCTCTCTACGGTGGAATGTGGAATTTATTTTGCAGAGCCGGACACTATCCTGGTGTTCACAATCTTCTACGAATTATTCGGAGGAGGAACCCGCCTTGCAATGCCGAACAATATGCGCGCCGGACTCATCGTCATTGAAGCCTGGTTCAGGGGCTACTGAGGGAGTCCTGGATTAGGGGGTGTCCGGATAGCCGGACTACCATCATCGGCCGAACTATCATCGGCCGGACTATCATCATCGACCGGACTCCAAGACTATGAAGATACAAGATTGAAGACTTCGTCCCGTGTCCGGATGGGACTTTCCTTGGCGTGGAAGGCAAGCTTGGCGATACGGATATGTAGATCTCCTACCATTGTAACCGACTCTAGGTAACCCTAGCCCTCTCCGGTGTCTATATAAACCGGATGGCTCTAGTCCGTAGGACAACCAATCTCAACCCTTACAATCATACCATAGACTAGCTTCTAGGGTGTAGCCTCCTTGATCTCGTGGTAGATCCACTCTTGTAAACATCCACAATATCAATATCAATCAAGCAGGACGTAGGGTTTTACCTCCATCAAGAGGGCCCGAACCTGGGTAAAACATCGTGTCCCTTGTCTCCTGTTACCATCCGCCTAGACGCACAGTTCGGGACCCCCTACCCGAGATCCGCCGGTTTTGACACCAACACCCACCACTAGACTAAAGGGGGGAGGGTTCTTTTCTTCCACCTCTCTCTCTCTTTTCACCATTAGTCTCAAGACTTAGCTTAGGCATGGGGATCCGTTCCTCTCTCACACACACATTGTAATCTCCGAATATATACTCAGATAAAACAAAGCCTCTCCGGAGCACGAGACGTAGGGTTGTTATCTCCACCGTGAGAGGCCCGAACTCGCTAAAACCACCATGTCACCCATATGCATCTCGATTGATCATGCTCCGTTACCCTATACCTTATTATTGTCGGAATCGTTCCCACGACAGTTGGCGCCCACTGTGGGGCATGGCGTCTATCGAGCCATGATGCAAATGGTTTTATTTCTTTGATCTTCGTCCGTCGATCAACAATCATCAATGGAGGGTTTGGTCCAGGATGTTCCGGACATCAGTCCATTTACAGGAGGATAAAATACTTCTCATCATGCGAAAGGATCAGGGAGTTGCTCATCTCACCTTTTCCTCTTCTATAATCAATTATTGATCTAACGATTGTTTGTTCTTCTTCTGTATGCACACGAGCTCATACAAAAGGATGCCTCCCTTTCCAATTGAGGACTAGGTTCTCGGATGATGAAGCGCCGCTGTCCGCCCGACGTCATCTGCGATGCCGTCGCCGAGCGGCCACTCACGCACAACCGCTAATGCTCGGCCCGGTTCCTCCGCTGGCGGAGCACGACGACCACGGGCGAACCTGCCCCTCGGGCGACAAGGCTCAGCTACTGGCACTTGGTTTAGCTCCGCGGGCGTCGAAGTGCGACTCCGACCGGTGCAGAGCTCCGGCAGCCGAGGTGTCAAACGCGGGCAGCAGTGCTCGCGCCGACCTCACCCTCTACTCCGCCGGCCCGCATGTCCGGCGCTGGAGCTGCGGCCAGCTACTGGTCCTCTTCATCGCCACCTCTAGCTGCTGACCGATTTCGGCCAGACCGACAGTTCCGCTGCAGCAGAGCTCTCCGGACTCCAACCTGCATCCACGACTCTCCTTCTAACCTTTAATTCCTGCCCATTTATTCCCTTAATTCCCTCCCATTTATTTCCGGCATGCAGGGGGTAAATGGCCGTGGCAAAAGGAAACTTCCCTTACATGCATGAACAGTTTTAACGTTGCCTTATCAATTAACGGAGTAACACCATCTGCATGCAGATTAATTTGGCGTTGGACGTGGGCAACTCCGCCTGCACGCTTTGGATCAGGCCAGTTCAACGCTTGTGCGCTCGTGAGCACATCCACGTCGGACCTCACCAGCGCCTCCGAGCCCAGCCCTCCTTGTCGGCCTTGCCTAGCCAGCTCCGCAACGACTGGATCCCAGCCTAGCTGCGGTTCAGTCGGACGGGCGGGAGCACTCAGACGAGGCATCCGCTTGGATAGGGCCCACTCGGCCGTCAGGTTGCTGGATTCACTCGGTCAGTCGTCCACAGCAACGACAAGGACCACTGCATTCAACTCGTCTGCGGTTCTACTCCATGCAGCGAACACACTCGTGGATTCATCTCCCTCCAGTGAATGCGGCGACAGGTCAGGGCGACCCTCGACTGCGACAACTGCTTCCTCTGGCTCAACCTTCCCATAGAGTTTCACTCGACCACCACATGCTTCATCATCCGGACTCCCTGCGGATCGCCACTTCACTCGGACGGCCCGCGCATCGTCACTCCGCGGCACGCACATCTACTTCACGCGGACGCCCTACACATCGTCACTCCGCGGCACACGTCTACATCATTCGGACGCCCCGCCCGTTGCCACTCCGTGGGACGCGTCTACTTCACTCGGACGCCCCGCGCATCGTCACTCCGCGGCACGCGTCTACTTCACTCGGACGCTCCGTGTGTCGCCACTCTGCAGGACGCGTCTACATCACTCGGACGCCCCGCGCATCGTCACTCCGCGGCAAACATCTTCATCACTTGGCCGCCCCGTGCGTCGCCATGCCGCAGGATGCGTCTACTTCACTCGGCCGCCCCTGCACGTCGCCACTTGGTTGGTCACCTCATCACCACTCGGCCGTCCCGCGCGTTGCCATCGGTTGGTCACCTCATCACCACTCGGTTACCCCGCGACACAGTTTTTACAATCTCATAAATGGTTGTTATTCTTTTTTATATGCTCTAAATCCCCCAGTGGGTGACTTAGCTGCAGTCCAGTACTCGCCTAAGTTTCAATAAATCCTATCGAGTGGAGAGCAACCCTCCCACTCGGGGCCTTAGCTGCAGTCCAGTACTCGCCTAAGTTTAAAAAAAATCCTACCGAGTGGAGAGCAACCCTCCCACTCGGGGGCTTAGCTGCAGTCCAGTACTCGCCTAAGTTTCAAAAAATCCTAGCGAGTGGAGAGTAACCCTCCCACTCGGTGGCTTAGCTGCAGTCCAGTACTAGCCTAAGTTTAAAAAAAATCCTACCGAGTGGAGAGCAACCCTCCCACTCGGGGGCTTAGCTGCAGTCCAGTACTTGCCTAAGTTTAAAAACAACACTCGGCCGCCCCGCGCGTCGCCATCAGGTTGGTCACCTCATAAGCAGTAGGCCGCCCCACGCGTCGCCACACGGTTGGTCACCTCATCACCACTCGGCCGCTCCGCACGTCGCCACTCGGTTGGTCACCTCATCACCACTCGGCCGCTCCGCGCGTCGCCACATGGTTGGTCACCTCATCACCACTCGCCCGCTCCGCGCGTCGCCACTTGGTTGGTCACCTCATCACCACTCGGTCGCTCCGTGCGTCGCCACACGGTTGGTCACCTCATCACCACTCGGCCGCTCCGGGCGTCGCCACACGGTTGGTCACGTAATCACCACTCGGCCGCTCCGCGCGTCGCCACATGGTTGGTCACCTCATCAGCACTTGGCCGCTCCGCGCGTCGCCACTCGGTTGGTCACCTCATCACCACTCGGCCGCTCCGCGCGTCGCCACTCGGTTGGTCACCTCATCACCACTCGGTCGCTCCGCGCGTCGCCACTCAGTTGGTCACCACATCACCACTCGGCCGCTCCGTGCGTCGCCACACGGTTGGTCACCTCATCACCACTCGGCCGCTCCGGGCGTCGCCACACGGTTGGTCACCTCATCACCACTCGGTCGCTCCGTGCGTCGCCACATGGTTGGTCACCTCATCACCACTCGGCTGCCCCGCGCATCTTCACTCGGTGAGACACACCTACATCAGACGGCCGCCCCGCACATCACCGCTCAGTTGGTCGCCTCATCATCACTCGGCCACTCGCGCGCCTTCAGACAGCTAAGTCATTTTACATCCTGTTATTTCCGAGTATCCCGTAATTCACACATCACCTTCACTCAAAGGCCGCACCACCGAGTGTACCTCTACGCTCGGCTGCTTATTTTCACATACTTATTTAGTACTGGTTATGTGACTCCCGAGTCCAGCTTCCATTTTTTCGCATACATCATTCATGAACACCATGCATCGTTCTTAATTTCGAGTTTGCATCGGTCCTCCGGGGCTGCAACTTAGTCGAAACACTACACTTCCATTTTATTTGAGCCAATATTCCAATGAGTTCAGTCGGATCCGTCGCTTCGACAAGTTCGAACTGATCCTTCACTCTTTCAGACTCTTGCTGGTTAACCAGCAAGCCCCTTGCACTCCCAGCGGGTGTCTATGGGTCTTATTCACACAAATCATTTGAGCACACACCGAATTTCCTCTAGAAATTATTTCATTGGCTTGTGCCATTGTTTACACAAGTTACACGATCACTCACCGGCCCTATGTGCCAACTTCATCGCTGCTCGCACTCGGTCACCATACCGGTCCCATCGCACCACAACACCGACCTTGTCGCTCTGTTGACTTCAAACACATCCGGCCAGCCCTTCTGTGGAACTCTCTTCATCGTATCAATGATATAGACCTCGTCGGGCATGAGACAGATAAGTCTCTTTCATAATTAAACTTCACACTTCACTCTTTTGCAAGTTTGCCTCTTTCGAGCATCACTCGGAAGCTTCTCCTCATCTTTACCCAAGTCCGACTCGATGAATTGCAAATCATCCATTCAAAACTATATTTCTCATATTCCGACATGTCCGTTGTCGAAGCCTGTAGTATGCTCGGGGGCTACGCCGCACTCAGGGGCTGCATCTCATTTGGAATGACACTCTCCTAAGTGGTCGAGTACTTCATCACCAATCAGACCCTTCACTTCAACAATTACATTCGATCCGTCACTTTGACAAATTTCATAATCACCCAGACACTCTGCATGCCATCTTAGTTCCTACTCAAATTCAGTTGTCGCGCCGGTCTTGTTGCGCCACAGCCACACTACACCGACCTTGTCGCTACATCAGCTTCGAAAGCATCTGGCTAACTCCTTCAAGGACCATTTTTGCCACTCGGCTGGACACTTAGTCCTTCACTCGGCCTCCCCGCGCGTCGCCACTCGGTTGTGCGCGTCTTCACCACTCGGCCACCCCGCACGTCGCCACTTGGTTCTGCACGTCTTCACCACTCGGCCGCCCCGCACGTCGCCACTCGGTTTTGCACGTCTTCACCACTCGGCCGCCCCGCGCGTCGCTACTCGGTTCTGCACGTCTTCACCACTCGGCCGCCCCGCGCGTCGCCACTCGGTTGCGCACGTCTTCACCACTCGGCCGCCCCGCGCGTCGCCACTCGGCCGCCCCGCGCTCGGCCGCCCCGCGCGTCGCCGCTCGGTTGTGCGCGTCTTCACCACTCGGCCGCCCCGCACGTCGCTACTTGGTTCTGCCCGACTTCACCACTCGGCCGCCCCGCGCGTCGCCACTCGGTTTTGCACGTCTTCACCACTCGGCCGCCCCGCGCGTCGCCACTCGGTTATACACGTCCTCGCCCCTCGGCCGCCCCGCGCGTCACCATCAGTTGGACATGTCCTCACCTCTACACCCCCAACATGGGAACGACTAGGTTACTCATATGATCAAACCTCATATCACATTCTGTAGCGAGCTTACCTCTTTCGAGCATCACTCGGGGCTACCTCCAGATCACTCAAGTACTAGTCGACTTCTGAGTCGAAGAGAAACAAGCTAGACCAATACCAGATCCTCAAGTACTACTCGACCTCCGAGTCAGAGAGGAACAAGTTCGACTGGTACCAGCTAAGAAGATTTTTAGTTTTCTTAGACCTCCTCCGACTGCCCGCAGTCGACGGTGGTCTCGAGGACTACACCCAGTGGGTGCACTCAGCGTGCCCCCACTGGAGTAATCTCCACTCGGTACGGCCTGACCAGTCCGAGTGATGAACAACAAAAAAAAGGGCAGGCTCTAAGACTCCCACCGACTGTTGGAATCCACACGGAACGGTCCGCCCGGTCCGAGTGACAGCCAAACAACAACAAAAAATACAGGCTCTAAGACTCCAGCCGACTGCTCGCAGTCGACAGCAGTCTCGGGGACTACACCCAGTGGGTGCACTCAGCGTGCCCCCACTGGAATGGTATCCACTAGGAACGGTCCGCCCGGTCTGCGTGACGGCCAAACAAGAAAAAAAGACACGTTCCAGGCGTGAAGAAATTCCGAGTAATCAGTTACTCGATGCAGGACCAGCTCCAAATCACTCCAAAAAAAATTGCTATAAGGTGAGTTCAACGCTCCTCCATGGACCCGATTGAGCTAATTTCACTCGGACACCGTGCAGTATGGAATCCGTCAAGGCAACACGCGAAGATAAGACCACCGAGTGACCAGAGGAAGTTCATAAGTGCCTCCGTAGCACTCGACTCATCTGGGAATTCACCTCAACTCGACCCGCTCAACCTTGACCGATTCGGGGGCTAATGACGAGGACATGTATTAGGGGTAGGGTAATAGGCCTGACCTAAAGACCCTACGCATGGACACCATACACTTTGTACTGGGCCCCTGGGCCAGATCGCCGTCCAGACGTACCACAACTTGAAAGTCACTCGGACGGCAACAACCACTCGCAGCACAACACTCCACTCGACGAGCTCATTCCACTCGACTGTGTAACTCACTCGGATATGTGAAGACCAATAGTCAGCATGACGGTTTTGTAGTGGGCAGGTATTATGGCATTGATGCTTCAATTTGTAACATAGGAGGTGGGGGGTGGCGCACTCTATATAAGCCACCCCCACCACTAGACTAGAGGGGGGAGGGTTCTTTTCTTCCACCTCTCTCTCTCTTTTCACCATTAGTCTCAAGACTTAGCTCAAGCATGGGTATCCGTTCCTCTCTCACACACACATTGTAATCTCCGGATATATACTCAGATAAAACAAAGCCTCTCCGGAGCACGAGACGTAGGGTTGTTATCTCCACCGTGAGAGGCCCGAACTCGCTAAAACCGCCGTGTCACCCATATGCATCTTGATTGATCATGCTCCGTTACCCTATACCTTATTATTGTCGGAATCGTTCCCACGACAACGGCAGCCTCACACCGCAGCCGAACCGGTGAACCCTCGTACTCCTCTCTGCGCGGGCTTCCACTGTTGCGTCTACCCCGGCTCCGTGTCATCCGCTTCCTAGGACTCACCATTGTCCACCGCCCTGGTGCTATCGGTGCAGCATGGTCAACGTGGTCAACGACCGACTTCCATTGGAAGAGTACTATACATGGAGAGGCTGACAGCTGGGTCCACGGCGGCCACAAGGAAGTGCCTCCTTATTACGCGCAAAATAATTATTGCTCCACCTGACAGTAGGGACCACCAGACGGGCCACCTTATTTTGCGAAAAAACATTTCCCCCTGACTGTTGGGACCCACCGGACGGGTCATCATATTTCACGAAAAAATGTTCCCCCCGTCGTCAGCTCGGACCCACCAGAAGTGCCTCCTTATTACGCACAAAAAAATGAATACTCCCCCTACTCGCTGGGACCCACCTTGGTGGGAGGCTTACTTGTGGGCCTACTAAGTTGACGGGGATGGAGGGCTTTGTCAATAGTCAATATGAACGATTCTAGCTCCAATGACCGTACGATGTCCATCCAACGGTCGTAGTGCTTCTTCAACCTCTGGTCTTCTTGCTCCAGCCTACAAAGCAGCGCCGGTCATGCCACATGCTCCTGCCTCCCGTGGCTGGCTGTGTTGCCGCGGAGGCCTCACCGCCCCCTACTATTCCCACCGTTGGCCAGGCCCTGCGGCGACGGCAGCCTCACACCGCAGCCGAACTAGTGAACCCTCGTACTCCTCTCCATGCGGGCTTCCACTCCCGCATCTTCCCCAGCTCCACATCGTCCCCTTCCTGGGCCTCGCCGTCGTCCACTGCCCAGGTGCTCTCTACGCAGTGTGGTCAACGTGGTCAAGGAACGACTTCCATCGGACATGCACTGTACGTGGAGAGGCTGACAGCTGGGTCCACGGCCACAGCAAGGAAGTACCTCCTTATTACACGGAAAATAATGATTCCTCCACCTGATAGTAGGGACCCACCAGATGGTCCATCGTATTTCACGAAAAAATGATTCCCCCTGACTGCTGGGACCCACCAGCTACATCTTCGCACGCAAGGAAGTGCGTCCGGAAAAACACGATTCGGCCCCCGACAGCTGGGACCCACCAGCTACATCTTCGCATGCATGGAAGTGCCTGACAGTTGGGACCCACTTGGTCGAACCGTACGTAGCGTTGTCATTCTGGTCGCGAACGTGTACGTACATACTGGTCGGTGTAGAGCCACGCATGTGTTATAGTAGAGGCGCGCACATGTTGTCGTAGAGGCGCGCACGTATCATGTACACGTACATACAACGGCCAGGGTGCAAGAAAGTAAATATGGCCACGTACGTACATACGGGCGGGGTCTCGAACGCCTACTCGCGCACACGTACAGCCAGGGCTCATGTACATGGCTGGGTCAGAATGGAGGAACAGCGTCGTCGTCGTGTTCATGTGGAGCCAACCGGCTGGGTCAGAACGGAATGTGTCGTCGTGTTCATCGGGATGGCTTAGATGGAATAGGCGATGAAAACAAGGCCTGGCATATCGCAAAATGGAGGAAATGCCCTTGTGTTCGACCGGCCACGTGCGAAACGGGATCCTATTCATTGGGAGGGGTCTAGCGTACCGCAAAACGGAGGAAACAGACTTGTGTTGGACCTCCTACGGTCGAAACGGGGTCCTGTTGATCGGGAGGGGTGTGGCGTACTGAAAAAGGAGGAAACGGACTTGTGTTGAAGAGCTACGGTTGAAACGGGGGTTATGTTCATCGGGAGGGGTGTGGCGTACCGCAAAACAGAGGAAACGGACTTGTGTTGGACCTCCTACGGTCGAAACTGGGTCCGGTTGATCGGGAGGGGTGTGGCGTACCGAAAACGGAGGAAACGGACTTGTGTTGGAGAGCTACGGTTGAAACGGGGGTCATGTTCATTGGGAGGGGTGTGGCGTACCGCAAAATGGGATTCCACGGGATACTGTTCATCTCCATCGTTGGTCTCCTCCAGCCTCCACAGGCTACTGTTCATCCACCATCGACCTCCTCCAGCCTGCACCTGCGAGTTTTCATCCACGGGCTCCTGTTCATCCAGCCTCCACCGCGCGCTACTCCACCGGCTTCTGTTCAACCACCCCTCTCCATGGGCTCCTGTTCAACCACCCCTCCAAGGGCTACTGTTCATCCACCCCTCCACCGTCTACTGTTCATCCAGCCCTCCATGGGGTCGTCCTGTTCATCAAGCCCTCCATGGGGTCCTGTTCATCTAGCCCCAACCAGCTCGATCGATCGGGGTCCTCTTCATCCAGAGGCAACACCACGGGGTCCTGTTCATCCAGCCCCACCACTCACTGTTCATCCAACCCCCCCCCCCCCCCCCCCCCGCAACGCTCACTGTTCATCCAGAGGCAGCATTGATCAGCTTCAGTTAGCAGAGTAGCGAAGGAATCGCTCGATCGGGTTCAGTTAACAGCCATCGATCGATCGCTTGGGTTCAGTAACACGTCGCCTATAGTGCAACCGCTCGGGTTCAGTTAGAGCCGAACGCCTCGCTCGGGTTCAGTTAGAGCCAATGCCTCGCACACACGCGCGTACATGTACGAGATAAATGCGCATCACTCGGCCCCCGACCACCCACCGTAACCGGGAACTCGCCGAAATTTTCCTCGCCCTCGCTTCTACCACGGTTTTTTCCGTCATGGACGGCCCAAAAGAATGTCATGCAGCTGCGTCTCCGGCCCGCCCAGGACTAAAACCCCATTTTCTGTCATGATTTTTCGTCATAGAAGTAGGAGCCCACCACATCTATGATGATACTAGGTTTTGTCACAATTATCGTCATAGAAGTGTCATAAGTACGACAGAAAAAAAATTCGTTCGGCCCAAAATGTCACGGATGTGTCTTTTTTTGTAGTGTCTATCTCCAGCATGATGCCCTCCATACGGTTCGGAGTGACATTTCCTTAGGATTTTTCCCTGTTCATGCTCAGTTACACAACGTCTAATAATACCATCTACTCCTTTATAAAGATGTGGGTCATCCCAATAGTAATGTCTTAAATCATAGAAGATTTTTTTATTTTGTTGGTATGTAAAGCTAGGTGGTAAATCTTTAGCAATAATGTAATTATCATAATTAACATACCAAGGAGTACTATTAGCAACATTTATTGCAGCTAACTGCTCACGAGGAAAACTATCATCAAAAGGAAGTGGGTCATCAATTACATTTTCAAGCCTAGACAAGTTATCAACTACGGGGTTCTCAGCTCCTTTTCTATCAATAATATGCAAATCCAATTCTTGTACCAAGAGAACCCAACGAATAAGTCTAGGTTTAGCATCTTTCTTTTCCATAAGATATTTAATAGCAGCATGGTCTGTGTGAACAGTTACTTTAGAATCAATAATATAAGGTCTAAACTATTCACAAGCAATCACCACTGCTAAAAATTCTTTTTCAGTTGTAGCATAATTTCTTTGAGCACTATCTATAGTTTTACTAACATAATAAATAACATTCAATTTCTTATCAACTCTTTGTCCTAGAACAGCACCAGCAACATAATCACTAGCATCACACATAATTTCAAAAGGCAAGTTCCAATCAGGTGGTTGAACAATAGGTGCAGAGATTAAAGCTTTCTTGAGTGTTTCAAAGGCTTCAAGACAATCATCATCAAAAACAAAAGGAATATCCTTTTGCAAAAGATTAGTGAGAGGCCTAGAAAGTTTAGAGAAGTCTTTCATAAATCTCCTATAGAAACTGGCATGACCTAGGAAACTACGAATACCTTTTATGTCCTTAGGACATGGCATTTTCTCAATTGCATCAACCTTAGCTTGGTCCACTTCAATACCTCTTTCAGAAATTTTACGACCCAAGACAATGCCTTCATTAACCATAAAGTGGCACTTCTCCCAATTCGAGACAAGATTTATTTATTCACATCTCTGCAAAACTTGATCAAGATTGCTTAAACAATCATCAAAAGACTTCCCATAGACAGAGAAATCATCCATGAAAACCTCAACAATCTTGTCATAAAAGTCAGAGAATATAGCCATCATACATCTTTGAAAGGTAGCAAGTGCATTACATAAACCGAAAGGCATACGTCTATAAGCATAAGTTCCAAAAGGACAAGTAAAAGTTGTCTTTTCTTGATCAGGTTGAGATACAGGTATTTGTGAGAAGCCAGAATATCCATCAAAGAAGCAAAATTGTGTGTGCTTAGATAATCTTTCAAGCATTTGATCAATAAAAGGCAAAGGGTAATGAACTTTCCTAGTAGCTTTATTTAATTATCTAAAATCATTTTCCATTCTATAGCCTGTAACAATTCTTTGTGGAATAAGTTCATTCTTATCATTAGGAACAACAGTAATACCTCCTTTCTTAGGGACACAATGAACAAGACTTACCCATCTACTATCAGCTATAGGATAGATTATACCTGCTTCCAGAAGTTTTACTATTTCTGTTCTTACCACCTCTTTCATCTTCGGATTTAACCGACGTTGGTGATCAACAACTGGCTTAGCATCAGGTTCCATATTAATATTGTGCTGACATAGAGTGGGACTAATTCCCTTTAAATCATCAAGGGTATATCGAATAGCAGCTTTGTGCTTCCTTAGAACTTTCAATAATCTTTCTTCTTCATGTTCTAAAAGGTTAGCACTAATAATAATAGGATATATTTTCTTTTCATCAAGATAAGCATATTTCAAAGTGTCTAGCAATTGTTTTAATTCAAACACAGGATCACCTTTAGGTGGAGGAGGACCTCCTAGAGTTTCAATAGGCAAATTGTGTTTAAGTAGAGGACGTTGTTTAAAGAGAATCTTATCTATCTCATTTCTTTCATGTGTATGTAAATCATTTTCATGGTCTACTAAGTATTGTTCTAAAGGATCAGTAGGTTGCACAACAATAGAAGCAAGACTAATTAATTCATCCTTACTAGGCAATTCTTTTTCATGATGATTTCTACTAAACTTTGAAAAATTAAACTCCTGAGACTCATCACCAAAGCTAACACCAACAGTTTGTTTCTTGCAATCTATCTTAGCATTAACTGTGTTCAAGTAAGGTCTACCAAAGATAATGGGCAGAAGTAATCTTGTGGGGAACCAAGAACAAGAAAATCAGTAGGGTATTTTATTTTCCCACACAAGACTTCAACATATCTAACAATCCCACAAGGTGATATGGTGTCTCTATTAGCAAGTTTAATAGTAACATCTATGTCTTCTATTTCTGCAGGTGCTATGTCTTTCTTAATTTCTTTATATAAAGTGTAAGGAATATCACTTACACTAGCACCCATGTCACATAAACCATGATAACAGTGATCTCCTATTTTAATTGAGATGACAGGCATGCCAACAACTGGACTATGTTTATCAGATTTAGCAATTCTAGCAGCTTCTGCACAGAAGTAAATAACATGCCCATCTATATCTTCTTCCAAGAGATCTTTAACCATAGCAACATTAGATTCTACTCTAATTTGTTCATCTGGTTTAGGTGTTCTAACATAGCTTTTGTTAACCACAGTTGAAACTTTAGCATGTTCCTTTATCCTAACAGGAAAAGGGGGTTTCTCAATATAAGCAGTAGGAACAACTGGATCAACATTATAGAGTATAGTTTCTTTTTTAACTAGTACCGGTTATTTAATTTATTCTTTAATAGGTGGGTGATATTTGAACCACTTCTCTTTAGGGAGTTCAACATGAGTAGCAAATGATTCACAAAGGGAGGCTACTATCTCAGAGTCTAGTCCATATTTAGTGCTAAACTTTTGAAAAGCAACGGTATCCATAAAATATTTAACACAATCATACTTAAGCTTTATACCTGACTCTTTACCTTTGTCGAGTTCCCAATCTTCAGAGTTGTGTTTAATTCTTTCCAAAAGATCCCACCAGAATTCAATAGTTTTCTTCATAAAAGAACTAGCACAAGAAGTATCTAGCATGGTTTGATCATTGCAAGAAAAGCCGAGCATAAAAGTTCTAAATAATAATTTCTCTTGAGAGCTCATGATTGGGGCATGAATATAACATTGACTTAAGCCTCCCCCAAGCTAGAGCGATACTTTCTCCTTCATGAGGCCAAAAATTATATATATAATTCCGATCACGATGAACGAGATGCATAGGATAATTTTTTTGGTGGCACTCCAATTTCAAACGATTCCAATTCCATGATCCAATATCATCGCATGCCTTTCCCTTCAAAGATAAAGGGAAAATCTTTTCCATCACCTCATCTCCGGGTAAACCTGCAAGCTTGAACAATTCACAAATTTGTTCTACATATATCAAGTGCATATCAAGATGTTCTGTTCCATCTCCTGCATAAGGATTAGCTAGTAGTTGTTCTATCATACACTACAAAAAAATACACATCATTTGGGCCAAACGAAAAAAAATTCCTGTCATACTTATGACACTTCTATGACGATACTTGTGACAAAACCTGGTATCATCATAGATGTGGTGGGCTCCTACTTCTATGAAAAAAAATCATGATAGAAAACGGGCTTTTTGTCCTGGGCGGGCTGGAGACACAGCTGCATGACATTCTTTGGGCCGTCCATGACGGAAAAAACTGTGGTAGAAATGAGGGCGAGGAAAATTTTGGCGAGTTCCCGGTTACGGTGGGTGGTCGGGGGCCGAGCGATGCATGTTTCTCTCGTACACGTACGCACGTGTGTGCGAGGCATTGGATCTAACTGAACCCGAGCGAGGCGTTCGGCTCTAACCGAGCCCGAGCGGTTGCACTGCAGGCTACGCGTTACTGAACCCGAGCGATCGATCGATGGCTGTTAACTGAACCCGATCGAGCGGTTCCTTCGCTACTGCTGCTAACTAAAGTTGATCGATGCTGCCTTTGGATGAACAGTGAGTGTTGTGGAGGGGGGGGTGGATGAAAAGTGAGCGGTGGGGGTGGATGATTCGGACCCCGTGGTGTTCATCCTGGATGAACAGGACCTCGAATGATCGAGCCGGTTGGGGCTAGATGAACAGGACAACCCCATGGAGGGCTGGATGGACAGTAGACGGTGGAGGGGTGGATGAACATTAGCCCGTGGAGGGGTGGTTGAACAGAAGCCCATGGAGAGGTGTGGTTGAACAGTAGACGGTGGAGTAGCGCACGGTGGAGGCTGGATGAACAGGAGCTCGTGGATGAACAATCGCAGGTGGAGGCTGGAGGAGGTCGATGGTGGATGAACAATAGCCCATGGAGGCTGGAGGAGGTCGACGGTGGAGATGAACAATACCCCATGGAGTCCCGTTTTGCGGTATGCTACACCCCTCCCAATGAACATGACCTCCATTTCGACCGTAGCGCTTGAACACAAGTCCGTTTCCTCCGTTTTGCGGTACGCCACACCCCTCCTGATCAACAGGACCCCGTTTCGACCGTAGGAGGTCCAACACAATTTCGTTTCCTCCGTTTTGCAGTATGCCAGACCCCTCCCGATGAACAGGATCCCATTTCGAACGTGACCGGTCGAACACAAGGCCGTTTCCTCCGTTCTGCGGTTCGCCAAGCCTCGTTTCCATCGCCTATTCCGTCCAAGCCGGTTGGCTCCCACGCATTTCGTTGCCTCTCGATGAACACGACGCATTCTGTTGCCTCCCGGTGAACACGAGCATTACGTTGCCTCAACATGAACAAGACGATGACGCAGTTTCTCTGTTCCAACCTAGCCATGTACGCGAGCCTTGGCCGTACGTATGCGCAAGTAGGCGTTCGAGACCCCGCTCGTATGTACATACGTGGTTGTATTTACTTTCTTGCACCCTGGCCGTTGTACATACGTGTACATGTTACGTGCGCGCCTCTACTACGACACGTGCGCGCCTCTACTACAACACGTGCGTGCCTCTACATCGACCAGTATGTACATACACGTTCGCGCCAGAATGACAATGCTATGTACGCTTCAACCAAGTGGGTCCCGATTGTCAGGCACTTCCTTGCGTGCGAAGATGTAGCTGGTGGGTCCCAGCAGTCAGGGGGGCGAATCATTTTTTTTTGCCCAGACGCATTTCCTTGCTTGCGAAGATGTAGCTGGTCGATCCCAGCAGTTAGGGGGAAACGTTTTTTTTGCGAAATACGGTGGCCCGTCCGGTGGGTCCTTGCTGTCAGGTGGAGGAATAATTAGTTTGTGCGTAATAAGGAGGCACTTCCTTGCTGCCGCCATGGACCTAGCTGTCAGTCTCTCCACGTATAGTACTCTTCCGATGGAAGTCGTTCCTTGACCACGTTGACCACGCCACGCCAAGAGCACCAGGGCGGTGGACGATGGTGAGGCCTAGGAAGGGGACGACGCGGAGCTGGGGAAGACGCGGCAGTGGAAGCTCGCGCGGAGAGGAGTACGAGGGTTCACTGGTTCGGCTGCGGTGTGAGGCTGCCGTCGCCGCAGAATAATAGGGGGTGTGGGTGAGTAGAGGGATGGCCTGGCCAGCGGTGGGAGTAGTAGGGGGCGGTCAGGCCTGCGCGGCATCACAGCCGGCCACGGGAGGCAGGAGCACGCGACACAACCGGCGCTGGTTTGGGCGGCTGGAGCAAGAAGACCAGAGGTTGAAGAAGCACTACGGCCGTTGGATGGACATCGTACAGTCACTGGAGCTAGAATCGTTCATATTGACTAAGTTGACAAAGCCCTCCCTCCCTGTCAACTTAGTTGGCCCACAAATCAGCCTGCCACTATGGTGGGTCCCAGCTAGCAGGGGAGTATTCATTTTCTGTGCGTAATAAGGAGGCACTTCCTCGCATGCGAAGATATAGCTGGTGGGTCCGACCTGTCAGCGGGGGAACATTTTTTCGCGAAATACAGAGGCCCTTCCGGTGGGTCCCAGCTGTCAGGTGGAGGAATCATTATTTTGCGCGTAATAAGGAGGCATTTCCTAGTGTATGGCCGTGGACCCGACTGTCAGCCTCTCCACGTGCAGTCCATGTCTGATGGATGTCGTTCGTTGACCAGGTAGACCAGGCAGCACCGAGAGCACCATGGCGGTGGACGACGGCGAGGCCTAGGAAGGGAACGACACGGAGCCGGGGAAGACTCGGCAATGATTGCCCACATGGTGGGGAGTACGAGGGTTTACTGGTCCGGCTACCATCACCGGAAAATAACAGGAGGTGTGGGTGAGTAGAGGAATGGCCTGGCTAGCAATGAAGTAGGGTGGGGCAGTGCGGCCTGTGCGGCAGCACAACCGGCCATGGGAGGCGGGAGCAGGCAGTCCCACCGGCGCTCGTTTGGGCGGCTGGAGCAAGAAGATCAGATATTGAAGAAGCAGCACAACCATTGGATTAACATCCAACGGTCACTACTGCTAGAATCGTTTCTGGACTAAGTTGACAACGCCTTTCGTACACGTCAACCTAGTAGACCCACAAGTCAGCCTCCAAATCTATCACAAATAGCATACAACCTTAAATTTCTAGCCTGATTCAAATTAATTTTAAATATAAATATACCTCAATTTAAATTCAATGAAATTTTACCCAAAAAAAAACAATGACATTTAAAATATCAAAATCCAAAATAAAAAAGTATTTTGGAACTAATTGCCTGTTTGCTGTATTTTTTTCATTTTACAGCCCATTTATTATTACTTATAGCCCATTTTTCTTATTACTTATAGCCCATTTTCTGGGCAAAATGCATCCCTCCTCGTCTTGAAAGATTTCCGGCCCACCAGGGCGTAGAAAAGCAAGTAGGCCTACGTTGGTTATTCTGCAGAAAAACAGAATAGCTGGCTAGCCATTTTCAGAAAGGAAAAAAACAAACTGGGCTAGTCATGTGCTAAACATATGAAATAAAAGCCTGGGGTGGATGGGCCATAGGTCCCGCGCAACCCAGTTTATACCCTTCTCCGTCCCGAAAAAACAAAATTACTGCGCGCGCTGCTGGGTCCCTACTGTCATCCTCACCATGTACAATCATCTCCTTATTCCTCTCGGTTGTTGACCATGTTGACAATACCGGAGGACAGCGCTGCGGCGAGCGAACCAGGGAGGAGGATGATGGTGAGGCCTCGGACGGGAACGAACAGGAGCCAGGGAAGATGCGCAGAGTTTTAGGGTGCGATGTGGCCACGATGCATGCGCGGCAGCACAACCAGCCGTGGGAGGCGGGAGCAGGTGGTCCCGCCGGCGCTGGTTTGGCTTTGGCGGCTCGAGGAAGAAGAGACTGAAGAAACACGACAGACGTTGAATGCCAATCCAACGGTCAAGGTTGGCACAATCGTTTGTTGACTAAGTCGACACCAAGTAGCATACTTTTTTATATATAGGAAGAAAAGAAAAACTGGGCTCGTTCGCCTAATAACATTCCCGAAACTGCGACCGTTCGATCTTGTGTCGCAACTAAAATTGCAAGGAAAATTCGTTCATGTGCCGTCCTTCTCCTAGGGAAAGTTCGCCACATAAGTGACTAGCACCCTTGGTTTTCAACCGAGAGGTCTTGGGTTCGAGTCCCAGGAACTCTCAATTTTGTCCTCCTTCCGTCTTGCAAAAAAGGGAAAGAAAATCAAAGACTTGGGAAGGCATACAGAACAAGCTAGTGTACCAGTAAAGAGACGTTGTTGAGTTTTAGAAAAAAGAGAAACATGCTCCTGTAGCTGGTTCGAATCCAAACTTAGACTATGACTATATATGGTGTTATGCTACTCTGCAAGTAATGAAACTGACATATCCAACATTAGCTTCTCCTCTTCTCTACTTACTCTGCCTAGCATCGGAAGCTCTGGCCGCAACAACCATCTCCGCTGGCTGCTTGTCCACCTGCTCTTCAGCAGGCAACAACCAGAAATGCGCCAAGTCGCCACCCGTACAATAGCCTGTGGGTCGCATCACACCCCACCGGCACGCGCATCGCAGCCAATTGCTTATCGCAACCTGCTGCCGTTGGTGTGGTGCCACTGCTGCAAATCACGCAGAGTCATCTGTCGCGTCTCAACCACAATCCTCAGCCCTGGCCGAGTCTTCTACAAATGCCCGAATCATGGGTGTCGGTGTCAAACCGGCGGATCTCGGGTAGGGGGTCCCGAACTGTGCGTCTAGGCGGATGGTAATAGGAGACAAGGGACACGATGTTTTTACCCAGGTTCGGGCCCTCTTGATGGAGGTAAAACCCTACTCCTGCTTGATTGATATTGATGATATGGGTAGTACAAGAGTGGATCTACCACGAGATCAAGGAGGCTAAACCCTAGAAGCTAGCCTATGGTATGATTGTTGTAATGGTTGTTCGTCCTACGGACTAAACCCTCTGGTTTATATAGACACCGGAGAGGGCTAGGGTTACACAGAGTCGGTTACAATGGTAGGAGATCTACATATCCGTATCGCCAACCTTGCCTTCCACGCCAAGGAAAGTCCCATCCGGACACGGGACGAAGTCTTCAATCTTGTATCTTCATAGTCTTGGAGTCCGGCCGATGATGATAGTCCGGCTATCCGGACACCCCCTAATCTAGGACTCCCTCAGTAGCCCCTGAACCAGGCTTCAATGATGATGAGTCCGGCGCGCATATTGTTCGGCATTGCAAGGCGGGTTCCTCCTCCGAATAATTCATAGAAGATTGCGAACACCAGGATAGTGTCCGGCTCTGCAAAATAAATTCCACATAGCACCGTAGAGAGAATAATATGTACACAAGTTCAATCTGCTGACGTATTTCGTGGCATGACGTCAAGCCACTACCAAGCCTTTACTTGAATCGTTTTTATTATACCAGCTCAGCGCTTTTAGCGAAGCGGTTTCCTTGGCACGTCTTGTCGAAGCAGAGATCGTGTTCCCCTTTATTCTGGGATTCCCATCAATACGGACGTGGGTAACCCAACCGCGCCATCGATTGTGGTGCTTGGGAGATAAGCGAGTTTTACCAGGCTGGTGGGGACGCAGAGTCTTCGCCTGCCCATATATAGGGGATAAGGATCCACTTTTTTCACCTACGCCTTCTTCCTCCTTTGCTTATCCATCTCCGCGCACTTAAGCTCCAGCGCCCAAGTCCGCACATCTCGTCTCAACCTTCTCCAGCCATGTCCGGAGCGGGAGGCAAATGGATGGCCTCCTCCATTACGGAGGGACACATCGAGGGTCTACGCGGCGCTGGATACTTGTCCAGCGACATCGCGCACCGGCTGCCCGACAAGGGGCAGCTCATCCCCACCCCCAGGCCCCATGAGAGGGTCGTATTCCTTCCCCACTTCCTCCGCGGACTAGGCTTCCCACTTCATCCCTTCGTCCGGGGGCTCATGTACTACTACGGCCTGGACTTCCATGATCTGGCGCCAAACTTCATCCTCAACATCTCAGTGTTTATCGTCGTGTGCGAGGCCTTCCTCTGCATCCAACCCCACATTGGCTTGTGGCTAAAGACCTTCAATGTCAAGCCGAAGGTGGTGAGGGGCATCCAAGCGGAGTGCGGAGGCGCCATGGTGGGCAAAATGCCCAACGTCCTCTGGCTCGAGGGTGCCTTCGTGGAGTCCATCAAAGGGTGGCAATCGGGGTGGTTCTACATCACCGAGCCGCGTGACCCTAAATGGGCAGCGGCCCCCGAGTTCAGATCTGGTATCCCCATGCAGCTCACCTCCTGGAAAGAGAAGGGCTTGTTATGGGGTAGTTTGGTGAAGTTGACAGGACTCTAGTCCTGTCTCCAGACCCTGGTGAACAAGAAGCTTAAGCTTGTCAACGTAATCCAGGTCATGCTCGTCCGCCGGATTCTCCCGTGCCAGCAACGGGCCTTTAATTTCTGGGAGTTTGATCCCGCACAGCACCAGACCCTGAGCGGGCTCTTCGACACGACGTACGAAGCTGCCTGGAAGGTGCTGTTCAAGGACGGAGAAGCCCCCGCATCCGCAACTAAAGATCGCGGATTTAGCATGAAGCGCCCGGTCGGCGAGGTAAGCTTCGCTATCCTTTATGGGACACTTACTTTTTTCATAGTTTGACTCTACGTGGGATCTAAAACGCCCAATGCCTTTAACAGGACTGGCAGAGGACGTCCGGACAGGTTGATTGTCCGGCTCCCCTTCCCGAAGACCCAGCGGATACCCGTTTAACGGGGCTGCTGGTTCCGGCCCTTTACGTGGTGCTGGAGAAGAAGGCCAAGAAGACGGCCACGGGAACCCGAAGGAGTTCCCGGCGCCACGTGGTATCGGACTCATCGTCCGATGGCTCTGAGGCGGACTCCTCCCCCGAAGACGAGGAGGAGAAAGAGGACTCTCCCCAGTTGGGGGAGAGAGGAAGAGGAAGGCTTCCCCAACGGGGGAGGGCGAAGGGTCCAAGAGGGGAAGGACCCTTCCTCCGGACAGCTCCGCCAATGCCGATGATAGCGACGAGGGGTGGCCCTCAAGTGCCAAGCCCCCGGCAAGATCGTAAGTATCCGGATTCCTGAATGATTTATAATTTCTCTTTTTCGCCACACAGTGTCCTTCTAATGCCGCATACAACCTGTAGTCCGGCCGAGGATGATTTTCCCGCTTCTTCGAGCGGGTCCTTGGCTCCGTCGGATGTGGATTCCATTCCGACCGCCTCCACCCCTTGTGATGCTGAGGACGCCGAGGTGGGATCCTAGGAGGGGACCCACTAGGAGGGGGAGGCTCCGGAGGTGCCACAGGGCAACCCTCCGGACTTCGTGCTGGACTCCGCACCGGAACCCGCAGTGGTTCCGGAGTCCGGCAGGCAGCCCCTTCGTAAGAAGGGCAAGACCGTGACACCGGCAGCTTCTGTCCAACCGGAGGCACCGGACAACTTGTTGGAGGCGCTCAACGGCGCTTCCATCGAGGAAGAACACCACACTATCATGAGCGCGGTGATTCAGAAGGTTCATATCGCCAAGAGCGGGCTGACCGAAGCCTGCAGCAGCCTTCTAACAGGCTTTGAGGTAAGAAGTTTTAAAATATGTAATGTAATACCGCATAGACATTAGCCGCTGATGCTCAGTTCGGTGTTCGGAAAGAAAAGCCGGACTGAGGATCTAAAAAGATATACGCAGGAGTTCTAAAAATTATATCAATATGGGATTGCAGGCTGCGCTGCTGACCTCTACCGCATTGACTGCGGAGGTCGGTGCTTTGAAGAAGGACCTCGAGCGGACCGAGAACGAGCTCGGTCTTGCCAAGAAGCTGCTCGAGGACAAAGAAGGTGAGTAACACCCTATCAAATTTGTACCTTACAGAAAAGGATTTTGGTTGCAACAGAAATAACAAGGATAACATGGGCACTGCAGGGGCCATGAACAAGGTGGCGACCCTGAAGGAGGCCGTGTCCGCGGCCGAACGTAATGCGGATGTGGAACGAGCGGAGCGAGAGAAGCAGGAGGCGCGGGTGGCGGAGGTGCGGCAAGAGCTCCAGGCTCTCATGGAAAAGCATGAGAGTTTGGAGCGCGACTCGAACACTCGAGAGTCTGAGCTTGCCTCGGCTCTTGAGAGTGCCAAAGCCGCTAAGGCCGAGGCCCATAAGGCCCTCCAGGAGATTGAGGCGGTTAAGAAAATAGCGGCAGGTAAGGCATTTTTCATGCAAAGCAAGCGTGTGAATGTGAATTACCTGTTACTTACCCGAATTTGGAGCTCTCCAGGAGCGTTTGCAGATCTGGCTTGCAGCGTGTCTGATGCCGCCGCATTCTAACGGGCCGAGGAGGGGAGCTCAACGGAGAAGGTCTTCTGGTCTCAGTATGCTGAGGCCGGACATTCGGTTCCCCTTAGCGACCAGCTGAAGCAGCTGGTCGAGCTCCACAAGGTAGCCAAGCAGGCCATGAAGGGCCTCATAGTTCGGCTGTGGCCTGAAGAGGCCATGCCTGGGAGCTACTTCGGCCTCGTGCGGCGGCTCGTGGATGCGTGCCCTTGGGTGGAAGTCATCAAGCGCTCCTCCTGCATTGAAGGTGCCCGTCGGGCCCTTGCCCGCATAAAGGTGCACTCGGGCAGGCTGGATGCTGAGAGGCTTCTGACAGACGCGCCGCCGGTGGGCAAGGAGTATCGTACGCCCGAAATGTATTATAAGAGTGTCGTGAAGGGTGCCCGCAAGATTGCAGATGAGTGCCCCAAAGATGTAATATTTGAGTAGACTCGCAATGTGTTATCTTGTGCGCTAAAAACTTTGTTCATATGCGCTAAGCAACACTTATTAATTTAAAATATTACCTTCTGTGCGGCCGTTTATCAAATCTGAGAGATGGCAAGTCTCGACTTCAGCCCCCATCCCACGAGTGCTGGGGTGTTCGGGATAAACTTGAGCGCTCTTGTTCCCATTTTTGGGTCCATCTAGGGAGGCGCTCAACACAACGAACAAGGCAACCAGACTTATAATGCTTGAACACTCTCACTTAGCCATAGAATTCTATAATTTTAAATTTCGGCGAAGCCCCTAGTGTTCGGAAGACCGAGTTCGGGGCGCTATCCACGCCTAGGCCAGACGAAGCCGGTTCCTCGCTCTAAGCGGCATAAGTCTTTAGGGACACGAATAGACCTCTCGAACAGCGACCAGCTCTCGCCTTATCATGACGGTCAGTTTTAGCTTTCTCCACTGAGGCGCTTGCCCAGCTCAACCGGGGCGCAATCGCAGTGGTTCTCCCAGTGCTACCTTAGCCGATAGAACGGAACGTAAGGTACCAAAACATGGGAGCCGGGCAAACCCAACTATTGACCCAAGACATGATTCGGAGCCGATGCATATAGTGCTATAAGTTCGGGGTGCCGCACTTGTGAAAGTGTTCGGACTTATCACACCATAAAGCGGGGAACATAAGCCCCTGGTGTATTCGGCCGTACCAAAGTGTACGGATGCAAAATGTCATAAATGAACATATATGTAAAAAAGGAATGCAATTATAATCGAAAAGTGATGCATTGTTTATTCAAGAAATTCTGCCATGAGTGCAGAACGATACAAATAGTGCGGTAAGCAAGGGATTGGACTATTAGACATGTCCTCCTCCAGGGGTAGGCTGCGGAATGGTGTATTTAACAGATTTAGTGCTCATAATGGAGACCACCTGAGTGTTCGTCGTAGCCTTTGTCCTTCCCTGGCTGTTGCATCGTGAGTTTGGCAGATTCACCGCCGGACAGGGTCTCTGGTGAATGGAGTCCTGTGGATAAATAGAAAAAAAAGGAAAACAAAAAGAGCGACACACTTGGGAGCCCCTGGTGTGGTTGAGCCGCACTCTGGGCCTGTTGTGGTCGTGCCCCTCCCCCTATGCCCATGGTATCTCCAGAGCGTAATGATGTACCGAAGAGCTGGTCTTGCAATCATGCAAGGGCTGGGGTTGGGGCCGCATTGCTACGCATGCTCGGAACGTGCCAGGTGGTCTTGATGTATGTTGCTCCGGGCGCGTTTGGCCATGTCCGGTCGTTTAACGGCCGGACTCGAAAATTGCCTTAAGAGGCTGCTCTGTACTTCTGCCGCGAGAGCCGCTGTGTGTTCCTCCGTTCGGAGGGAGCGTTCAGTGTTTCCGTTGACCGTGATGACTCCACGAGGGCCTGGCATCTTGAGCTTAAGGTATGCGTAATGCGGCACCGCATTGAACTTTGCAAATGCGGTTCGTCCGAGCAGAGCGCGATAGCCACTTCAGAACGGGACTATGTCAAAGATTAACTCCTCGCTTCAGAAATTATCCGGGGATCCGAAGACCACTTCCAGTGTGACTGAGCCTGTACAATTGGCCTCAACACCTGGTATGACGCCTTTGAAGGTCGTCTTTGTAGGTTTAATCCTTGAGGGGTCTATGCCCATCTTGCACACTGTATCCTGATAAAGCAGGTTCAGGCTGCCGCCGCCGTCCATCAGGACTCGAGTGAGGTGAAATCCATCGACGATTGGGTCTAAGACCAATGCGGCGAATCCGCCATGGCGGATACTGGTGGGGTGGTCCCTTCGATCGAAAGTGATCAGGCAAGAGGACCATGGATTGAACTTCGGGGCGACTGGCTCCATCGCATATACGTCCCTAAGTGCACGCTTCCGCTCCCTCTTGGGTATGTGGGTTGCGTATATCATGTTTACCGTCCGCACTTGTGGGGGGAACCCCTTCTGGCCTCTACTATTCGGCGGTCGGCTCTCCTCCTCGTCATTGCTATGCGGCCCCTTGTCATTGTTTTCGGCAATTAACTTGCCTGCCTGCTTGAATACCCAACAATCCCTGTTGGTGTGATTAGCTGGCTTTTTGGGGGTGCCATGTATCTGGCAAGAGCGGTCGACTATTCGGTCCAAATTGGACGGACCCGGGGTAGTTCTTTTAAATGGCTTTTTCCGCTGACCGGGTTTTGAGCCTCTGAATCCGGCGTTGACTGCCGTATCCTTAGTGTTATCGCCGTTAACGCGGCGTTTGTTTTTGTTGCGACGCGACCTTCCATTGCGGTCCTTGTAGTCTAGACTGCCCGAATTTTTGCTGAGGTTGTTACTGTGGGCTAGCCAGCTGTCCTCCCCCGCACAGAAGCGGGTCATGAGTGATTTGAGGGCTGCCTTGGATTTCGGCTTTTCCTGTCCTAGGTGCCGGGCTAGCCACTCATCGCGGATGTTATGTTTGAAGGCTGCTAGGGCTTCTGCATCCGGACAGTCGACGATTTGATTTTTCTTTGTTAAGAACCGTGTCCAGAGCTGTCTGGCCGATTCGTCCGGCTGCTGAATTATGTGGCTTAGGTCATCAGCGTCTGGTGGTCGCACATATGTGCCCTGGAAGTTGTAGAGAAATGTGGCTTCCAGGTCCTCCCAACACCCAATTGACTCTTATGGCAAGTTGTTAAGCCAATGCCGAGCTGGTCCTTTAAGCTTGAGCGGGAGATACTTGATGGCGTGGAGATCGTCACCGCGGGCCATATGGATATGAAGGAGATAATCTTCGATCCAAACCGCAGGGTCAGTTGTGCCATCGTAGGATTCAATGTTCATGGGTTTAAACCCTTCGGGGATTTGATGATCCATTACTTCATCTGTGAAGCATAGTGGGTGTGCGGCGCCTCTATACTGGGCAATATCACGACGTAGCTCAAGAGAGCTTTGTCTGCTGTGTTCGGCCCGGCCGGAGTTGCTGTATCCGGCGCGATGGTAGTCGTCGTGGGTCGTGGGGCGCCCGCGTGATCCGTAGATAGATCTTGATTGTCTTGCCTTGTCCTCCAATACGTCTCGCAAGTCCAATGCATTCCCCCGTGGCTTCGCGCTTTTTGAGCGGTGCCGGGGTACGGTTCTGGTGGAGGGCCTAGATGCCTCTCTATCGCGGCCACGAGGTGGTCGGTCTGCCGTATTGTGCGCTAGTGACAAAGGTTTGTATGCCTCCTCCTCTAATCGGGGGAGCAACTTGCGTTTTGGGTAGCTTTTGGAGGGGCATTCGAGTTAATGCTCTTCGGCTGCGAGGACCTCGGTCCATCTGTCGGCCAGCAGGTCTTGATCAGCTCGAAGCTGTTGCTGCTTTTTCTTTAGGCTGTTTGCCGTGGCCATTAGCCTGCATTTAAAACGCTCTTGTTCGACGGGATCCTCGGGCATGACAAATTCGTCATCGTTGAGGCTTGCCTCGTCTCCGGAGGGAGGCATGTAATTGTCATCCTCTATCTCCTCGTCTGCCGCCCTCTCTTGAGGGCTGGCTTCTCCGTCCTCCTGTGCTGAATCTTGCTGGAGGGGGTTGTCTTCGGCATTCTCTGGGGTGTTATTATCTCCGGCGCCAGAATCTCCATTCTTGCTGTGGCCGGATTTAGAGCGGCGCCGCTGAAGTCGGCGCTTGGGCTGTTTCTTAGAGGAATCTGCCTCCGATGCTTCTTCGCCATCCCCGTCCTTTGGGATGTCCACCATGTATATGTCGTATGACGAGGTGGTCTTCCAGTGCCCCGTAGGCGCTGGTTCTTGATCGTCTCCGGCATCGTCGTCCATACTGTCGATGTCTTCGGAGTCATAGTCTAGCATGTCGGTTAGGTCGTCGACAGTGGCTACAAAGTGGGTGGTGGGAGGGTTTTGAATTTCTTCGTCGTCCGCATCCCAACAATCCTGACTGCAGTCCGGCCAGGGCTCTCCTGATAACGAGAGATACTTTAGCGAATTCAGGATGTCGCCAAAGGGTGAGTGCTGAAAGATGTCCACAGCGGTGAACTCCATGATCGGCGCCCAATCGGATTCGATTGGCAGGGGCGCAGGAGGTTCAGAGTCCGGCAAGGAGTCCAGCACCTCGGAGTCACGAGCTTTGCAAGGGACTAGATTAGTATTCGGCTCCATCGCCATAGAGATTGCAGGCCCCGAGGCGGTGTCTAGCCACCTATCCTCGATCTGCGCGGTCGGCTCCGAACTATGGGTCAGAGCGGACTTGTGTGCGGCCTCCAGGGAACTATCCGGTAGCAGAGCTAAATCATGCCCACCGTGACAGTGCAGCGCGCTTGGTTGTGGCTCGAATCCATCGAAGATCAAGTCTCCGTGGATGTCAGCCGTGAAGTTTAGGCTTCCAAACCTGACCTGACGGCCAGGGGCGTAGCTTTCGATCTGCTCTAGATGGCCAAGCGAATTGGCCCGCAGTGCAAAGCCGCCGAACACGAAGATCTGTCCGGGGAGAAAAGTCTCACCCTAGACTGCGTTGTTGTTGATTGAAGAAGCCATCAAGCCTATCGGTGACGACACAGAGGAACTCTCAATGAAAGCACCAATGTCGGTGTCAAAACCGGCGGATCTCGGGTAGGGGGTCCCGAACTGTGCGTCTAGGCGGATGGTAACAGGAGACAAGGGACACGATGTTTTTACCCAGGTTCGGGCCTTCTCGATGGAGGTAAAAACCTACTCATGCTTGATTGATATTGATGATATGGGTAGTACAAGAGTGGATATACCACGAGATCAAGGAGGCTAAACCCTAGAAGCTAGCCTATGGTATGATTGTTGTAATGGTTGTTCGTCCTACGGACTAAACCCTCTGGTTTATATAGACACCGGAGAGGGCTAGGGTTACACAGAGTCGGTTACAATGGTAGGAGATCTACATATCCGTATCGCCAAGCTTGCCTTCCACGCCAAGGAAAGTCCCATCCGGACCCGGGACGAAGTCTTCAATCTTGTATCTTCATAGTCTTGGAGTCCAGCCGATGATGATAGTCCGGCTATCCGGACACCCCCTAGTCCAGGACTCCCTCAATGGGGTAATAATATGTTTAGGTGTTGTTCTGCTGCTTTCAATTGCTGATTTTTTTAATAGTTGGTTGATGATCTTCCAATTTGATTCGTGCAGAAAAGGGAAGATTCTTGTGATTTGTATTTCTGGGAAGTTGCTGATGTGGGGGAATGTAACTATGCTGATCATTTGGTGAGCCAAGGAATCCCAATACCAACAGGTAGGGGTGTTGGACAAGTAACTAAAGGAACGGAAGAAGAGGAAGATGCAGAGCAGATGGTTAAAGATGCAGTTCCTCTGAGCATGGCCAAGCAACAACTGCTGAACTGCCTTGACAGCAATGGGGAGATGAAAGAGCTTGTGAAGATAATGGGCAAAATCGATGTGCTCTGTAGGATGATTGTCTCTTTATTTGCAGTGTATGTAGCAAGTGAGTATTCAGTGGCTATGACATGAGCACTTTGCTGAAACTAGTAATGAATGAAACATGTGTAGGAGGCTGGGCGTAGTGTTGTGAACATCTAATGATTTCTATTAACCGAAATCAGGGGGTATCCCCTTTTGCTCATAAATAAATAAGCAGCAGAGGCCCTTTTGGTAATAAATAAATAAATTAGCAGAGGCCCTGTCGGGTCAGCTTTGTTCTCATTCGAAGACGTCGAGCAAATTGCAGTCCAACAAACAAACTATGTCATCAAATTCAAGTTTCACAGCCAAATATGAGTACAAATAAACAACAATGTCATCATGTTTTAGTTGTCATACAATCACCAAACGCAAATCGGCATACATAACAAGTGATTTTCTCATAGAAAAATACTAAACAACATGTTCATTAGGTTTTAGTTGTCATAGCAAACACAATTTCACATAGTGGATAAAAAACGTCTTCTGACAGGCAAATACGACAAAAGCAATGTAATCATCATCTGCAGCGGCAGCGTCAACATCTTCGCCATGTGTATCAGTCTGAATCATAATTCCCCACGGTGTCATCTTCTTCTTCGTCCTCAACGTCCTCAAACGTTGGCTTCTTCTTGATCAACTCATGTATGTCCACAGCACAACAGGCAATCTTTTCGCCGGCGTAATTGACGTGATGGTTCTCAAAGATATTAGGAACATCTGTGTTATCTTGTACATCAGGAGCAGTGTAAGCATCATATTGTTGTGCAACTACATTAAACGAATTCCTCTGCTCAAACCTTTGCAATACTCTCCAATCATCGCTACATGCAAATGTGTCTTCCAAGAAAAATATCTGTGTTTCTTGATTTGGCAAAATAAAAGGCTCGTTGGTCTGGTACGCCGCGTTGACATTGATGTATTTGAAGTAATCATCAGCTCTGGGTTTTGTGATCCTGGAAAACAGGTTATACCAACGACAGAACAAGAGAACCACACACCAATGATCCTCGAAACTGGAGATATATTGCAACTAAACAATGTCTGTTATGTTAGCATACATTTTAGTTATCTCTTTGTCATACGTATCCGTGCTCATGATGGCACTGTTTTGTGTCTTCCTGCCTTTGTCTCGTGCAAGGGTGTTGGAGTGCACATCTCCAACATTACAAGATTCATAATGTCTTACCCGAGTTTCAGGACCCATTGCTAGTGAGTAAAGGGCATCATCGACTGCGTGACCATCCTCCTACATCTTCTGAACCTATGGTTAGAAAATAGACAAGCTGATCATCTTATGTACTCAATATATTAAAAAACTGACAATGCAATTAAAAAGCTTACATGACTCTTGAACCATTTCGCAAATCCTGCCACAACCAGTTTGTCAATGTTTCTTGGATTTTGCGGCAGTAACTCCTTTTTGTAGATGCTGCACAAGATAGTGATCGCGTCAAACATCTAAATATATAAGAATGTGCTGCAAGTTTAGTAGATTACGATGTATAAGATGCAGTACTTAGCACTTACTTGATATAAGGTAGTATCTCAGGATAGTTATTCAACACATACCAAACCAGTTTGTCCTAATCTTTAGGTTTGTCCTCTTGTCTACTCTTCCCTGTAACTCAAACAGAATAATCGAAAACATTCAGCCCGGGATTGTCTTCACCCACCTCTTTGCTAAGCTGATCAGCTGCTGCAATGTATTTTGATCAGAATGTCAACGCTTCTGTAGCAATATAGGCCTCTGCAATGGAACTCTCGGGTCTAGCTCTGTTCCTAACATAGCCCTTGAAAGTGCCTAGCCGCCTTTCAATAGGTACATCTAGCCATACTGTACTGGACCTCTAAGTAGTGCCTCATCAGGTAGATGAACAGCCAAATGCACCATCACATCAAAGAAGGCTGGAGGATATATCTTCTCAAGGTCACATAGGATAGTTGGTATCTTATCTCTAAGACGCTCCAAAGCATCTATCCTGATATTTCTATTGCAGAGTGTCGGTGTACTAGAGTAGGGGTACCCTAGTATCCCGAACTTGTGCACGGGCAGTTGTAGCACCTCGCGGCAGGCTCGCCGGGTCACCGCCAAGATCCTCCAAGGCTCCTTAAGAAACAAGATCCCGGCAAGAGGAGCTTGCCGGGAAACCGTTCAAGAACAAAGTATTCAAGTTAGGAAGACAAGGCCCCGGCAAGAGGAGCTTGCCGGGAAGGCCAGCCAAGGCATCACAAGAAAGCTTGCCGCGACGCACCACGCGCCCCGGCAAGGCTCGGTGAGCGACAAGCTCCCGGACCCGACGAGATGACAGCCGTGGCAAGGCACTTGCCGCGGCAAGCGGCCACTCCGCGCCCAGGCTCCAGCACATCCACCAACGTGTCGCCCTGGGACCCTTCCAGGCACGCGTGGCGGGAGGCTGTGCAGCCAGCGGTGCGCGGTGGCAAGCGGCGCTGACAAGAAGGCCATCGTGGCGATCGGTGGCGCCCCTAACGGTCTCTTCTTGCACTGTTTAGACGATGCAGACGGGCATTCAATGCTCTTGTCCCCTGCCGTCAGGGTTAGGTATGATACACTGTATCCATAGTAGAGGTAGATGTACCTACCGCACTATTTTTCCATTTTTAACCTTTCTGTCTACATTGCCACCTGTCGGTGACCCCTTGAACATATAAAAGGAGGCCCATGCGCAACGTAGAAAGGGTTCGACTCATTCGAAGCTAGCAACACTCTCACGCTCGGTTTGGCAGCGCTGGTCGCTCCTGAGCAAGAACTGAATATACACCTAGATGCAGCAGTAGGAGTGTTATCTCTCCGGAGAGCTCCGAAGCTGGGTAAACTGCTCGTGTGCACTGCCTCGGTCCGCTCTTCATGCGACCTCCGCCCCCCGCCGAACCAAAAGGGGCTCGGTTCGCCGGCCCCATAGGTGTTCATGGATCAGTTTCCCCGACATCTTTGGCGCGCCAGGTAGGGGGCGTCGAGATTGTGTGAACCCGATCCGGTGTGCACGCGAGCTAAATCTTCATCGACTTCATCGACATGCCGTCGAAGAAAAAGGCTTCGGAGGCAGCTGTTCCGTCCGCGTCGTTTCCACCGCCACCGGAGCAAACGGGCGGTGGAGCGGACGCCGGCGGAAGAACGGGCGTCGACGAGGGTGCTCACAGCGCTGCCAAGTCCAAGGACAAGGCCGCGCAGACCTCGGCATCCGTACGCGCACCGCGCCCATCACAGGAGGCGTGGGACCAGCAGCATCACGGCGTTCACAGCGCCATACGTCCGTTGGATCAAGATCAAGCAGGTGGTTCTCGTGGCGTCCAAGACCAGCATGCACGCCGACATGCTGGCCTGAGCGAGGTACGGTCGCCTGGACGGGATACTGCTCCTTCTAACGTAGTTAGGAGTCCGAGCATGTCCCGCTCCTTGCACCGTTCGCCTCTACCGCCAACCACTCCAGCGGAAGCCTTGGCGCGAGCTCAACTACTTCTAGATTACCCTCCGACGGCGGACAAGACCAACGAGTGGAGGGCCACTATCCAGAGTCTCATCGGCTTCGCCAACGGCAACACCACGCGGCAACCAAGCACCTCGCTGCCGCGGCAAGACTGCCGGACGCGAGCCGATGGTGGCAAGATCGATGGGGGTGCAACTTCCATGCACTCCCCTCCACGAAGGCCAAGATCGCCGACTCGCCGGATCCACCCCGACAGCGGTTCCACCGCGTCATCAGATCCACGAGCTCGCCGAGATCAGCGCCAAGTTCTCCACGAACGGCAACAAGAGGACGCTCGTACCCGCATCGAGCGCTGAAGAGAAGCGCGATGTCAATCTGACCAGCGCGCTGGGCCCTCTGTCGACATGCATGCGCCAGGGGAACTAGGCGACTTGCCGTACGCGGTAGGTTGCCCTGCATTCACCCGTGAGCTGCGGCAAGTCCAGTGGACCAGCAAGAAAAACTTCAAACCCGACGTACCGGAAAAGTACAACGGCAAGTCGCATCCGTCGGAGTTCCTCAGCATCTACACCATTGCGGTGCAGGCTGCTGGGGGACGAGATGAAAAGATCCTCGCCAACTATTTCCTGCTGGTGCTCAAGCCTAACGTCAGATCCTGGCTCATGCACTTGCCGGACAACTCCATCTCCTCTTGGGCAGATCTATGCCATCAGTTTGTTGGCGCCTTTACCAGCGGCCACAAGCCACATGGCCAAGAGAGCGACCTTCATCTGCTCGCCCAGAAGGAAGGAGAGTCCCTGCGCAAGTTCATTCAGAGATTCAGCCGTGTACAGCACAACATCCCAGACATCCACCCTGCCGCGGTCATTAGTGTGTTCCATCAGAATGTGCGAAACCGCAGGATGATGAAGGAGATGGCGATGTGCAAGATCAGAGACGTCAGCGAGCTTTATGCCCTGGACGACAAGTGTGCACGTGCTGAAGAGGGGAGGAGGCTCCCCGGAGAGAATACAGGAGCAGGAGGGTCTGACAGTGAGGATACCGCCCCGGCAAAGAAAGGCCGGCGACGGAACAATAGAAGGAAGAGGGGCAAAGAAGTGCTAGCTGTCGAGCAGTCCGGCGACGGAGGTGGCGCCAAGAAAGCCGACGCTAGTAACTCCGGCAAGGAGGCCCAGGCTGTGGCTGCCGCCGACAAGCAGGACAGCTCCGGCAAGCAATATTGCAAGATCCACCATACCAAGGGTCATGACCTCCAAAGCTGTAAGAAGGTTGAGCAGCTTGTTGAATAGCAGAAAGCTGAGTACGAGCGGCGCGACAAGGAGAAGGCCCAGGAAGGTGCTGGAGGATCCAGCAAGAAATGCCCTGGCCGGGGGGGACGCCGCGGCAAGGCCAAGCAGCGGCAAGGAGACAGAGCTCCCCGCGGCCGCGACAAGGACGAAGACGACGATGACGACGAAGATGTGGATGATGATGAGGCTGATGAGCAGGAATTTCAGAAAGCCACAGAGGTCCTCTGTGTTGACGGTGGTGCTTCCCTGCATACTTCGCACCGCCAGCTTAAGCAGTGGATGCGGGAAGTTAATGCAGCGGAACCATCCGTAGAGTCACGCAAGCCTCTGAAGTGGTCCAGCACGCCTATCATCTTTGATATTGAGGACCATCCTGATCGCATAACTGCGGTCGGATGCTTGCCGATGTTGGTTTCACCAACTATCCGCAACCTCAAAGTCACAAAGATGCTAGTTGACGGCGGGGCCGGCTTGAACCTGTTCTCCTCGGTGGTGCTCCAGAAACTCCAGATACCTGACAGCGAGCTCGAAGAAACCGGCACATTCCAAGGAATCAACCCGGGAAGGAGTAAGCCGAAGGGAAAAATCACACTGCCGGTGACATTTGGCAGCGAGCTGAACTTCAGAACTGAGAGGGTCACTTTTGACGTTGCTGACTTTCCATTGCCCTACAATGGGATCCTTGGCCGACCAGCACTCGCCAAGTTCATGGCGGCCTCTCACTATGCATACAACATGCTCAAGATGCCAGGCCCGATAAGTGTCATCTCTGTCCCTGGCGACAAGAAGGATGCCCTTATCTGCGCTGACAAGATTTACCGGGAAGCAGCAGCCGCAGCTGATCACAAGTCACTTGCCGCTGAAGCTCCCGGGGGGAAGAAGAAGACCAAGTCCAGCAAGAGCTCTGATGCCCACTCCGGCAAGCGCACCTCTTCGGAGTGCTGCGCTACCGTCGAGGACGCACCATCGAGCTCCACCGGCAAGTACAAGAAGACAATGGCAGCTCCACCTGAGACCAAGAAGGTGTCCGCCAAGGAGGACGGCACCGGTGGTACCTTCACCATCAGTGCCACCCTCGACCCAAAATAGGAAAGCGCACTCATTGCTTTCCTGCAGGCGAATGTCGACGTGTTTGCGTGGAAACCGTCTGATATCCTCGGTGTTCCCAGGAAAGTGATTGAGCACCACCTAGCCGTTTGTCCTCATGCGCGGCCCGTCAAGCAGAAGGTTAGGAAGCAAGCAATGGAGCTCCAAGAGTTCATTGCAGAAGAAATCAAGAAGCTGGAAGCAGCAGGCCTTGTCAGAGGAGTGCTCCATCCCACATGGCTGGCCAATCCTGTAGTTGTGCGCAAGGCCAACGGGAAATGGAGGCTTTGTATAGACTTCACTGATGTCAATAAAGCTTGTCCTAAAGACCCCTTTCCCTTGCTGCGCATAGACCAGATTGTTGACTCCACAGTCGGATGTGATTTGCTTTCATTTCTTGATGCATACTCAGGATACCATCAGATCTTCATGGCAGAAGAAGATGAGGAGAAAACCGCATTCATCACCCCATGTGGCACATACTGTTTCGTACGGATGCCCTTTGGGTTAAAGAATGCTGGTTCCACATTTGCAACAGTAGTCCATGTCGCTTTTGAGCCACAGATACACAGAAATGTGGAAGCCTACATGGATGATATAGTGGTAAAGAGCAAGGACAAGGCGACTCTGATTCAAGATTTAGATGAAACCTTTGCAAATCTGCGCAAGATCAACCTCAAGCTCAACCCCGAGAAGTGCGTGTTTGGAGTCCCTTCCGGCAAACTTCTCGGGCTCTTTGTGTCTCCGCGGGGAATTGAAGCCAATGCCGACAAGATCAAGGCCATCGAGCAGATTAAAGCACCAAAGCGCGTCAAAAATGTACGAAGGCTTGCCGGTTGCGTGGCTGCTCTCAGCAGGTTTATCTCTAAGTCTGGTGAGCGCGCCCTGCCGTTTTTCAAAATATTGAAAAAGGAAGGTCCAATGAAATGGACTCCGGAAGCGGAGGCTGCGCTGCAGGACTTTAAGAGGTACCTGTCCTCCACTCCAATACTTGTCGCACCTAGGCCACAAGAGAAGTTGCTGCTGTATCTAGCAGCAACCAATCAAGTGGTTAGTGTTGCGTTAGTAGCGGAGAGGGAGGCAGACGATGAGCCAGCAACCATGGCAAGTGAAACCAGCGACAAGCAGGGGGCTTCGCCGACAAGCCCTGGTCCCGACAAGGATAGATCTGTGCAGACACACAAGGAGGTGCAGAAGAAAATGGTGCAGTGCCCAGTTTACTTTGTCAGTTCCCTTCTGCAGGGGGCTAGGTCAAGGTATTCTGGTGTGCAGAAGTTGCTTTTCGGCCTTCTCATGGCCTCGAGAAAGCTGCACCATTACTTCCAGGCACACGAGATCACAGTTGTCACTCGCTTTCTGCTGAAGAGGATATTGCAGAATCCAGAAGCAACAGGCAGGATCGTCGAGTGGGCACTGGAACTGTCAAGCTTTGGCCTCAAGTTTGAGAGCACTTCAACTATCCAAAGTAGAGCGTTGGCAGAGTTCATAGCAGAATGGACGCCAACACCAGATGAAGAAATTCCAGAAAGGAGCGTCCCCGTCAAGGAGGCAAGCAAAGAGTGGCTGATGTACTTTGATGGTGCCTTCTCGCTGCAAGGCACTGGTGCTGGCGTGCTGCTTGTCGCACCCGCCGGAGAGCACCTCAAGTACGTAGTCCAGATGCATTTTCCCAAGGAGCAAGCAACAAACAATACTGCAGAGTATGAGGGTTTGCTTGCCGGCCTCAGAATCGCAGCAGACCTTAGGATCAAGAAGCTCATTGTCAGGAGTGACTCACAGCTTGTCGTCCGCCAAGTGAACAAGAGCTACCAGAGTCCGTTGATGGAAGCCTATGTCAATGAAGTGAGGAAGCTAGAAGAACACTTTGACGGCCTACAAATGGAGCACGTTCCACAAGCTCAGAACGATGTTGCAGATGGCCTGTCAAAGTGCGCCGCACTAAAGTTACCTATGGAGCCAGGGATCTTTGTGCTCAAGCTGACTCAACCATCCGTGACACCATCAACTAGACAGAACAAGAAGAGAAAGTTGGTTTCTGGTGACTACTTTCCGGCGGAGCTTCCCGAAGACGCTGCCAAAAAGGTCCCCGGGATCAACGCCAAGAGTGCTGAGGAGCAGTCTCCTCCGGCAAGCCTTATGGTTTGTTCCGTTGAAGCAGAAGCTCTCGAAAAGTTTTGCTCCGGCAAGCTTGCCGGGGAGCATCACGCTCCGGCTGAGCCGCAGGTTCTTGCCGTAGAAGCGGATGTTCCCGCAGCAGCAAATATGCCTTTAGTCCTTGTTGTCGAGCCGCAAGCTCCAGCATGGGCACAACAGCTTGTCCGTTTCCTTCAGACAGGAGAGCTTCCCGAAGAACAAGAAGAAGCTGAAAGAGTAGCCCGGCAGTCAAGTATGTACAAGTTTGTTGACAACACACTCTACAGAATATGACTCAACGGCGTGAAATTGAAGTGTATTCGCCGGGAAGATGGACAGCAGCTGTTGGCAGAGATACATGGAGGCATATGTGGTCACCACATTGGCGCAAGAGCACTTGCCGGCAAAGCATTCCGGCAAGGTTTCTTCTGGCCGACAGCCCTCCAGGATGCAACTGCACAAGTAACCAAGTGTGAAGCGTGCCAGTTCCATTCCAAGCAGATACACCAGCCAGCTCAAGCTCTCCAGACGATCCCTTTATCCTGGCCATTTTCGGTCTGGGGGCTCGACATCCTCGGCCCCTTTCCCTGAGCTGTCGGGGGCTTTGAGTTCTTGTACATCGCCATCGACAAGTTCACAAAGTGGCCGGAAGTGGAGCCAGTGAGGAAGGTGACAGCACAATCAGCAGTCAAGTTCTTCAGGTCAATTGTTTGCCGTTTCGGGGTCCCTAACAGGATCATCACCGACAATGGCACGCAATTCACGAGCCGCACCTTCATGCAGTATGTCCAAGATCTTGGCGCCAAGGTCTGCTTCGCTTCTGTCGCTCACCCCAGAAGCAACGGTCAAGTGGAGAGGGTAAATGCTGAAGTGCTGCGGGGACTCAAGACTAGAACTTTCGACAGGTTGCGCAAGTGCGGAAGCAACTGGATCGAGGAGCTGCCGGTGGTTCTTTGGTCGATCAGAACGACGCCAAATCGAGCCACTGGCCAGACACCTTTCGCTCTAGTCTATGGAGCAGAGGCAGTTCTCCCCACGGAACTCGTTTACGGGTCGCCTCGAGTGCTCGCTTATGACGAGCTCGAGCAAGAGTAGCTGCGACAAGACGACGCGCTGCTCCTTGAGGAAGACCGTCTTCAGGCTGCTGTGAGAGCCGCTCGCTACCAGCAAGCTTTGCGTCGCTACCATAGCCGCAAAGTTAAGGCCAGAAGTTTCGAGGAAGGCGACCTTGTTCTTCGGCGCGTTCAGTCCACCAAGAATTCCAACAAGTTGACACCAAAGTGGGAAGGCCCTTATCGGGTGAAACGAGTCACTAGGCCCGGCGCTGTCCGCCTTGAGACCGAAGATGGCATTCCGGTGTGCAACTCCTAGAACATTGAACATCTTCGTAAGTTTTACCCATAGGGCGCGGTTGCCGGGAGCTTTTCCGGCAACCACCTTTTGTACAAGTCTTGCCGCTGTTGCATGTAATCCTTTGTACAAAGCCGGGCGCAGACCCCGTGCATAAATAAAGCTCATGTGCTCCGCACATCTTGCCAATTTCATGTTGTACTCCTTTTTGCATATGTTATCTGATATTTTGTGCAGCACCTGCCTCCGGTAAGCGATAACAAGTCGTAAGGCTCCATATCATTATTTTCTCTTCTCTCTTTTTCTCAAGAAGGAAAGGATCCCTCGCACACAAGGTTTACCGGGGGGAAGGAGAAGATAATGGTGTGGACCGGGCCGTTCAAGAAATTTTTGCCTTGCCGGGAAGCAAACGACAGAAAAGCTAAGTTTGCCAAAGTTTGAGCAATCAGTTTTTAAAATTTTAAGTTATCTTCCTTGAACGACCGTGCTTTGTATGGAAAACCTATGCGCGGAGGAACCAACTCGTAGCTAGTTGCGCCCTTACTGTGTTTCGAGCCCGCTCAACAACTTAAGTGAGCTGCGACTAGCTGCCACAAGGTTGCTTGTCGGTGGCAGCACCACCAGCAGGCTGCTGAAGTTCCACACTCAGCGCTCGCGGCAAGGGTGCCTGCGCCGGCAAGTTTCCCTAAAAAGCGTTAGGGCAGAAACATACAAAGCCAAGAGTCGAAGTAAAGGAAGTAACATAGCAATTATTACCTAAGATAGAGTTATATTACAAAAGTAACTTGTCGCGCCTCTAATAAAGTGTTCCCATGACATGACTGGCAGCGGCAAGAAAAGAAGAAAACGGACGGCCTAATCTACGCGGCCGCCATCGACCCTCTTGACTTCATTCACCTTGTCCACAATGGGTGCGACAAGGGCTTTGAGCGCGTCAAGATCAGCATCTGTCGGCAGCTTCTTGAGGACGTTGGCGAAGTTGAGGCCTGGGTTGCGGAAGGCCACCTTTACCAACACCTTCTCCAGGACTCGGGCGCAGATCTTGCGCGACTCGTCGGCCAGCTGCTTCGGGATCCTCTCAGAGCCGCTGAAGGGCTGTCGCCACGCCTTTGAAGAATATGGTGAGCTTGGCGTTGGGGGGGAGATTCTCATCAGAGGAGTACCCAAAGTCCTCCACCCCCAGCTGCACCAGCTCCCCGTCAATGACAGCAGCGATGTTCACGAGGCCCTCCGTCCAGAGCTCCACAGTATCCTTGAAGGTGTTCTGGGTCTCGGCGGCCCTCGCCAGCAACGCTTCGTTGCCCTTGACCTCCTCCTTCAAATCCGCCTCCCGCTTTTTGGCGCCGTCCAGCGTCTCCGTCAGGGTGGCCAGCTTCAGCTCTAGATCGGCGTTGGAATTCTTGGCGGCGCTCAGCTCCTTGCCCTTCTCGGCGAGTTGACCCTGCAGCTCACCGTGGGCAAGGGTGTCCTTCTCGCGCTCGAGCTTGAGCGTGGCAAGCTCCTCGCCACTTGCTTTCAGATCGGCCTCTAGTTGTGCCACCTTTGCCTCCAATCCCTCCTTGGCGGCCTCGGCAGCTGCGGCCGCGTCCTTTGCTTCATTGAGCGCCCCGCCAAGTGCCTGCTCACGCGCGGCAAGATCCTCCTCCTGGCTGTCGAGGTTCACTTTCCTCTGAGTCAGCTCCCCTTCCCGCGCAGAAAACTCCTCGGCGGCAAGCCGCTGCTGCTCTTCGGCCTCGGCCTTCTCAAGGATAAACGCCATCCGGGCCTGGACAAGCTGCACGCGCTCCTCTGCGATGGCCCGGAGGGCCTCCTGGTTGCGCTCCCGGAGCTCCTCCGCACGCTTCTCAATGTCCGCTCCCGCCTGCGCGACAAGCGCTTCCCGGGACTCCACCTTGGCTTGGCGGGAGCGGTATAGCGACACTAGCTTCCGGAGTAGCCGCTCTTCCTCAGACTCGCCACAGCTGCTGCTTGGCGCGTCAACCAGTGATAGCCCAGCGGAGGCGAGCACCTCCCCGTCGAAAGCTTCTCCTTCAACAGGTGCCCTGGAGCTCGACGCCCAGGGGAGCTTGATGAAGACACCCTCGCCGGCCTTTAGATAGGCGCCGGGCTGGGGCTCCTCGGAGCCTGGCGCTGCGGCGACGGCGGAGGGATCGGCGGTCGGTGCAGCGCCTGGCGCTCCTGCGGCCTCAGGGCCGTCAGTACGACCGTCGGACCCTTCACCAGCTCCCGCGCCAGCAGCCTTGGCGACCTCCTCGCCGGCGGGGTCATCAGCACTAGCTTCTTCTTCGGCGGCATCGTCAGTATCACCGCGCTCATTCTCCTCGCCGCCCGCCTCGGTCTCCATTGGCTCTGTGGAAGGTGGATCTGGCGAACGGAGAAGGAGAAGAAGTCAAGATCCAAAAAGAAAGATCAGAAGAACACGAGGGAGATTTCAAGCAAGGATTACCTGCACTGGGGTCCATGATCATGGCTCCACCACCGGGGATCAATAGTGCTGCCCCTTGCCGGAGACTCCTCCCTTGCCGGAGGTTGCTCCCTTGCCGGGAGAGCGCTCCCTTGCCGGAGAATCCTCCCTTGGCGGTGTAGAGGAAGCAGACGGCACGTCGGAGACGGTTCCCGAGCCCTCCTGGTGAAGCTGTTCTACTCCTACACAAGCAAATCAACGATCAGATTTCAGCAAAGAAAAGAGCACCCGCGTGCGCCCAAAAAGCAGAAAGTGAATGATGTACTTACGCTGGGGGCTGCTTCGTGGAGCGGTATCAAGTTCCGGCAAGGTGGTCTCGGGCGCTCCCCCTGTTGTTCGACGGGCTCGTCCTCGATGATAACCACCGAAACTTTGGCCCTCTTCGCCGCTCTTTGAGCCAACGTCCTGAAAAGGAACAAGTTCAAATTGAAGCAAGTTAGATACAAGATAAAGCTACGAGATTGAAGAACTACAAGTACAGCAGCAAAAGTCTTACTCTTCTTCCTCCTCGTCGGAGCTGAGCGTAGAGAGGTCGAAGTCCGGCCCACCTGCAGCGCGACGAGGTGGAGGAGTAGGATCCCTTGTCCGCTTGGCGGGTGCGGTGGCGGTGGCGCGGGAAGATCCAGCTCCAGTTGCCGCAGCAGGCATGAGGCGCTCCCGCGGCAACATCACTTGTCGCGGTGGAGCGTGTCGGCGGCGCGTCGGTTGCTGACTCCTTTGTCGCCCCACTGCATCCCCGCCCCTGCGAAGGCGCCTTCTTGGTTGAGCTGGGGGCTGCGCTGTGGGCTCCGTCTGCGGCAAGTGGCCTGGAGATGGCGGGCCGCTCGCATGCTCGGCGGGCTCACCCTCGGCGGGCTCGCTCGACTCGACCTCCGGTGCGGCAAGTCTTCCTCGCCGTCGATCCACTCTCGCTCGGCAAGGCTTGCCGCCGCCTCCGCCTCTGCCTCTTCCACAGTGAAGCCAACTCACCCGCGGCAGCGGCTGCCGCCGCTTCTTCCGCCCTGGTGGCGATGCGTCGCATCTCCTCCTCGTAGTGTCGCGGGTGAGGCTCCTCTTCTCGTCGGCATGACCTCCACCTCCACCAGCCCATCGAAGAATTGCTGCACCACCGTCGTCGGCTGGCTCTTGCCACGTTGGGACGAGGCCATGCGAGTCACACTGCGGCATCATCGCGCGGATGCGGTCGAGGGAAGAATTGTTGCACAGCGGGACGACCCCCGCTGGCAACCTGAACCACTCTGGATGCTGGGGGATCATGCTGAACAGCTCCTTGAGCATCGCATCCAGCTCCAGCACGGTGAAGTTGAAATTGAGGCCCGGGCGCAGCCGCATGATATCTGCCGGGCCGCCAAACTCCCAAGCGGGTCTCTTCCTCTCTTGCAGGGGGGCGATGCGGCGGCGGAGAAAATCTGCGCCTACGGCACCCACAGTCAACCCGGCAAGCCCTGAGACGCATGATTTTGGTGGTGGCGATCTTCAGCCTCGCATCCTCCGGGGCCAGGCTGCTCCAATCATTGCCGCGAACCACTAGGACTTGGCGCAGGGCGGTGAATGGCTGCGGGTCCTCCTCCATGATACAGCACCACTCAGCTCTCCACTCCTCCCACTTGCTGCGGAGCTCCCCTTCCAGATACGCCTCCTTCTTGTCGGCCCTCGAGATCCAGGCGATCCCCCCAGAAAGTGGCTCTCCTCTCTCGACCCGGGGCATGAAGTAATGGCGGAAAAGGGCTACGTTTGGGTGGACTCCGACAAAGTTTTCGCAAAGATGGGCGAAAACCGACATGGTCAAGACGGCGTTGGGGGTGAAATCAAGGAGATGAAGCCCGTAGGTGTTCATGATGTCGCAGAAGAATTCCGAGAAGGGCGGACAGAGACCACAATAGAAGAACAGCGGGAAGAAGGGATACCCGTATGGAGCCTATCTCGAAGAAGCAGCGGATAGTACCCTCGTGCACGGATGTGCATGCGTCTCCGTCGACCAGAACAGGTAGAACCACTGCCTCAGCCCCTCCGCATCGAGCTCGGCGGGGAAAGTGGCCCTCTTCTTCCGCAGCGCCTCGAGCCGCAGCGCCTTGGCCGACTTCGCGACCTTCCCGGCCTTCGGAGCCATGGCGAAGGTGGTGTAGGAGATCGACGGTGTTGGTGGCGACGACTGTGGTGGGGAGAGGGCGGAGCGCTGCTCTCTTTCGACCTTGGAGAAAGGGGGAGAGCGGCGGAGATTTGGGAGTAGTAATCGGCGAAGTGAGCAACGGCCTCTATTTCCTCTGCTTATAAAGAGGGGGGAGGCGGACGTTACGCTTTTTCGAATAAAGAATTCACCCACGATCTCTCCCACGACGCCGCAATCAACGCGTGCCGTTCGGGGGGGGGGGGGCGCGGCGGATGCGGAGTAGGAAACGGCACGACCCATGCCGCGTGTGCCCGTGCCCTGTTTTGGGCCCCCAACAACGCTCGGCACCGTGTGTGGCCCAGGCCCGAGGGCTCCTGTCGGTGTACTAGAGTAGGGGTACCCTAGTATCCCGAACTTGTGCACGGGCAGTTGTAGCACCCCGCGGCAGGGCTCGTCGGGTCACCGCCAAGATCCTCCAAGGCTCCTTAAGAAACAAGATCCCGGCAAGAGGAGCTTGCCGGGAAACCGTTCAAGAACAAAGTATTCAAGTTAGGAAGACAAGGCCCCGACAAGAGGAGGTTGCCGAGAAGGCCAGCCAAGGCATCACAAGAAAGCTTGCCGTGACGCACCACGCCCCCCGGCAAGGCTCGGTGAGCGACAAGCTCCCGGACCCGACGAGACGACAGCCGTGGCAAGGCACTTGCCGCGGCAAGCGGCCACTCCGCGCCTAGGCTCCAGCACATCCACCAACGTGTCGCCCTGGGACCCTTCCAGGCACGCGTGGCGGGAGGCTGTGCAGCCAACGGTGCGCGGTGGCAAGCAGCGCTGACAAGAAGGCCATCGTGGCGATCGGTGGCGCCCCTAACGGTCTCTTCTTGCACTGTTTAGACGACGCAGACGGGCATTTAATGCTCTTGTCCCCTGCCGTCAGGGTTAGGTATGATACACTGTATCCATAGTAGAGGTAGTTGTACCTACCACACTATTTTTCCATTTTTACCCTTTCTGTCTACATTGCCACCTGTCGGTGACCCCTTGAACATATAAAAGGAGGCCCATGCGCAACGTAGAAAGGGTTCGACTCATTCGAAGCTAGCAACACTCTCACGCTCGGTTTTGCAGCGCTGGTCGCTCCTGAGAAAGAACTGAATATACACCTAGATGCAGCAGTAGGAGTGTTATCTCTCCGGAGAGCTCCGAAGCTGGGTAAACTGCTCGTGTGCACTGCCTCGATCCGCTCTTCGTGCGACCTCCGCCCCCCGCCGAACCGAAAGGGGCTCGGTCCGCCGGCCCCATAGGTGTTCGTGGATCAGTTTCCCCGACACAGAGTTCCTTGGAGAATTGTCCCAACTCTGCAACTACTCTGTATAAGTCAGGGCGGCCCAATCCTCTAAGGATAACAGGTAAAACCCTTTGAAGTAGGACATGGCAGTCATGAGTTTTCAACACTTGTACCTTGTTTCCATCTGCACTGTTCTCCTTTCAGGATTGGAAGCAAATCCATGTGGGAATCTCACACGTGATAGGACCTCGCAGAATTCTTTTCTTTTTACCTTGTCCAAGACGTACACAGCTGGTGCCATATCCCGTCGTTTACCTTCATCTTGCACCTGCAAATCCTGTCTGATACCTAGGTGTGTCAAATCAATCCTAGATTTTAAGGTATCTTTCGACTTGCCTTCAATATTAAGAAGTGTGCCGATAATGATGTCACATATATTTTTCTCGATGTGCATCACATCAAGATTATGCCGCAGATCCAAATCTTTCCAATACTCCAAGTCCCACAAAGTGGACCTGCGGGTGTCGGTGTACTAGAGTAGGGGTACCCTAGTATCCCGAACTTGTGCACGGTTAGTCGCAGCACCCCGCGGCAAGGCTTGACGGGTGACCGCCAAGGTCCTCCGTGTTTCCTTTGGAGCCATTCAAGAACAAAGTATTCAAGCCAAGGAGACAAGGCCCCGGCAAGAGGAGCTTGCTGGGAAGGCCAACCAAGGCATCTCAAGGAACTTGCCGCGACGCGCCACGCGTCCCGGCGAGGCCCGGTGAGCGACAAGCTTCCGGACGCGACAAGACAACGACCGCGGCAAGGCGCTTGCCGCGGCAAGCTACCACTCTGTACCCGCGCTCCAGCACATCCACCAACGTGTCGCCCTGGGGGCTTTCCAGGCGCGCGTGGCTAGAGGCTGTGCAGCGAGCGGTGCGCGGTGGCAAGCGGCGCTGACAAGATTGCCATCGTGGCAAGCGGTGGCGTCCCTGGCGGTCCCTTTTTTGAACTATTTGGGCGACGCAGACGGGCATTTAATGCCTTGGTCCCCTGCCGTCAGGGTTAGGTATGATACACTGTACAGGTAGTTGTACCAACCGCAATTCCTTTTCCATTTTTACCCTTGTCTACGTTGCCACCTGTCGGTGACCCCTTGAGCATATAAAAGGAGGCCCATGCGCAATGTAGAGTGGGGTTCGAAGGCAGAAAAACACTTACGCTTGGTCTCGTTAGCAGCTAGGGTGTACTGTAGCACTCAGCGCTCCCGAACAAGAACTCAATACACTCAGACATGCAGCAGTAGGAGTGTTATCTCTCTGGAGAGCTCCGAAGCTGGGTAAACTGCTCGTGTGCTTCGCCTAGATCCGCTCTTCGTGCGATCTCCGCCCCCCGCCGAACCGATAGGGGCTCGGTCCGCCGGTCCCATAGGTGTTCGTGGATCAGCTTCCCCGACATCTTTGGCGCGCCAGGTAGGGGGCGTTGAGATTGTGTGAACCTGATCCGGCGTTCACACGAGCTAGATCTACATCTTCTTCATCGACATGCCACCGAAGAAGAAGGCTTCGGAGGCAGCTGTTCCGTCCACGTCGATCCCACCACCACCGGAGCAAACGGGTGGTGGGGTAGACGTCCGCGGAAGAACGGGCGTCGACGAGGGAGCTCACGGTCCTGCCAGGTCAAAGGACAAGGCTGCACAGACCTCGACATCCATACATGCACCGCGCCCATCTCAGGAGGCACGGGACCGACAGCGTCATGGTATTCGCAGTACCATACGTTCGTTGGACCAAGATCGAGCCGGTGGATCTCGGGGTGCCCAAGACCAGCATGCATGCCAACATGCTGGCACGAGCGAGACACGGTCGCCTGGACGGGATACTGCTCCTTCTAACATAGTTAGAAGTCTGAGCATATCCCGCTCCTCGCACCGTTCGCCACTGCCGCCCACCACTCCAACAGAAGCTTTGGCGCGAGCTCAACTGCTCCTGGATTACCCTCCAACGGCAGACAAGATCGACAAATGGAGGGCCACCATTCAGAGTCTCATCGGCTTCGCCAACGGCGACACTCCGTGGCAGCCGAGTACATCGCTGCTGCGGCAGGACTGCCAGGCACGAGCCGATGGCGACGAAACCGGTGGGGGTGCAACCACCATGCACTCTCCACCCCGAAGGCCAAGATCGCCGACTCGCCGGATCCACCTCGAAGCGACTCCACCGCATGATCAGATCCACGAGCTCGTCGCGATCAGCGCCAAGTTCTTCACGAACGACAGCAAGAAGACGCTCGTACTCGCATCGAGCGCCGAAGAGAAGCGCAGCGTCAGTCGGACCAGCACGTTGGGCCCTCTGTCGACATGCATGCGCCCAGGGGAACCAGGCGACTTGCCGTACGTGGTAGGTTGCCCTGCGTTCACTCGTGAGCTGCGGCAAGTCCAGTGGCCCGGCACGAAAAATTTCAAGCCAGATGTACCAGAGAAGTACGACGGCAAGTCGCATCCGTCGGAGTTCCTCAGCATCTACACCATCACGGTGCAAGCTGCCGGGGGGCGGGACGACAAGATCCTTGCCAACTACTTCCCGCTGGTGCTCAAGCCCAATGTCAGATCCTGGCTCATGCACTTGCCAGACAACTCCATATCTTCCTGGGCAGACCTATGCCATCAGTTTGTCGGCGCCTCTACAGGCGGCCACAAGCCTCATGGCCAATAGAGCGATCTTCATCTACTCACCCAGAAGGAAGGAGAGCCCCTGCGCAAGTACATTCAGAGATTCAGCCGCGTACAGCACAACATCCCAGATGTCCACCCTGCCGCGGTAATCAGCACGTTCCATCAGAACGTGCGAAACCGCAAGATGCGGGAGGAGATGGCGATGTGCAAGATCAGAGACGTCAGTGAGCTATATGCCCTGGCCGACAAGTGTGCGCTTGCTGAGGAAGGGAGGAAACTCCCCGGAGAGAATACAGAAGCAGGAGGATCTGATAGTGAGGATGTTGCCCCGGCAAAGAAAAACCGGTGGCGGAACAACAGGAAGAAGAAAGGCAAAGATGTGCTAGTCGTTGAGCAGTCCGGCAACGGAGGTGGCGCCAAGAAAGCCAAAGCTGGTAGCTCCGGCGAGGAGATTGCCGCAGGCACCAACTACCAGGCTGTGGCGGTCGCCGACAAGCAGGACGGCACCAACAAGCAGTACTGCAAGATCCACCGCACCAAGGGCCATGACCTCCAGAGCTGCAAGAAGGTCGAGCAGCTTGTCGAGCAGCAAAAGGCTGAATACGAGCGACGCGACAAGGAGAAGGCCTAGGAAGGTGCTGGAGGAGCCGGCAAGAAACGCCCCGGCCGAGGAGGACGCCGCGGCAAGGCCAAGCAGCAGCAAGGAGACAGACCTCCCCGCAGCCGCGACAAGGATGAAGATGACGACGACGATGAAGATATGGATGATGACGAGACCGATGAGCAAGAGTTCCAAAAAGCCACAGAGGTCCTGTGCGTTGACGGTGGTGCTTCTCTGCATACTTCACACCGCCAGCTCAAACAGTGGGTGCGGGAAGTCAATGCGGCAGAACCACCCATCGAGTCATGCAAGCCTCTGAAATGGTCCAGCACGCCTATCATCTTTGATATTGAGGACCACCCTGATCGCATAACTGCGGTCGGGTGCTTGCCGATGTTGGTTTCACCAACTATCCGCAACCTCAAGGTCACTAAGATGCTAGTTGACGGCGGGTCCGTCTTGAACCTGATCTCCTCCGCGGTACTCCAGAAACTCCAGATCCCTGATAGCGAGCTCGAAGAGACCGGCACATTCCAAGGAATCAATCCGGGAAGGAGCAAGCCGAAGGGAAAGATCACGCTGTTGGTGACATTTGGCAGCGAGTTGAACTTCAGGACTAAGAGGGTCACTTTTGACGTTGCTGACTTTCCATTGCCTTACAATGTGATACTCGGTTGTCCAGCACTCGCCAAATTCATGGCAGCCTCTCACTAGGCATACAACATGCTGAAGATGCCAGTCCCGATAAGTGTCATCTCTGTCCCTGGCGACAAGAAGGATGCTCTTATCTGCGCCGATAAGAACTACCGGGAAGCAGCAGCCGCAACAGATCGCAAGTCACTTGCCATTGAAGCTCCCGGGGGGGAGAAGAAGACCAAGTCCGGCAAGAGTTCTGATGCCCACTCCGGCAAGCGCACCTCTTCGGAGTGTTGCGCTACCGTCGAGGACGCACCATCGAGCTCCACCGGCAAGTGTAAGAAGGCAATGGCAGCTCCACCAGAGACCAAGAAGGTGTCCGCCAAGGAGGACGGCACTGGTGGTACCTTCACCATCAGTGCCACTCTCGACCCTAAATAGGAAAGCGCGCTCGTTGCTTTCCTGCGGGCGAACGTCGACGTGTTTGCGTGGCAACCGACATCCCTAGTGTTTCCAGGAAAGTAATCGAGCACCATCTTGCCGTCTGTCCTCATGCACGGCCCGTCAAGCAGAAAGTCAGGAAACAGGCAGTGGAGCGCCAAGAATTCATCGCAGAAGAAATCAAGAAATTGGAAGCAGCAGGCCTTGTCAGAGGAGTGCTCCATCCTACGTGGTTGTCCAATCCTGTAGTCGTGCGCAAGGCAAACGGGAAATGGAGGCTTTGTATCGACTTTATCGATGTCAATAAAGCTTGCCCCAAAGACCCATTTCCCTTGCCGCGCATCGACTAGATTGTTGACTCCACAGCCGGATGTGACTTGCTTTCATTTCTTGATGCATACTCAGGATACCATCAGATCTTCATAGCAGAAGAAGATGAGGAGAAGACCGCATTCATCACCCCATGTGGCACATACTGTTTCGTACGGATGCCTTTCGGTTTAAAGAAAGCTAGTTCAACATTTGCAAGGGTAGTCCATGACGCTTTTGAGCCACAAATACACAGAAATGTGGAAGCCTACATGGATGACATAGTGGTCAAGAGCAAGGACAAGGCGACTCTGATTCAAGATTTAGATGAAACCTTTGCAAATCTGCACAAGATCAACCTCAAGCTTAACCCCGAGAAGTGTGTGTTTGGAGTCCCCTCCGGCAAGCTTCTCGGGTTCTTCGTGTCTCAGTGGGGAATTAAAGCCAATCCCGACAAGATCAAGGCCATTGAGCAGATTGAAGCACCAAAGCGCGTCAAGGATGTACAAAGACTTGCCGGTTGCGTGGCTGCTCTCAGCAGGTTTATCTCTAGGTCTGCTGAGCGCGCCCTGCCATTTTTCAAAATATTGAAAAAGGAAGGTCCAATGAAATGGACTCCGGAAGCGGAGGCTGTGCTGCAGGACTTGAAGAGATACCTGTCCTCCACTCCAACACTTGTCGCACCTAAGCCACAAGAGAAGTTGATGCTGTATATAGCGGTAACCAATCAAGTGGTTAGTGATGCGTTAGTAGCAGAGAGGGAGGCGGATGATGAGCCAGCAACCACGGCAGATGCGCCCAGCGACAAGCAGGGGACTTCACCGACAAGCTCTGGTCCCGACAAAGATGGATCTGCGCAGGCGCGTGAGGAGATGCAGAAGAGAATGGTGCAGTGCCCAGTTTACTTTGTCAGTTCCCTTCTGCAGCGGGCTAGGTCAAGGTACTCTGGTGTGCAGAAATTGCTTTTCGGCCTTCTCATGGCCTCGAGAAAGCTGCGCCATTACTTCCAAGCACATGAGATCACAGTCGTCACTCGTTTTCTGCTGAAGAGGATACTGCAAAATCCAGAAGCAACAGGCAGGATTGTCGAGTGGGCACTAGAACTGTCAAGCTTTGGCCTCAAGTTTGAGAGCACTTCAACTATCCAAAGCAGAGCATTGGCAGAGTTCATAGCAGAGTGGACGCCAACACAAGATTAAGAAATTCCAGAAACGAGCATCCCCGTCAAGGAAGCAAGCAAAGAGTGGCTGATGTACTTTGATGGTGCCTTCTCGCTGCAAGGCGCCGGTGCGGGCGTGCTACTTGTTGCACCCACCGGAGAGCACCTCAAGTACGTAGTCCAGATGCACTTTCCCAAGGAGCAAGCAACGAACAATACCGCAGAGTATGAAGGTTTGCTTGCCGGTCTCAGGATCGTAGCAGACCTTGGGATCAAGAAGCTCATTGTCAGGGGTGACTCACAGCTTGTCGTCTGCCAAGTGAACAAGAATTATCAGAGTCCGTTAATGGAAGCTTACGTTGATGAAGTGAGAAAGCTAGAAGAGCACTTTGACGGCCTACAGATGGAACATGTTCCAAGAGCTCAGAACGACATTGCCGACGGCCTGTCGAAGTGCGCCACACTTAAGTTACCTGTGGAACCAGGGATCTTTGTGCTCAAACTGACTCAACCGTCTGTAACGCCATCAACTGGACAGAGCAAGAAGAGGAAGTTGATTTCTGGTGACTATTTTCCGGCAGAGCTCCCCGAAGCCACCGCCAAGAAGGTCCCCAAGATCAACACCAAGGGTGCTGAGGAGCAGTCTGCTCTAGCAAGCCCTAGGGTTTGTTCCGTTGAAGCAGACGCTCCCGACAAGTTTTGCTCCGGCAAGCTTGCCGGGGAACGTCAAGCTCCGGCTGAGCCGCAAGTTCTCGCCGTAGAAGCGGATGTTTCCGCAGCAGCAGATGTGCCTTTAATCCTTGTTGTCGAGCCGCAAGCTCCAGCATGGGCACAGCAGATTGTCCGTTTCCTTCAGACAGGAGAACTTCCCGAAGAGCAAGAAGAAGCGGAAAGAGTAGCCCGGCAGTCAAGTATGTACCAGTTTGTCGACAGCACACTGTAAAGAAGAAGACTCAACAGTGTGAAATTGAAGTGTATTCACCGGGAAGACGGACAAAAGCTGTTGGCAGAGATACATGGAGGCATATGTGGTCACCACATTGGCGCAAGAGCACTTGCCGGCAAAGCATTTCGGCAAGGTTTCTTTTGGCCGACAGCCCTCCAGGATGCAACTGCACAAGTAACCAAGTGTGAAGCGTGCCAGTTCCATTCCAAGCAGATACACCAGGCAGCTCAAGCTCTCCAAACGATCCCTTTATGCTGGCCATTTTCGGTCTGGGGGCTCAACATCCTCGGCCCCTTTCCCCAAGCTGTCGGGGGCTTTGAGTACTTGTATGTTGCAATCGACAAGTTCACAAAGTGGCCGGAAGTGGAACCAGTGAGGAAGGTGACAGCACAGTCAGCAGTCAAGTTCTTCAGGTCGATTGTTTGCCGCTTCGAGATCCCTAACAGGATCATCACCGACAACGGCACGCAATTCACGAGCCGCACCTTCATGCAGTACATCCAAGATCTTGGCGCCAAGGTCTGCTTCGCTTCTGTTGCTCATCCGAGAAGCAATGGTCTAGCGGAGAGGGCGAATGCTGAAGTGCTGCGCGGGCTCAAGACCAGGACTTTCGACAGGCTGCGCAAGTGCAGGAAGAACTAGATTGAGGAGCTGCCGGCGGTTCTTTGGTCGATCAGGACGACGCCAAATTGAGCCACTGGCCAGACACCTTTCGCTCTACTCTATGGAGCAGAGGCAGTTCTCCCCACGGAACTCGTATACGGGTCACCTCGAGTGCTCGCTTATGATGAGCTTGAGCAAGAGCAACTGCGACAAGATGACGCGCTGCTCCTTGAGGAGGACCGTCTTCAGGCCGCTGTACGAGCTGCTCGATACTAGCAAGCTTTGTGCCGCTACCATAGCCGCAAAGTTAATGCCAGAAGCCTCAAGGAAGGCGACCTTGTTCTTCGGTGTGTTCAGTCCGCCAAGAATTCCAACAAGTTGACGCCGAAGTGGGAAGGCCCTTACCGGGTGAAACGAGTCACTAGGCCTGGCGCTGTCCGCCTTGAGACCGAAGATGGCATTCCGGTGAACAACTCCTGGAACATTGAGCATCTTCGTAAGTTTTACCCGTAAGGCGCGGTTGCCGGAACCTGTTCCGGTAACCACCTTTTGTACAAGTCTTGCCGATGTTGCATGTAATCCTTTGTACATAGCCGGGCGCAGAACTTGTGCATAAGTAAAGCTCATGTGCTCCGCACATCTTGTCAATTTCATGCTTTCTACTTTTTTTGCATGTGTTATCTGACACTTTGTGCAGCGCCTACCCCCGGTAAGCAATAACGAGCCGTAAGGCTCCATATCTTTATTTTTCTTCTTTCGCTTTCTCAAAGAAAGGAAGGTTCCCTCGCCTACAAGTTTGCCGGGGGAAAGGAGAAGATAATGATGTGGACCAAGCGTCGTTCGAGGAAGTTTCGCCTTACCGGGAAGCAAACGACAGAAAGCTAAGTTGCTAAAGTTTGAGCAATCAGTTTTAAGATTTTTAAGTTATCTTCCTCGAACGACCGTGCTTTGTATGGAAAACCTATGCGCGGAGGAACCAACTCGTAGCTAGTTGCGCGCTTACTTTGTTTCGAGTCCGCTCAACAACTTAAGTGAGCTGCAACTAGTTGCAACAAGGTTTCTTGTCGGTAGTGGCACCGCCAGCAGGCTGCTGACGTCCCGCACTCAGCGCTTGCGGCTAAGGTGCCTGCGCCGACAAGTTCCCTAAAAGCGTAGGGCAAAAACATACAAAGGAAGGAATCAAGTAAGGGAAATAACATAGCAATCGCTACCCAAAATAGAGTCATATTACAAGATAGCTTGTCACAGCTCTAACAGATTGTTCTCATAACATGACCAGCAGCGACAAGAAAAAGAGAAAACGGGCGGCCTAATCTGCGCGATCGCCCTCAACCCTCTTGATCCCGCTCACCTTGTCCACAATGGGTGCGACAAGGGTCCTTGTGGCGAGTTTGGGGGGGAAGGTTGCCCGCTCTTTTCGCAGCGCCACGAGCCGCTGCACCTCGGTCGACTTCGCGCCCTTCCCCTTGTCGGCTTTCGGAGCCATGGCGGAGGTGGTGGGGGAGATCGACGGCGTTGGTGGTGCTGGTGGTGATGGGGGGCGGAGCGCTGCTCTCTTTCAGCTTCGGGAAGAAGGGGGGAGCGGCGGAGGTTTTTGAGATTGGAGTAGCAACCGGCGAGATGGGCGAACTGCCCCTGTTTCCCCTGCTTATAAAGAGGGAGGGGGCGGACGTTCCGTCTTTCCGAATAAAGAAACCACCCACGATCTCTCCCACAACGCCGCATTCGACGCGTGCCGTTCGAGGAGGGCGCGGTGGATACGGTGTAAGATACGGTGTAACCCAGGCCGCGCGTGCCCGTGCCCTGTTTTGGGCCTGGCCCAACAGTGCTCGGCATCGTGTGTGGCCCAGGCCCGGGGCCTCCTGTCGGTGTACTAGAGTAGGGGTACCCTAGTATCCCGAACTTGTGCATGGGCAGTCACAGCACCCCGCGGCAAGGCTTGCCGGGTGACCGCCAAGGTCCTCCGTGTTTCCTTTGGAGCCATTCAAGAACAAAGTATTCAAGCCAAGGAGACAAGGCCCCGGCAAGAGGAGCTTGCCGGGAAGGCCAACCAAGGCATCTCAAGGAACTTGCCGCGACGCGCCACGCGTCCCGGCGAGGCCCGGTGAGCGACAAGCTTCCAGACGCAATAAGACAACGACCGCGGCAAGGCGCTTGCCGCGGCAAGCTACCACTCTGTACCCGCGCTCCAGCACATCCACCAACGTGTCGCCCTGGGGGCTTTCCAGGCGCGCGTGGCAAGAGGCTGTGCAGCCAGCGGTGCGCGGTGGCAAGTGGCACTGACAAGATTGCCATCGTGGCAAGTGGTGGCATCCCTGGCGGTCCCTTTTTTGCACTATTTGGGCGACGCAAACGGGCATTTAATGCCTTGGTCCCCTGCCATCAGGGTTAGGTATGATACACTGTACAAGTAGTTGTACCAACCGCAATTCCTTTTCCATTTTTACCCTTGTCTACGTTGCCACCTGTCGGTGACCCCTTGAGCATATAAAAGGAGGACCATGCGCAACGTAGAGTGGGGTTCGAAGGCAGAAAAACACTTACGCTCGGTCTCGTTAGCAGCTAGGGTGTACTGTAGCACTCAGCGCTCCCGAACAAGAACTCAATACACTCAGACATGCAGCAGTAGGAGTGTTATCTCTCCGGAGAGCTCCGAAGCTGGGTAAACTGCTCGTGTGCTTCGCCTCGATCCGCTCTTCGTGCGAACTCCGCCCCCCGCCGAACCGAAAGGGGCTCGGTCCGCCGGTCCCATAGGTGTTTGTGGATCAGTTTCCCGACAGCGGGTAAACAATAATCTCTCTTCTGCCCTGCCATGCTTCCTTTTCCCGCTACCATTACCAGGATGGTTTCCTGGTGTAATATCCCTGACCTTCTCTAATTCCACTTGCAACTCATCGGCGGTGAGCCTCTTTGGTGCATCACGTTTTTCATGCTTTGCATTGAACACATGTCTTTGGTATTTTCTAGGATGCAGCTTGTCCTTCGCAAGGAAACGGCGGTGTCCAATGTAACAGATCTTGCTAAGTATTGTGTATGACAGCGGATTCCTATCACAGCGAACACATGCATTGTAACCATGTGTCGTCGCCCTGACAAAGTGCCCAAACCCGGATAATTATGGATGCACCAAATTATAACAGCACGCAGAAAGAAATCAGCTGGTGGGCTGCTATATAGGTCTCGAGTGAGAACACCCCTCCATAGCTATTGAACTTCCTCCACAAGAGGCTCCATGAACAAATCAAAATCCTTTCCAGGACTTTTTGGACCTGGGATGAGCAAGGCCATCATGTAGTTTGATTCTTTGGTGCAGACATTTTGAGGCATGTTGTAAGGGATAACAAGCACTGGCCACATGTTATATGTGGCGCTCTAGTGGCCAAATGGGTTAAATCCATCTGAAGCTAAGCCAAGTCTAATTTTTGTCGGGTCAGCAGCAAACTTTTTGTGTTTATGATTTTAAGCTTTTCCACTCACTACCATGACATGGATGGCTCATTACATTCTGATATCTGTACTCTTGGTTCCTAGAATGCCATAGTACATCCTCTCTTGTTTCAGCATCATGAAAAAACCTCTGCAATCTTGGTGTAATTGGAAATGTCTCAGAACATTATGAGGAATCCTCTTCACAACATCGCCATCTTTCCATCTTGATGATTTGCATTTCGGGCATTCACTTAAATTGGCATAATCCTTCCGGAACAAACACAATTATTATTAAAAACATGGATCATATCATATCCAATTCCAACTGCAGGAAGGAAATTCTTCATTTTACTGTAGGTGTGTGGAAGCTCAGACGCATCTGGGAAAGATTTGCGGAAAGCAGCCAACATCGCATCGAATGATTTGTTGGTCATCCGCTCAGATGTCTTCACGTGAATAAAGGTGACCATAGCTGAGAATACTAACAGCTTATTTCCTGGGGTGACAACCATCTTGCATTGTTCCAACATGCAGGCCCACCGTTTTTCTTCTGCAAGTGAAAGTTCACGGAATGCACGAGCATTTCGTAGCATTGTTTCAATGTTGGTCAAACTCACTGGCTCCGCCACCACCACCTCCTCCTCCTCTTCCACCTGAGCATCAGGCAGATCAAGATGGTGATCTGTTACTTCCACGTAGTCAATAACATTGACGTTCACAGTTTCACCATGATGAACCCACCTAGTATATGCGACCGACATCCCATACAAGTGTAGATGATTTTGCATAGTTGATTGGGGTCTTGTAACTGAATTCATACAATTGCTACACGGGCAGAGCACATCTGATTTCGGACCACCGTACTCTGCTCTGATAAAGTTCATGATGTTTTCAACCCCCTCGACATATGCAGCGGAGAATCTTCGAGCAGAAGTTATCCAAGTCCTGTCCATCTGTTAGACATACAAATTAGTTCTTCTACTAGATATTATAGGAAAAACATATATGCTTTTTTATGAAATCAAGAAAAAAAATACCTAGGTCGATGTCTAAAGCTATGGCAAGATATTTGGACGAGCAGATCTAAGTAACGAAATATATGTAAAGCTAATTCAGCAAACAGATTTGAGTGCCAAATTATGGCAGGCTGTTTCAGCAGTCAATGAGGCCGAGCACACAGCCATCGAACTATAGAAGGCCATCGCAGCAACAAAGATCGAGTATAAAACGGTGTAGAGCTATTTCACCTAACAGATTGGCTACTAGACCATGGCAATCTACGTCACAATAAATATATGGCAGGATATTTTAGCAACTAATCGGCCTTGGCATGCCATCTCAGCTAAGCAGATTGAGTGCAGAACAGGGAAAGGAAGGTTCTTAAGCAGAGCATATTGACAGTAAACTACTTCAGCAAACAATGAGATTAACAGCGTCTATCAGCTAACATTTAGTGCTACACCGACATGAACGGGGCCTCAGTCTAGAATGCGCGTACCGTGGGAGAAGCTGACCGCCGTGCGTTTCCACACGAACGTCGCCAGCGGTGGCGGCGCTGACCGCTGTGTCGCCTCCACAAGAACGTAGCCAGAGGTGGCGGCGCGGCTAGAGGACGGCAGTCTACGAGAGCGTACTGTGGGAGCGAGAGGATCGCCGAACCGCGGCACCGACGTATCTGCGCGGCGGGGAGGGCGGCTTTGGCGGAGCGAATGGAGTGGAGGGGGACAGGGGGAGGGGGTTTGGGGAATATTATTGGCTAGTTGGCCGAAGGGCGGTTGAATCGGATTAGGGGGGAATTTTTGGGTGTGGTGGGGGGGGGAGGATTTTCGCGCGGTGGGTGGGGGGAGTTTGGCGCATGGTCGGTTTCTCCAAGTGCAGTCCCACGTGTCAGTGAAGAGGCAAGCCGAAGCGCGTTCCGTTTGCGTGAACCGTGTGCAGGACCGAACGTGTGTGGGGTGCAATGCGACCGCGACAGCAGTGCTCTGAGTGTACCGCCTTTTTTCCTTTTAAACTAGGTGCTTCGCCCCCTCAAAAAAAATTTTGTTGCTTCGCGCGATCCATCGATACTACTACTAGTAATCCGGTAATCCCGACTAAAACGGCGCGGCCGGGTCTTTTCCTGCGCGATATGCTGGGAGGTTGGCTTAGTTGGGTTTTTTAGGACGAGTAATGCTACACCTACGTAATCCCAGTTACGTAATTAACATGATGTGAAACGTGTGAGCTGTTGATTGTAGATTGGGGGGAGGGAGGGGCCCACCACCATGTATATTATTGTGAAAGTTCATATACACCGGCCGAGATTAATGCAAACACGGCAGATTTTCATTACGTTTTGAACTTTTATAGGACAGAAAAATAAAAGAAACCCAACCCTAAACCTATTCTACGGCAGCGACCGACGTCCTCCATCGGCGATCTCTATGTACGGGGCGGGGTTCAAGACCCGTGAAGTGAAGGTGCGGTCTCCAGCGAGGAAGAGTAGAACATGGGATACGGACCGGCTAGTTGGCACACCATGCCCTGCCGCCTCCCATGCCCTACTCATCCTCGGAGGAGTCCCCGACCTCGGCGGTGCCGGACGTTGGACGGCGGCAAGTAGGACGCGTGGCTGACGGTGCTCCCGCCGTCGGCCGCCAGCGTGGCCACCGCTTTTGCGGTCGCGTCCGCGTCTGGCTACGCCGCTACTGCGTCGCGAGAGGCGACTTGAGCGAGGGCGGCGACCTCGAGCTTCATCCCCGAAGACAAGCTCTCACGCAGAGCGTTCGCACTTGTGGTCATGGCGGATGTGGTGCCAGGTAGGAGGACGATGCGCTATGGTGTGGAGGTTAGCTGGGCGTTGCCGCTTTAAGGAGCGCATTCCGGTGAGGCCAAGCGTCCGGGTGCGTCATTAAGAGCATGGTTAATAGTATAGCCAGCTGCTGGCTATAAGCCAGTGCCATGTCATCTACAACCCATCTTATAGCCAACATGTAAAATAGTAGATCAAAAGAGTGTACTACTTTTTTATTATGTGGCCCACATTCAATTCTCACAAAGTGCCTAGGAGCACATGCTAGAGCTGGCTCTTCATGAAGAGCCCGCTTACCTTCTCTCTCGTCTTCTCTTTGCTCCAACTAAGCATAAATATACTAGTTTATTCCTTAAAGCCCGCTGACTCAGCTCTACTATACTTGCTCTAAGTCGCCGGAGTTGGTTCCTCGGGCACCGAGCCTCTTAACGACGACATACGAACGGACGGCATGAATGCGGGCAGCTGGCGCTGCCTGGGAACGCACCGCGCGACGGCGCGAGGGACGAGGGTTTTGGTGTGCCAGGGTAGTCAGCTGCGGTCGTGGCAACATTGGAGATGCCCTTTGCTCACATGCGATCCCCGCATGTCATTGAAAAAGCAAGACGACCCGGCATGGTCTCAGGTCCAGAGGATGCAGTTAGCCGCACTACACCACTCCGCGGACGCGTCGCGGCGCCCCGTGCATCCTCGACGAGCCGGGTGTTGGGGTGTGTTTGGATTGTGGCCAAAGTGCACCTTACCAAAATTTTGGTTATGACCCAAAGATTGGTCTTTGTTTGGATGGTTGCCATTTTTTGGCATGCCAATGAACTCTAGCCAACTCTAGTTCATTTTTCTTGCCAATGTCGGCCAAATCATGGGCAACCAATACCACAACCAAAATTTTGGTCATGACCCAAAGATTGGTCTTTGTTTGGATGGTTGCCATTTCTTTGGCATGCCAATGAACTCTAGCCAACTCTATTTCATTTTTCTTGCCAATGTCGGCCAAATCACGGGCAACCAATACCTCAACCAAAATTTTGGCTACTCAATGCTTTGATGGGGCAACCTTGGGCACAAACCAAACATACCGTTGGTCGTGCCACAGCACTAACGCCACCCTCGACACACTGAAACCGACCGTATCTAGCGACGATATGAGCGTGTCACTCACCGCGGTCGCCGTGTGTAGAGGCGGTGCTGGAGCTGCGCCCGTTGTTGGCCCCAATGACCCACATGAACGGTTGTCGGTGGCGAGGAGGTCGTGGGCCAGCCCCTCCATTGGACTAGTCTGTGCTACGTCATCCCGACGGGTGTGCCCCACATGTCGGTTTCCCTTTTTTCCCGGCCATATTCGAGCGTCAGTGCTCCGCGTTGCGCATTTGGCCTTTCACTATGTAGGCCAAGCGAGACAACTTATTGTTTATTTGAGCCGTTCAAGTATAATCATGTGGCATTTGCTTATTTCACATTCCTCTCCAACCCTCTTCTCCATCGATCATGTCGCCCTCCAGTCGAGTCCATCCTCCCGCATGCCTCATTTGAACATTCCGCCGAGTATCATTCGCATGCACCCACCCTAGTCCTCTTTCAATAGATCTCCGGACCCCGAGATGAAATCGAGAGGGAATGAGTGGGGCACGTGATACCTAAGGCGGATTCAAAATTTTGAACCGGTGATCATAGCATCCGCAAATCATATATAAAGGGTATTCAATGTTCGTTTCATTTTTGAACGTACAATATACTCCCCCTATCCTTTCTAGTTTGCATATAAGTTTTATGTGTAGTCAAAGTATCTCTACTTTGATAAAAAAGGTATCAACATTCAACAACGCCCAATCAATATTGTTAGATTCGTACGTACTCCTAGATTTGTACTCGAGATGGTTTCCAATTTGACTATTGACAAGATTAATAGTACATGAGATGTATAATGTGAAAATTATATCATTGGAAACTCCTTTCACATACGAATTTGACTGCTTTGTGTAAGTTGCATGTCATATATTATTACTCTAACATTTGTGTAAGTTGCATGTCATATATTATTACTCTAACATTTGGTCAAAGTAGTATAGTGGAAGTGGATCCTCTGACGTAGGTATCCCTGCCTTACCCTCCCTTTCGGTCACTTACTGGCGGACCCCATGCTTGCCAGGCCCCGCATGTCAGTTACTCAATGGGTTCGGCCACGTCAGGGGATCCTCATCCGTAGTATACTCCCTCTGTTTTATTTACTCCACATAAAATGGAGGGAGTGGTGGTATAATAAATGACGCGGGCGGGGGAGGGGGAGGGACGTCGGTTTGCTCTCAACTGCGGTCCCACAAGCGAGCGAAAACGCAAGACGAAGTGCCTTCCATTCGATGAGCAACGTGGAGGGTCCAGCGTGCCGGGCTGCAACGCGAACGCGACAAGAGCGATGTACAGTCAAAACCGATTGACCGGTCGTCACCGGAACCACTATTCACACCAGAACCTTCGCTGCTCGGCCTACGCCAGCCACTGCCCTAAAACCACACCAAATCTCTAGCCCATTGCCCCACCTTTCGATCCCCTAGCCCGCATCAAGCGTCCCCTAGTTCGCCGGAAAGCCATGGTGCGCCGCAAGATCACTTACTACAAGATGCTGACGCCGGAGCGCCGCTTAGAAATCGCGGCGGCGGTCGGCGCCACAGACCTCTGTTCCCAAGCTCGCTTTGCGGCGGGCCAATCCCCGAGTTCTCTGGAGCCAAGCTACGAGGAGGAGGAAGCCGATCCAATGTTCATGGCGGAGGTCGCGACGCAGAAGGCCCCCGATGGGTATGAGACGATGGACGTCGACTTCGTGCCGGCGTCCGAGTCCCCCATGGTGCAGGCGGACCAGCGGTTCAACATGGCGATACTAAAGAAGGACCAGGAGGCAGAGGCTCAACTCGACGCGGAGCGCGCGCATGCCGCTGCCATCGAGGCTCTCCTGCAGGCGGAACCGGATGTCGTGGATGTGAACTGGGCGGCGGAGGCTCAACTTGAGGCGGAGCACGCGGATGCCACTGCCACCGAGGCCCTCCTACAGGCGGAACCGGACGTCCTGGACTTGAACCGAGCGGCAGAGGCTCGACTCGACGCAGAGCGCGCAGATGCCGCTCTCATTGATGCCCTCCTGCAGGCGGAACCGGACGTCCTAGACTTGAACCGGGCGGCGGAGGCTCGACTCGACGCGGAGCGCGCGGATGCCGCTGCCATCGAGGCCCTCCTGCAGGTGGAACCGGACGTCCTCGACTTGAACCGGGCTGTGCTCTCGTCCGTGCAGAGCGCCCGCACGCTCCGCTTGAACGAGTAGCTGGAGGCCGAGGACAACCACGGTGCGGAGACACATGTCGGCAGTGACGGCTGGTTCGCGCCGGCAGCCAAAGACGACGAGGCCGTCTCTTTCCGCGAGCAGTGATAGTTTTTCTTTATGTTGTTGTTTTTATGGATCTTTTGCTGTGTAAAAACATATATTTGTTATGCAAGTCGCCTGACTTGGGTCAGTCTACCATTTCAGGCGGTTGGATGAATATCCTACGTCTCCTAACCCTTCTTTCCTTCTTCCTCACCTCTTCTTCTTCCCCAACAGACCACCGCACGGGCCGTACGGATACTCCCCAACATGCAGTTGGATAAACATACTCTATGAACGAAAATTATGTGTCAGCGATAGGATGGCTGAGTTTGGTTTGTTCACATGCGACAACACGTGTCAGTGAGGGTGCGTTCCCTTGGTTGGGTTTGCGGCGTGCAGGAGCGACTGTGTGAGGGTGCGGTGCGACCGCGGCGTGCAGGAGCGACCGTGTGAGGGTGCGGTGCGACCGCGACAGCCGTGCGCAAGTGTACCTCCTTCTCATTTTGAAAACTTTAGGCAAGCTTGGCAAAAATGTGTGGCGAAGTTTGGCAATGCAAGGCCTAGACCCAAACAGGATAAGTACGTACGTACTAGGAGTACTAGTGTTAAAAAGAAAGGCGGGTTTTCCTTCGCGGGATTTAATCGATACAAATCCTCGTTTCACGTGTCAATTAATGCGTATTTTTTCTCCAAAGACCAAAGAGCTAACCATCTCACTCCTCATCGCTTGATTAATGCAGCGCCATGCAAACCAACCTTCTCACTTCCGCATGCATGCAGGGGATATTAATGTCCTTGGTTGCTAACCCCATCAATTTTGCCTCGATTAGTGTTAGTGGCCCTTTGCAAATTGTAATTTTGATATACTGGCCTTGTGTACAAAAAATGGAGGTAGTAACTATATTTGACTTCCTTCCCCATTGCGGTGACGTCGACGATATCTTTTTTTGGTGGTTTGGCGAAGTGCGTTCGACGGAGAACACCATTGAGGGAGACCACGGTAAGTCGTTCGCAAGTGCCGCCTGCAAGCCGAGACAACCGCCTTATTTGCATCCAGGAAGTCCTTTACTAGTACTACTAGGAGTACTAGTGCGGTGAGATGGTTTCTCGAAGAAGACGATGGAGAAGCGGAGTCAGCGAAGAGTGAAATGATGGTTGCTTCGTCCGTGCTTTTGTGATTTGACGCCTCACTGCTTTGTGATTTGTGATAGAAGGGACAGGGGAGTAGACTCTGTGCTCTATACTGTACTACATGCGTCCAAGCATGGGAGAAAGAGGAGAGACGTTGCATTTTTCTATTCCTTCAATCAATCAATCAGGGAGCTTCGGTTCCATCTTTTTGGCTTTGGCAACACCGTCCACAATGGTTCCCACGATGCCAAAAGCTATTTTCACATTTGGCTACACATTGTGGATGCCCTTAACCGTACCACTTGGTTTTGCTCCTGTGTGCTATCTATACAAATCTCAATTATATTGATCTAAAAAATTATAGAATCAAGATTAGTAAAAAGGAGGTGATTTTGCCGCGCGGATGGCGGGGGAGGTTTCTTATTTGAGCAATGCTACATCCACGTAATGGTTTACGTAAAGTTACGAACTGATGTGATGTGGGACTATTTGATTGGATTAAAGGAGAGGATTAGGCCCACCCCACCTGAAAATCAGGGGGGCATATATAGATTAGATGGAAAGTATACGTAGCAGCTACGTAGCCCTTTGTAAGTCTAGGATTAGGCTTCTTATTTTCGGAGGACGTTGTCCTGGCGGTTTGCTAACATGCGGTCCCACGTGTCAGTGCTTTACCAAGCCGATCCGCGTCCCACATGAGGCAGAACAACGGCAGAAGCAACACGTGGTTAAGTTGAAGAAGATGAGGGAGAAGCGGATTCAGCAACGAGTGAAATGATGGTTGCTTCGTCCCTCCAACTTAACTGCGGGAAAGGTGCAGCTTTGTGATTTGACGCCTCATTGCTCATTACTACGCCGGCGCCATGACTGGGGTGCTTCACCCCGGCTGCTCTGCACTGTATTCCGGTATGGCACGTGGACCCGGTAGCTTGATGTCCCACATGTCGGCGAAAGGGACTAGAAGATTTATGAAAGCGAGCGCTCCACTCTTACGACGGAGGAGTAGACGACACGACGGCCCAGTGAACTGTCACTTGTAGTACTGTATAGTACTATAGTTTTGCTGTTTCGCACGATCCATCGATACAAACCCGATTAAACAGGAAAGGGCGGGATTTTTCCCGCGCGGTAGATGATACTGGCCATACATTTCAAAGGCAATTTTAATGTATGCAAACTGAATAATTATAAGTAACAATATGATATCTAGTAAAACTAAAAACACATATGATTTATTGTGTTAGAGTGTAGTAGTAGTGCTGTATTGCATAGTTGTTAGATGTAACATGCGAGAACGTGTAGAGATGTAGTTTTGGAGGGCCTACAGAGAGAAAAGCGTAATACGGTCACCGAACTTCAGAATAAGCTGATTACGGTCACTATATACGTTTTGCGGTGATTATACGGTCACTTGCTCACAGTTCAGCATCGGATTGCACTCTGTTGACCGGCCAAATAGTCTGCGTGGCGCCATGTTGACTAGTTAAATTGACCACGTTCCTTGTGGGTCCCACCTGTCAGTTCGCATAGGCAAAAGGTCAGATAAACACAAATTTACGCAGGCGCGACAAGGCTCCAACCCGTGCGCGGGAATCACCTGGTTGTGTATGTGTCTGTCAGGGCCTGATGTGTGCGCATGCACGTGTAGGTTGAGCACTTGAGCGTGAGAGTGTGTGTTGGTCGTGTGGTGTACTGGTGTGTGCATGCATGCGTGCGTGTGAGTGTTCGTGCGTGCGTGTGAGTGTTGCGTGCGTGCGTGGCTGCGTGTGTACGTGTGAGTGTTGCGTGCGTGCGTGGGTGCATGTGTTTGTGTGAGTGTTGCGTGGATGCAGTTCGTGTGCATGCGTGCGTGTGTGTATAATCACCACACCAGCTCCTGTGTGTTAAAACAGACGGCTCAGCATACCAATACAAGGCCACCTTGTCCGCTGTGCCCGCGGTCATGACTTCGAACCACCGTCCAAATATTTTTTGTCGTTTGTTTTCATTCTTACTAGCAAGATGCCCGTGCGTTGCACGTAACATCAAGATGCATTTGTATGACTTGTTTATCTTGTGAGAGAAAAGGATGAACGAGGGAAGGCCTTATTTGCAAATGTGGAGAGGTGTGTGGGTACCTTTTTGCAAAATTGCCATAGTTTCTTTCCTATCCGTCAGATATAAATCGGACGGCCTATATTGCAGGATGGCAGGCACACCATCATCACCAACTCTGTTTTTTATAAGAGTGTATTTTATGTATTTTATAAGAGTGTAGATGTAGAGTAGATACAAGTCGACAGGTGGGCACGATGGTAGTGAGATAATGTGATGCAACACTAGAGGTGCCACGTGGAGCGTTTAACTGGTCAACTAGTCATGTCATGAGCAAATACAGAGTTGTACGGTGAGCCCGTGACTGTATAATAACCACTAAACGTAAATGGTGACCGTAATGAGTGGATTCTGAAGTCCAATGTATGTATCGTGCTTTCGCTTCAAATACAATGATCGTCATTGCATATATCGCGAGAGAAAGATGAAACATGCGTGAATTTTCTGGGGGCTTACTTTTAGAGGACCTGGAGATAGTTTTGTGTGCATACGTGAAAGGGGCGTACAGGGGGGTATGCGATGGAGAGAGAGATGCTCTTCGTTTCTCTTTATTATGACTAACTTTGTATATAGTATAAAAATATACAAATTCACAGTGCGGAATAAATATCATTGTGGGCACCATGCAATGCAAATTAGCGTTCGTACTCCTCCATATAACTTTGTAATGTTGTATATATGTAGAAACTCTAAAATAATTTTTTGGCCACACTTTATTCAAAAGGAATGTTGTATGCGAAATAAACGTGAAGAGAGGGCTTTTTAGATCAATGGGGTACGTGATGTAACATGTGTGAATGTGTAGTTGATGCATTTGGCGGGGCCTAGAGAGGTATGTGTGTGTATTACGTATTCGAGAGAGGCATGGATAGAGGGGCCGACGGGGGGGGCGTGGGAGAGATAGCACGAGAAATGAGAGTGGTCTAGAGAGAGAGACGAATATGACGTCACGACAAGAGATTCCATTCCCTTGAGTGTGTATATGCAAGGGGGAGGGAATAGAGGCACCAGGAGAAATTTTCTGTGTGTGTGGTGTTTGTGTTGGTATGTGTGGGTGTGAGAAGATAATGAGACGTGGGGGCAGAGGGTGTGTCACCGCGTGAGGTCCGGTGGGTCGAGGTGAGGCCCTTCGTTCGGTTCCGTCCTGCGCCACATTGGTCGGCCCGTGACGCATTTAGGAAGACCCATGGATGACTAGTCGTACAAGACAAAGATAGCAGAATTGTGAAGGACTCTGTGTCCACTGACAAAGCCGGCTAGGATTTGTAACCCTAGGTTCTCGGACTAAGGTAACCCCTTTATCTCTGATATTACTATTCATCCAACCTAACTTTAAGGGGCATCCTACAGAATGCTCTGCTAGAATCATACTCGTCGATTAGGAAGAGAGGTGTGAGACAATGCGTGAGAGACAGGCGTAAAGATAATGTGCGTACATGAGACACGTAGGCAGGTCCATGTATATAGAAAGGGTCGATGAGGATTGTGCGTGTGTATGTTTGCGAGAGGAAGAGTGCTTGTGATAAAGGTTAGTGAAAACAGTTGTAAATGGTTACGAGAGGGAGGGAGGGTTATATCTAGAGCATGTGTGCGAGAAAGACACCTCGGGAGAGAGTGTGTGAGCATGTGTGAGAGACCACCGATGGAGAGTGAAACTACACGTAAAAGACTGCTCTACACATTGATTAAAGATATAAATTGTATCCAAATATTAGGATGGGATCATGATATTTGCAATTCGCGTAAGGAGCGGTCATTGATCCATCAGACATCTAGATTCTATCGAATTTGAGCATGTCTATGTTATTATTCGACACAATTGATCCACATAGTTAGTATTTTGAACTCCAGACAATGCATCGCTTTAGCAATCGAATATAAACGTGAGTATAGTTCATGTTGTGTGTGTAAAGCACATTATACATACGAAAGTTACACAATGGACATTATAAATAGCTACCTATGAACTAGCATACATTTGAATTCAACTTAAGGTGGTTTAAAAAAATCGAATTCAACATGAAGTCCATTCAATTATTTGAATTTGATATCATGGCATTTGTAAACCATACCTAAATTATGGGGGCACCAATCTTTGCTCTGATTTTGTACATAATAGCATATGTAGTCGTGTACAAAATAGATTCAAATTTAGCTCCTCCATTCCAAAATAATCGTAGTTATAGGATTTTCAAGTGTCAAAATTTCAAAAAGAAGCGGATAATTTAATGAGGTTTTCAAACATACAAGGTCAAATATAACGTTGTCTATTTAGGTCAATCCTCATAGTTCAAGAGTACTCTAAACGTGAATGCTTGTGTTTCAAAATTTCGAACGAAGCGCCAAAAGAGCCTCTACTCGCCCGAAACCGCGTGAGACCAATGTTTGGTAGTACAAGGAAATTACTTTTCTAATAACTCCGACCCGTGAAACCTACCGGCCCGACGTCCAAAGGTCTAAACCGGGGTAGGTTTGTAGCTTCATCTAGACGCCACGCAACCGCATCCGAAAAACATTCATACACAATGGCCGCCTAAGCACACATGCGCGCGGCCGAAATCGCTCCCGCCCACTATTTGGGACACCTGGGATTACCATCCTACCCCCGACCCGCAGTAGGTCCGAAATTTAAGAGGGGGGCAAAGTTTGTACTTTCCCCAAATTTCAAACAAGCGCGTCCCATCTTCTGTTCAAAAAAGCCAAAAACAAGCGCGTCCCAGACCGAAACATGGTTCCCCCCCACCCGTCCGATTCCCCATTCGTACTCCGTGGGCGCCAAAACTACCTCTCCACCAGCCGCGAAACCCCGGCGTCCTCCGTCCGCCACCCCATCCCACCCATCAACCGCCGCCCTCCTCCATCACGCCGGAGCCGATACCCCGACGTCGTCGTCCACCGCAACCTCAACCGCAACGCCCTCCACGGCTAGTAGTTGAAGCCGAGGCCGAGCCGTCCGTACCCGAGCCAGTTCAACCACGCCGTCCTGCGCCTCACCGCTGCCGCTCCAACTTCGCCACCCTCCACCGCACCGGAGCTGTTCCTGCTACGCCGTCCTTCGCCGCCTCGGATCTGCTTCCCCTCCGCCGACATACGGCCACGGCAACACAGTCAACAATTTGGCCATGGGTTCGTCCAAGCCTGCACCCTCCAGAACATCGGTTTCCCCGGTAAAAAGAAGAAGATCGGCGCGACATGTGGAGGTGACCACACCGGTAACCGAAAAGGTACTCCTCTTCCCTTATTCGTGCAAATCTTACGTCTCTGCTTGCACGGTATTCATCCCACAGAAGACACTAGTTGACCGCTTCTTCTTGATACTAGATGTTCCTAGTAACTCGTGATGCACAAGGTTTCTCCTCATATACTATTTCACCTTAGCTAGAGGTCCGTCGCCCCCCTGAATTTCAATTTCTGGCCAGTTGATTCCCAATTAACGGAAGCATTCCCCGGCGTAACAGGCGCTAGTACGCCTATTACGCCGGGGAAGCAGCGCCTTGGTGTTTATCTTAGGGGCGTGTGCGGCCTAGAGCTACTGGCGCCCGATCTGGAGGTCGGCCGGGATTAAAGGGATGGCCTGGGGGCGCTGCCAAGCACGGCGGTGGTGTGAGGTCGATGGGAGGGCGGGGCGGCGGAGGCAGGGGTCTGGGCCGGTGGTCGCTGGCGGTTCGAGAAAGATCGTCAACAGTGACTGGCGGGAGGTAGACGAAGGCCATCTGCCCGTTCCTTATAGATCGGACGGTTCATTAAAAAAATCGACTGACCTATTTATTTTCAGTCGACTGTTATCTTAGATATGACCACATGTGGTGGTGTGCTGGAGGAGTACCTGCATTTCCTGTGCTCATATATTACAAAATCATACGGAGTAGAATCTAATTTTGTTTGCCATGCAATGTTGTAGAGCTATCATATGTCTCCTGTCATTTATTTTTCAGCCACCTGCTATCTGCTACTTTTACAGTGCACTAGTTCTGCACACACTTCACCCTTACTCTCACTATTGTGTTTTTATGCAAGGGTATTTCAGACTCTGCTGCCATGAGAGAAGCCAAAAAGAAAAGAGAGAAGTCGCTCCAGCTTCGTATGCGGGTAGGCAAGACACGTTACAGCGCTATAAAGGGTGCAGTGTCAGCAGATGGAGACGGTAAACGTAGCTCTGGAGTTGATGACCTCGCTCGCAATGAACCACCATCCCAGGTGCTTGCTTTAACTTCGCGGTGTCATATGTGGTTGCATGTTCCATATGGTGTCTAGCTTGTATTCGAAAGGCCGAAGTCGGTAAGATAAGGAAAGATATTTTTTACATGAACCACCATCCCGTGAGCACCAGAAGACAAATAGCTAGTCAGGGCACTGGCCGAGCCAGTGACAAGCCCAGCAAAGATAGGCATCACCTGGAAGCCAACTAAAAAGCTGCGATGGTGGCGAAGCAGCCCGCCTCCCACCAGGCTCTCAGGTCCTAGATGATCATGCTCACCACTCCAGCCGGATGTCTAGCTTGTATTGCTTCCAATTTGGTTAAATTGCATCTGCTTAGCTTACACATTATACCTTTGAATATGACATGCCTTTCTGTTTTTGGTACATACTAGTACATCTGTGTATTAACCATGTTCTTACATCAAACTAATGTTCTTGTGTATCCCTCATCAATCACTTATGACGAGGCAGGCAGGCAAGGGGACTACTCCTCATTTAAAGAATGCAGCGTCAGCCTCCCGACATGATTCTCAAGAAACAGAAATGCTAGATGAAGATAGTGAACGTAGCTCTGTAGTTGATTACAGCATTTCCCCTACACTAGCATCGCAGGTGCTTGCTCTAACTTGGCAGCGTGATATGTGGTTGCATGTTGCATATGGTGTCTAGATTGTAATTCTTCCAATCTGGTTAAACTGCATGTGCTAGTCTGCTTAGCTTATACATTATACCTGTTAATGTGACATGCCTTCCTGTATTTAGTACATAGTACATCTGTCTATTAAGCATGTCCTTACATAAAACTATTGTTTTTTTGTATCCCGCATCAATCAACATGACGAGACACCTTTAGTATATGCAGTGCGATATTAGTTGCATCTTTCATATGATTTATAGCATGCGCTGCTTCTAATTTGTTGAAATTCCATTTATGATGGGACGCTTTTAACTTGGCAGAGTCATATTGGTTGCATCTTTCATGTGGTGTCTAGCTTGCATTGCTTCTTATTTGCTGGAATGGTTTCTGCTTAGTTTACACAAACAGTTGTGAACATGCCATGCCGTCCTGTTTTTCGTACATATTCCATCCTGGTATCATGTGTTTGCCTTACATCAAAGTAGTGATTGTCAGTATCATGCATGAATGAGTTCTGAAGAGAGAATTTTATTGCTTTTTCTTGTCGGTTTTACTTGACAATTCAAAATCAATAAAGCGGAAGGAAGTTAGCAAGGCAGCGGATAAAGGTGCTCCTTCCGAACGGAGGGCCTCTACAGTTTCTACTCCTCCACACCCCCAAGATGATTTCCAAGACAACACATGCATAGACACTCAACAAAGCTGTGTTTATGATGAGCACGTCTCCCCTAGTGCAGCATCACCGGTGCTCCCTCTAACTTGGCACTGTTATATGTGGTTGCATGTTATGTGTGATGTCTAGCTTGTATTGCTTCTAATTTTGTTGAATTCCATCTGCTTACTTTACACATTATACTTGAATAAGACACGTGTTCCTGTTTCTAGAACATACAATATCTGTCTATCACACCATGTTCTTACATCAAATTACTACTGTTGTGTAACCTGCAACAATCACTTATCATAAGACACGTTTGACTTCGGAGTGTGATATAGGTTACATCTCACATTCTTTTCTAGCTTGTACTACTAATTTGTTGAAATGGCACTTATGACGAGACAGTTTTAACTTGGTAGAGTGATATTCGTTGCATCTTTCATATGGTGTCTAGCTTTCATTGCTTCTAATTTGTTGAAATGCCTTCTCCTTAGTTTACACATCATAAGCTGTGAATATGCAATGCTGTGAATATGCAATGGCACTAATGACGAGAGACCTCTAACATGGTAGTGTGATGTTGTTTGCATCTTGCATATGATTTATTTCTTGTACTGCTTCACATTTGTTTAAACGCCATTTATGATGAGACACTGTTAACTTGGCAGAGCGATATTTGTAGCATCTTTCATATGGTGTCTACCTTCCATTGCATTGCTTCTAATTTGGTGAAATGTCTTCTTCTTAGTTTACACATCATAGTTCTGGTTATCTCTTCCGTCCTGTTTTTCATACATATTACATCCTCCTATCATGTGGTTGTCTAACATCAAAGTTCAGTTCGTCTGCATCACGCATCAATTTGTTCTGAAGAACTAAATTGTTATTCGTTTTTCTTGTCGGCTTGACTTAACATGGCACAGAGAAAGAGGAAGAAACACAGAATGGCAGGGAATGAGAAGCGGATGAATCCTGCAGATTCTGCTGGTACTGATGGTGCAATAGAAGGTCAAAGTCCAGCGGAAAATTCTACAAACACGGCATCCCATGCTACACGAGCTGCAAAAAAAGCCAAACAGAAACAAATAGCTGCCACCAAACAAGCAGAGACAGCCCTAGTTCTTGCAACACCTACCACAGTACTACCAGCTGCACGACTTACTCGTGCGTCAACTGAGCTAGCAGCACGTTCCCAAGCTCCCTTGCCACCTGACACTACTTCCCAAGCACTCTTGACACAAGACGAGTTGGCAATATCAGATGAACCTTGTGAGCTTCAACAGCAAGAAGGTAGTTGCTGGAGTCAAGTTACAGTTGCATGCTTCTTTATATGTAGTCTCACAGTTTGATGTACACTAACACTTCCTATGTTCGTTGTTGGACTAGCACCTAGGCGCAAGAGGAAACAAACATCAGGGATAATGCTCGATAGGTTAACTAAATCTAGAGGAGGAAGAATGGAGATCCGTTTTGAGGCAGGTTTAAAAAGGCCACGTGATGCTACAGAGTCAGCCAAGTTAGTATCAGAGGCAGCGGTTGCCGTTAGGTGTCATGTACGTATCCTCCCAACATGGATTCAGTACAGGAATGACAAAGACGAAACCCAGTTCAACACCTTCCTCGACCATTTATCTGTAAGTATGGTTATGTATGGAAACTAGTAATATCGTCTTGCTCTGTCCCATACTTTCTAGGTTGCTGATAATGAGACTCCCATAATTTTCAACAGATGAGGTTCAAGTTGGATAGCCAAGATGATGCAACCAGACAAGCTTGCACCCATGTTTTCAAGTCTGCTCTGCGACAGTATCGGTATAACTTGAGGAAAACTCACTTGAAGGCAAGGCTAACAATGAACTTTCCCAAACATCTCCAGTGGAAAATATATCGGATGAAGACTGGAGGGGCCTCGTTAAACACTGGTCTGATCCGAAGTATCAGGTACATTATATATATGTGATCAGATCACATGTTGAAGTCATATTTACGCATGTGCCACACAAATCTATCTTCTTGTAGGTGAACTGTTCAAAGAACAAGGCCAACCGTACGAAAGTGAAATTCCAACAGACGACAGGATCTCTTAGCTATATTGCACACTGCGAGGCTCTTGTAATTAGCTGTTGTTTCACTCTTTTTGTTGTACCATATTATCAGATCTATATTGACTTGTTCCAAATGCAGAGGAAAGCCCGCAAGGACCAAAAAGTACCTGAACCAAATGTTGTGGAAATCTTCAAGGACTGTCACACCAGCAAGAAGAAGGGCATGACTACACCAGTCAAAGCCGCTGTTGTAAGTCCTTAATCCTCATGCCTTTTAACTACTACTTACTCTGACTTGTGCCTTGAACTGCATGGTTTGCAGCCAATGTCTATTACTCTTTTCAATTTTATACACAATTGTCTTAGCGTATCATTGCACCTTACAAGGTTTAAAAGAGAGGAGTGATGTTCCTTTGATCTTGACCCGTAATCTAGTTCCGTGCTGGACTTGCCCACACAACGTTACAATTGCCTGTTTGTCTGTTCTCAGTTGTTTTGTGATATGAATGATGTCATACTATGCTTACCGTATTATAAACTTCGTCTCTTTATCCTTAGCCCTCAATACAATGTGAAGAAATAGACAATACATTAGCGATGGTACATGGTCATATGTTTGGAACCTGGTTTTATTATGTACTTTGCAATAAAATACAACTAATATTTTACATGGGTTCACCAGAATAAGTTCTGTATATAGACCAAAGCTATTTTGTTTGGTTTTGCTGCCTCCTTAATATCTTCTGTTCTGGTACTACTAATGTAAAACCTCAACTTTTCAGCGAGCTATGGAAAAAATGGTGGAACCGCCACCTTCTGAAGGTGGCGAGGCAACTATAACCGCAATGTCAGCTCTTGCTGCAGTGGGTCAGTACCTGTCCACTAACAGTGCCAAAAGCACGTTCCTGCGTAATACTGGGTTGGTTGTTAAGGCAATATCGTCCAAACTGCCTCATGATCAAGATATGCAAGCTCAAAGCAATGTTGTATCTGCGCTCCAGACACAAGTCCATTCCCTAACAGAGACCCTTTGTGAAACAAGGAGAAACATTGCTCAATGTCGTCAAGATATGCATGGTTTTGAAACCAGACTATCAGACATTTGCTATGTTGTTCAGGAGCCTAGGGGAAATGAAGGCGAGGGTTATGGTGCTCCATCGGACAATACATCATGAAAACGTAACAGTCAAGTCAAATGAACTGAGCTTCTGAACTTCTGGTGGTGCATTTAGCTGCTAGACTGTTAAGTTTTATGCCAACCTTCCTTTTGTTATATAGTTGTAATTTGTTTTGGTGCGATACAAAATTTATTCTTAACATGCAGCCACCGGCTGAAGAAAACAGCAAGCCATTTTTGTATAGTGTAGGGTGTTCCCTATATTTGCACTGGTGGCGATCTTTGATGCCGAGTGGATGTAATCTGTGCAATCGCCTTAATAGCCTAGCATTAGTTTCGGCCTTATTTATTTCCTAGTCTTCTTTTTCCCTGGTTTGCTAGTGGCCGCAACTACCATGGGCCATATACAGGCCGTAGGATCCATGGGTCTCCTACGGGCCATCGATAAATGGGCCTGTAATCGGTGGGCCTCGGGCCGTCGGATAAATGGGTCGACACGGGCCATAATCGGGCGTAATTGGTATCGGCCCAGCACGGTAACAAGCCATTAACAGGCCGTAGGACAACAAAGGCTTAATTCTGTCATAGGCATAATGGGTCGTTAATGGGCCAGAATATAGGACGGGCTGGGAAACGGCGCAACGGGTTAACAGGCCAGAAACGGGCCGACTCTTGCCATGGGCCGAATTTGGCCCATTAGGGTAACAGGCCAGTAACGGGCCGACTCTTGCCATGGGCCGAATTTGGCCCATTAGGGGAACAGGCAAGTAACGGGCCGACTCTTGCCATGGGCCGAATTTGGCCCATTAGGGGGAACAGGCCAGTAACGGGCCGGAAGTAATCGAGGGCCGAAAAGGAGCCCAAGAACGTATGGGCCGTCAATAGGCCGAAAGCTAACACGGGCTGGAAACGGCCCATGTAAATCACGGGCCGTTAACAGGTACAAAGAAAGTTACTGTTCATCATGGGCTAGAGTCACCCTGGGCCTCTAAAGGGCCTAAAGATACAAAGGCCTCATATGGGATGAAAGACGTCGTGGGCTATACATGGGCCGAAAGTGAAATGGGCCGGTGTTATATTCGACGGCCCACATGACGTTGTTGGGCCGATTTCCATTAGGGCCTAACGGGTCGTGAGTTACCTGGCCGTAAAGTGGGCTATTTGCGAATAGACTGTTAACAGGCTTTTCATGGGCCAGCCCATTAACTTTTAACCAAGTCAAACAGGCTTGCTTTGTAAGCTAAATGGGCCAGTGGTGGGCCATGGCATGTGTCGACATATCATAGGCGCCTATCTGACCACTGACGAGCTGACACGTGTTTCGTCCGGCCAATAAGAATTTTACACGTGGAAATTTCCCATTAGTCGGGGCTGTTAACGGGTTATCGGATCCAAAACCTGACCCGATAGCTTCACGGCGTTCCGTTACGGTGGATGCCACATGTCGGTCACCCTTGACGAAAGCACTTCCGTGACGCGCAATTTATCGTCATGGAAGTGGACACTTCCATGATGATAATTTTGGTAATGTCATGGAACACTTCTACGACAGCACATGTATGACTATCTTGATTCTGTCATAAAATTGTCATGGATGTACATGCATGACAAAAAACGCGACCTACTGTGACAAACACGTATCATCACGGAAGTGTTTTTTTTTTGTAGTGATACCCGAAGGAGTTTCATATTCAATATTTTTAGTAGGTGCAGTAGGTTGAGGGGTAATTAATTGTGGTTTCGGACGAGGTGAGGATACCCCGAACAAACCCCTCAAAGGATTGTTTTCCATAGTAACAAGTGACAATAAATTTTAGCACACTATATAAATGTTTCTTTAGCGAATTCCACTTACCAAAGGCGCTTCACTCCCTGGCAATGGTGCCAGAAAATAGCCTTGATGACCCACAAGTATAGGGGATCAATTGTAGCTCTTTCCGATAAGTAAGAGTGTCGAACCCAACAAGGAGCAGAAGGAAGACAAGTAGTTTTCAGTAAGGTAATGTCTGCAAGTGCTGTAACTGTAACTAGCGAGTAGTTTGTTAGCAAGATAATTTGTAACGAGCAAGTAATGATAGTAACAATAAGTATGCAGCAAGGTATCCCAATCCTTTTGAGGCAAAGGACAAGCCAAAACGGTTTCTTATGATGAGCAAAGCATTCTTGAGGGTACATGGGAATTTCATCTAGTCACTTTCATCATGTTGTTTTAATTCGTGTTCGCTACTTTGATGATTTGATATGTGGGTGGACCGGTGCTTAGGTGCTTTTCTTACTTGAACAAACCTCCTACTTATGATTAACCCTCCCGCAAGCATCCGCAACTACGAGAAAAGTATTAAGAATAAATTCTAACCATAGCATTAAACTTTTGGGTCCAATCGGTCCCTTACGGAATAGTGCATAAAGTGGGGTTTAAGCTTCTGTCACTCCCGCAACCCACCATCTATTTATTACTCCACAATGCATTCCCTTAGGCCCAAATATGGTGAAGTGTCATGTAGTCGACGTTCACATGACACCACTAAGGGAATGACAACATACAAACTATCAAAATATCATACACATATCAAATTCACATGATTACTTGCAACATGATTTATCCCGTGACCTCAAGAACAAAAGTAACTACTCACAAATAATAAACATGCTCATGATCAGAGGTGTATTGAATAGCATCATGGTTCTAAACATATAATCTTCCACCAAATAAACCATATAGTGATCAATTACAAGATGTAATCAACATTACTAGTCACCCCCTAGCAACAATCTATACTTTCAGTAACAAGATTGAATACAAGAGATGAACTAGGGTTTGAGATGAGATGGTGCTGGTGAAGATGTTGATGGATATTGCCCTCCCCAAGATGGGAGAGTTGTTGGTGATGGTGATGATGATGACAATGATTTCCTCCTCTAGAGGGGGGAGTTCCCCTGGCAGAATCACTCCGCTAGAGGGCAAAAGTGCTCCTGCCCATGTTCCGCCCCGAGACAGCGGCGCTCCACCCCGAAAGTATTATCCTTATTTTTTCTAGGTCAAAATGACTTATATACCAGAAGATGGGCACCGGAGGTGGGCCGAGGAGGCCACAACCCACCTGGTGGCCCCCCTCTGCTGTTTATTGGCGAAAGTATTTCTTAAATAATCCACAAAATATCTCCGTGAAGTTTCAGCTCATTTGGAGTTGTGTAGAATAGGTGGCCTGACGTAGCTTTTTCAGGTCCAGATTTCCAGCTGCCGGAATTCTCCCTCTTGGTGTGTACCTTGCAAATTATGAGAGAAAAGGCATTAGAATTACTCCAAAAAGCATTATTATGGATAAAACATTATAAATAACAGTAAGAAAACATGATACAAAATGGACGTATCATGCAGCGCGTTGTGCTCGCCGTTAGGTGCCGCGGCGCGCTTTGCTTGCGTCTGTTGGCGCGCTCTGCTCGCGTGTGTCGGTGCGCTCGTCTTGTGGACAGCTTTTCCTTGCATGTTCAACTGATATATATATATAGTCCCTCCGCGCTCACTCTGCCAGTAGTTGGGCGTGCACACGATCACGCCAGGGTCCCCATATGCATGCGGTTGCGCCACGCGGGTTGCCACACGATGTAGTTACGTGCGGCACGATGGAGTTACGCGCTGCAAATTAGAACTGCCATCAGGGCCTGCCGATATTCCTAGCCGTTCGGCTTCCCCTTTAATTCCCCCGGCCATTATAACCTTAGTCTCTTCAACCTTTCGATCGCGCCCCACAACACAACAATCACACCCACGACGACACATAGAGAGGGAATGTGTGGCGGCGCTCCAATGGAGTTCGGTGAGCATAAAGTGCAGACCCACACGAGGGGGACGGATCTCTCGGTGGTGTACACCATCAACCCGGCCGTGGTGGACGACTACATCAACAGCGTTGAGCAGTTGATTTCTCGAGACAAGTACAAGGTGGTCGGCATTGACCTCCAGTACACCGCCGGTCGTCCCGACATAGATCAGAAGGTTGTTGTCGCCCAGTTGTGCATGCGCCATCATGTCCTCATCTACCACTACTGCATGGCCACAGAGCCTTGTGACCGTTTCAACAAGTTTGTCAACAGCACCAACTACAAGTTTGCCACGGTGGAAACCACCGATGATGTAAAAGCGCTCAGGGTAACTGGCTTGGCCTGCAAGAACCTTGTCGAAATCCATGAGCACTAAAGGGTCTGGGGCAGCATGAAGGACTCCCTGGTTGAACTCACCTCGGCCAGCATCGACCCCTACTATGAAAAGATGAAGCAGCATGCCCACAGACAAGTCCTGTATCCTGGCACGGGGCCTGGATGCGGCAACTGGATGAACCTCACCTCAGGTTCGCGGCCAAGAGCATGTACACATGCTATGAGATGCACAGGCGATCGTTGACATGAGGAAGTGCCTCGTTACCCAAATTGACGAGCCCGGATCGAGCCACAAGCAGAGCAAGCGTCACAAGAAGTAGATGATGATCAAATGATCGTTTATGCTGGTTAATCATGCATGTAATATATAGTTTACTTTATTGGTGTGTGGAAATGTCATGTGTGTAGTAGCCACCTATGTAATTATGCATGTAATAGTTTACTTTGGTGTGTGCAAATGTCATGGTTGTAGTAGCCACCTATGTAAGTGGATGTTTAATTTGGTTATGCAACCATGTCCTTATAAGTGTGTGCGTCTCTCTCTCTCTCCCTCCCTCCCTCTCTCTCTCTCTCTCTCTCTCTATATATATATATATATATATATATATATATATATATATATATATATCTGTGTGTGTGTGGTGTGTGTGTGTTGTTGTTCTATATACAACCCCATCGCACAACAAACACGTCTTATTAGTAGCAAGAGTCTGTGTTATTGTCGGTCTTCGCACACATTTATGATTACAGACCTGTTTGTCGCGTATCACACACATCTTGTTATATTGAACCGTTTCTGTTCTCTTGTCTCAACACAAATAGTTCATCTGAGTGAACTGCATGTCGTATATCGCACACACCTTGATTTGGCTGGCCGTTTCTTTTGTTTTGCGTAATCACAAACAGTTCATCTGAGTGAACTGTATGATGTATATCGCACACACCTTCATCTGGATGCCCGTTTCTTTTGTTCCTCCTCATCGCAATTAGTTCACTGAACTGAACCGTATGCCCAGCATCGCACACACAACTAAAATCTAAACCGTGTTTGATGCATCCTCCAGCGCAAATGTTTTGCACCTTTTTGATGGTTTTTTGACACCATCATTTGCGATTATTGCATCGCAAACGGTTTTGTCGAAGGGTCTCTGGTCGTAGTGTCGCGTTAGCAGCATCCTGCAGTAGTGTAAGTTGACAACGACTTGCGTTGGCTTCGACCTATTGGCCCACATTTCAGCCTCCAAAAATGTGGCACGTATTGAACCCATTTTTTCAGAATTTACAGTCCATTTGATTTTTTTGTGATAATTATAGTCCATTTGCTGGGCTGGGTGAACAAATAATGTAGCATCCATGCAGCCCATTTTTTTAAACTGCGGCCCATTTTCACTTTCTCGAAATACATGAATTTGTTGGCTGGCTGAACTAATAATGTAGCGTCCATGGGGCCCATTTATTTTTTCCTAAAAAATTACAGTCCATTTGCACTTTCTCAAAATACACGATTTTGCTGGGCTCATTCTAATTATAATGTTGGGTTGGGCGCAGCAATGTTATCAAAAAATAAAAAGGGGCTAGGCATTTTTTATAAATATATTTAAATAATAAGTGCTTTATTATTACATTGGTCCTTAAATCTTACCAAGCTTTTGTACACAATCACTAGGATTTTCGTTGCCTTAATGTAAACAAATCCACGATTTTATTGCTAAAAAATTATTTTTATAAGTTAATAAGACGTGGGATATTGTTTTCTTATATATGTAAGTATCTATTAAATATTTGATGACAATAACAATAATATATAATAACATATAAAATAATATAAATATATATAATATAGTTAGAAGGGAAACATAAGTTGGACCTAGCGTTCCTGTTCTTATATATAAAAATAGAACATACCTCTGCGTTTTTTTCAAAAAAATACATAAGTTGGGCTGCGGATATTTCAGGAAAAATAAAATCTAGGATGGGAGGTCCATAGGCCGGTCGATACATGACGACCCTCAAGAAAATACAAACAGCCAAGTCATGGGCTGCGCATGTTAAAAAAGAAAGCCTAGACGGGGCAGCCCACAAACTAGCTGATACTTGTTGGCCCACAGATAATAAATGATACCTGCCAGCTCACCGGTTTCATTGTAAATTTATCTCCTTTAGTAACTGCGTTGAAGCACCTCAAAACAAAATATAACTATGTTGACAAACCCACGGGCCCCAACGTCAGTATAGCATTAGGAGGAAGTATTTTTTTCAATGAGGCACTTGCTTGCGTACGGCCATACACTTAGTGGGTCCCGACTGTCCGCTTCTCCACGTACAGTCCTCTCCAGATTCCTCTCGTTTGTTCAGCATGTTCACAATGGCAGACATCAGTGTTGGGGCGAGTGCACAAAGACGGAGGACGTGAACAAACCAATTCTCCCCAAGGGTGAGATGGCATCATAGTATGCCATGATGCGAGGGCGAGATGGGCCCTGCGACGCCTCATAGGTAGGCCTCATACTGGCAATCGACCCAATTCTCCCTGATACATCTTCTGCCAGTGATGAACATTAGTGTACAACGGTATTACAAAGAGGAGCCTTCAGACATCCAATCTCTATTTTGTGCAGATCAACTAAAATTAAGCACCCCAGTTTGCAAAAACACTTAAACATTAACAATGGGACTAGTTGATGAAACATATACTTACAAAGAGAAGTCACTTTCTTTATCTACATTGAAATGAAATGATAGAGAGGACACTCGCTCTATTTTAACTGTATTATTACTTCATTTTACTAGTGGCACTAGGGTCGAGCAGGTGGCAAGCGAGGTGTACCATGTGTCGCAAGGATAATGGAGGCCGGGGTGCTTAGACGATGCTGAAGCTGGCTCTTTCAGTCCCTATCTTCCCCCCTGATGTTTTTGTGGTAGCATTTGGGTTGTAATCCAAACTTGGTCGAGCTAGTGGTGCGTTCCCCTACCTGCCTAGCTTATGTGGCAAACTTGTCTCTGCTAGTACTCAGTCCGCTCTAGTAGTAGTTGCATAACTTCTCGTTTACACTGAGATGTTGTCGGATAATGCTTCTCTATGGTTGGTTTTCTTTAATGAAATCGGAGGAAACCCCCTCTTTCGATATATATAAAAATCAATGGCACTAGCGGTGCCAAAACATTGCCTCAAATTAATAGTGCCACTAGAGTAAGGTGCAAAATGATAACATTACTGCTTTATCATGGAAGTGCCAAAATAGTAGCACAAGAGCAGACTCAACATGCAGGATCTTTGGTAAAAGGTCGGACCAAAAAAGAACATACCTCGTGATGGGAACCATATGTGCAGTCAACGCCATCATAGAAGGGATGACACCAGTCACCAACATGGATAATTCAATTCATGGGACCTTTTTGTGCAGTTCACCTAAAATGAAGCAATGTCCCATGAGCTAGCAGCTTCTTCTTCATTAGTTGCAATAAAATTGAGCAACATCAAGGTTGGTCGTGAAGCTTGTGTAATGTTCAACTATAATTTGGATATCATTTGTGTAGTTCAATTAAGATCAAGCATGAAATGTATATCTTTGTTTGCACAAAAAGGTGGAAAGGAGGGTGACTAACAAGTGATGAAATATACATTAAATGAAAAGAAGCATATTCCTTATCTGAATGGCGATCCTACAACGACAGTAGCAATTTATAAAGAAGCAACATTGCTAGATATTAGTGTGGGCATTAGGATTAACTACGACAACCGTTAGATGAGACATTACTTTAATGGTGCCATTGCTTCATTTTACCAGCAACATTACATTAACAGCTACCAAAGAGTTGGTATTTGGGCACGGGAGAGTAGGCTGACCAGCATTTCTAATGAAAAGAAACAACTTATCTTAATGGGAAATTTAGCAGGACATGAAAAACAGTGCCATTGATTCATATTACTGGAGGCATTACATTGAAAACAACATTGGTTTAACGTGTCCTTACTTTTAACAGTGCGACTGCTACATTTTTCCAGTGGCATTACATAAGAGGAGCACGGGGCAACAAACATCATAACATGATATCTGGGTTGGTCCCATTTTTGTTCGGTATAGCCACCTTATACTGTGCGAGGCTAGCAAATCTAGTGCTGGACATACTCTGTTGACTTGTATCCCAGTCCCCACTTTCTTTCCTTTTTCAACCAATAGATCGGTTTATATTGAGTTTGTACTGTGTTTCCCTTTATTTCCCTATTAGAACAAGAGACCAGTTGGATAGCCAGTCACTGCTACTTTTCGCCCCCATTATTTCCCCTTTCGACCAAGTCCTAGATTCAGGTAACAAATCTTCCCCCACCCCCACCCCCTTTCTTCCCTGTTTGAACCAAGTAGTACTAGATTTGACTGCATGAACATTAAAATTTTAGGTGGCTTTCAAACAGTCGGTCGATCCTATCTATGAGGGGGGCTAAGACATAGTAAAAGATACAAATGCAGCGATGTGAGGAGTTGTGGAAGTAGAGCAAGGCCAGTATCGAAGGAAGTTATCCTGAGGGTCGCCGGGATGTCGCTAGGTGGGCGGCGGTAGGCCGGATCTACTCACACTACGACAACGAGGAAGAAGGGGTCGAACACCCTCCCTAGCCGGCGCTGCATGGGAGAGAACGACAAGGCACGATGATCGGGATGCGCCGGCAGTGGGTAAGAGCCGTCGCCGAGGACGACCGCGTGACCATTTCACCTTCTCACCTTCCCCGGTGGAGAGTATCCAGCTGGATCTATGACCAGTGGTGAGCAAAGAGAGAGTGTGGCCACCGCTGTCGTGTTTAGATCTGGAGAGGACAAGACAGTGTGAAGAGAGCAACACTACCAAGCAAGCGCGGAGGCTCCTGCCTATATATTAGAGTAGTTTTCTTTTATCTACCGGAGCCGGCTTGACCTCGTCAAACTGTCGAGAAGTCTTCATGCACGTGCCCCGGAGGCACAGTTGTCGTCATTTTTATCTGAAGCACCGGATTAACATATAACATGAAAAAATGCCACATGACAAGAAACCATAACCTCACTGCCCCAAGGAGAGAACATGAATCCCGATGGACAAACTAGACGAGGATCAAAGATCAAATTAAAGATAAACTCGTAGAAAAGGGATCCATCGATAGATGTCCTAATTAACATAGCTGGCTTGACCTAGATGGCAGCCGAGTAGTCTTCGTGCATGTGCCCCCAATGACCAGCGCCTTGGAGGAACTCAGTTGTCGCTATTTAACCCTCGCAGTGATCCAAAGAACATGACACCTAATATTGTGAGATGACAAGAAACCTTTTTTTAGATTTATCATCAGAACTATAACCCTGTACAACACAACCTGCACGATATGTAGATGATAGCCAATCCAGCCGTCTGCTGGAGTCTGGTCACATGCATGGATGAACTGATCTTCTGTGTCATGCACGGATCGTCCAGGCCGGAGTCTGTACAACACTGCTCCAGTACTATCGCTCGTCTCTCTCTTCTATTAACTTAGCCGACTTGCGGGGCCAGGGAGTGTGCCTATGGTCGGTTCTCAATTGTGGTCCCACATGTATATGCAAACGCAATATGACGCGCATTCTATTCGGAGAGCGGCGTGCCAGACTGACCGGCCGTCTGAGGTGCGACGCGAACGCGACGGGCGTGCTGTATACATGTGTACCGCCGTTTTCTTGAGGCTTTTCTCCATGGCGCAATCCATGGATACAAAATTATATTTAAAAGTCGAGGGTGGGGCTTTTCCCGTGTGGTAGGCGGGGCAGTTCTGCCTAGTCGGTTCGACGGAGAAGCGAGAAGATGAGGGAGTAGGCTGCTGCAAACGTAGGGCTGTGTGATTTTACGGCTAGTTACTGCTGGACAGGTGGGGCCCTATGATTTTGACGTGTCATTATCATTTTAATTGCGGCGCTACGACCGGCGTGAGTCTCCCGATTCCTGACTACCTCCATGGTATACATGTGCCAAGTACTCTACTCCTTACTCCTTTTGGCAAATGCAATAAATACTACTCCCTCTCTCTCACTTTACAAGCCGTACACGTACCCCTAGGTCATCAATTTGACCAACCCAATACTCCCTCCTTTCTGTTTTATAGGGCTTATCTCATTTTTTAGTTTTTCCATTTTATAAGTCTCAATTTGGTTATTCCCCATCACATGTTCTGATTTCAGGTTGCAATAAAGCATTGCATGCAAGTATTAATAGAAAATTGGCCAATGCATATACTTTATGCATGCATGCATTGCAATTAATGCATTGGTAAACACAACTTTTTGAAGAAAACAAGCGCATTAATTGAGCGGTTTTGCAAACTACAAAAATTGTTTCACCACTCACCATCTACCTTGGTTGGTGAGATTTTTGAATTGAGCCCTATAAACTGGAAAGGAGGTAGTAGAAGTCATATATTACAAAAAACGTACATTATAAACTTCAGATGTTCTGTTTTCAAACGGTATAATTTTTGTGTTATATATTTGGTATTACGGTGATAAAATTGACAACTTAGGCATACTCGCAGGACTTGTAAACTGAAATGGAGGGAATATGAAGGAAGAGATAGAGAGAAGTGAAAAAAATTACTTTTATAGCCAACCTTATAGCTAACCTTATTGTATGAGTGACTAAGTGATGACTATGTATGACATGCCAACATCAGATAGCCTAACGCACCTGAAAGGAGGAAGTAGTTTCATGCAGGCGAAGTAGGCAAAAAATGCTCATTTATAGCCATCTAAAATCTCCAAGGGCACGACCGCGCGAGAGAGGCGACGGTCATGGTAGGCGTGACCATGATACAGGTTGCTGACAGGCCTTGGATCTGAGATCGAGCTGTCGCATGCTAAGTTGCTGAAAATTTGCAGAATAACCCTCCAGGATAGGATATTCACTCATAGGTCTAGAATCACGCCATGCCACAATTCGATCTTAGATCCAAGGGCTCTCGGAAGCCCGTATCAAGGGAGCATGGAAAGCTTCGTATCACCTATAATTTTCCCGATGCTTGACATGCGAACACATAGATACATGAAGCCATTTAATTGGGCGTCTAGTAGACATGACATCTAATTGGCCACCTATAGTACTGTGCATAAATCCATTTATCCACCGGGCAAGCCACTACCCTGTCGTTCGAACACCCCACTAAGCATTTTTTACAATCGGAAAGCCGCTAGCAGTGCACTCCAACTCGTCCCCAGCCGTCCTTTAACATTACGGCAGTTCGCTCCTAGTTGTCACATCCTTTCACATTACAGCAGTCCCACTAATCCTAACCCTCCTCCCAAATCCATGGTGTCCCAAATCACCAGGATCGGCGGTGAGTACAAGGTTAGAACCATCACCGGCAATGGGTTCGATGTCATCTACACCTATTCTTCCGCGACGGTGAAAGGATGCCTTGCTCTCTTCAGACGCATGTTTGAAAAGTCAAAGGGTGATGAGTGGGTCGCTGGGCTAGATGTTGAGTAAACCACAGTCCTCGGAAAAGAGAAGAATCTAAAGGAGGAAAAGAAGAAGAAGCCCACTGTAATCCAGGTTTGCGTGCATAACTTGTGCTTGGTCTACCACATATGCCATGCCGACATTTAGTGCGAGGATTTTAAGAACTTCCTCGGGGGCGACAAAGTCAAATTCATTTATGTAGACTTTACGAACGACAAAGAAGTCCTGGGTTGAATAGGCCTCATTGCAGGCCAGCCCTTCGACCTCCAGAGGAATGTGCTGGTGTCCTCCCGTCAGCCTTCAATGCTAACCCTGGCAGCAGCCATGGATGATCCTTCATACGGTAAACTGACGAAACCTCCTCCCAAGTTTCATCGTGCATGGCAGTGGAATGTACTAGATAGAGACAACATCAATTACGCTGCAATGGATGCCTACCTTTGTTTCAATATCTACATGGGTTGGATGAAGAGTGAGAGCCAAGTGTGCGATTCAAGCAAAGAAGTATCGGCCAAGAGGAAGAGGGACAAGGATGAAGTCGAGCACGTGGACGAGGAGTTCGAGTAAGGTCGCAGTGTCGTTGCTCATGGTGATTGTAATGCAGTGTCTACCGGATTAGTTGCTTAGTTTAATTTCATGGTTCTTAGTTTTATTTGAGAGGTGTGTTGTGCTGAGCCCCCAGCAGAACTATGTTATGTTCCTTCTGATTACTTTAACTCTTCAGTACGTACACACTAGTATTTCTTGTAGTTCATCTTGTAGTTGGTAGTACTACCACTCCTTTCTTCACATTATATATGTACAATATATATGGCTGTCGGTGCAACAAACCCTGGGTCTGTTGCCCAAACAGTGCACAGGCACGGGAACAAGATTGGAGCACCAGCCCAGATCAGAGTGCAAGAACCCCAGAGATTCAAAGGACCAACATGCAGATCGAAGAGACCAAGATCAAACCAGAGAAGCAGGATATCGTCAAGAGAAAAGTCTCCCTTGCCGGGAAGGCGAGCCCAGCAAGGGGCGAGGCCACTTCCAGAAGCAGACAACCGAGGCACCCCAGTAGGGCCTGCCGGGGCTCACGGAAGCAAAACCACCTCACCAACCACTCTACCACGACCCACGTCATCAATCAATGTGGTGTCAAGCCGCAAAGTGATTAAGTGGCAGCCATTCGCCACATGGCAGCCACTTTCTACAGGGGAAACCCTCAGACGACACCCGTCCTGCGACGTGTCAAGCAAGAAAGCGTGGAGCTTGCAAGATAGCCCCGCATGCCTTGCCAGGCAACCAACGATGTGAAATTGAGCGGCACATTTAATGCGCCCTGTCAGCCTGCAGAGTTAGGTATGATCGCATTGTTTGCTATCTTATCAGTGCATAATGACTACTTTGCCACTATGGTAACCCCTTGATCTATAGAAGGAGGCCCATGGCAACCATTGAAAGGGTTAGAAGATTGCATAACTCACACCCCCGTACGCGCGTAGCCACTGCTGCCTCAAGACAACCCTGCCGGGCAAGTGTACTACACTCCACCACCATCTTTCCACCATCAATCCACGAAAGCAGGAGAAGGGTTTTACGCCTCACGGCGGCCCGAACCTGGGTAAAATTTCATGTGTGATCTCTGTCGTGCTGCCCCACACTCGTCTGCTCTTTGTGCAATGCGTTGCCCCCTGCCGAACCAGCAAGGGACCTCCCAGTCCCATAGGTGGCCATGGTTTCCCATGACATCTTTGGCGCGCCAGGTAGGGGGCTCGCTTGCGCAAACCTGAAGCCGTGTGCAGCGCGTTGACTTCATCCCCATATTCATCTTCGATGATGCCATCGACCATGGCGCCCAAGAAGAAACCCGGCCCTTCGGCTCACCCATCCACCTCGAAGGCTCTGTCGCCCGTGGCCTCCAGCGCTGCGGGGGGTGCAGAGGCACACGAGGACGCGGACGCTGCTAGGGGAGTGGTCGGAGCAGGCGGCACCGTCACCACTTCCCCCGCAGCCAACACAGGAGCAGGAGGCGCCGGAGGAGAGCAACGTCAACTACACCCTGACGGCCACGCTCCCCAAGGTACGGGTGAAGCGGTTACTCCATCTGCGCCCCTTTCCCCCGCCGACAGGCTCAGCCACAACAACATTGCCCAGACCGGGGTGAATCGCCGCCCTTCGGTCGCTCCCACCACGGGTGCGGCCACCGTGCGTGCACCTCCTCTGGGACAGGTTGACCAAGCCGCTACGCCCGACGAAGCCGCTGGACCTCGAGCGCCTTCGCCACACCACGACCAAGTGATTGCCCTACAACAGCAATGGGTGCGTAGTGCCGCCATCGCTGGCACCGTCAGGACCCGAGCGATGGCACGATCGACTTCATCATTATCCATGCCAAGTACAGCTTTGGAGGCCGTGGCGCGGGCTCAACTGCTGCTGAAGTTTCCGCCAGCGGCCGAGCACATGGACTAATGGTGTGCCTCCATCCAGAGCCTGCTCGGTTTCGCTGAAGCTGGGGGCTCATGGCGAGCTGGCCCGCCGCGACCTCCCCATTTGACAGCAACAGCTCATGCTGCTGACCGTACAGAGGGGGCCATCCCCACGGTGCAGTCCCCGCCATGGCAGCCAGCACGAGCGCAACAGAATCAAGACCCCGACGATGTCTCGATGGCCTCCGCTGACCCTCAAGCACGTCCAGGCCAACGACGAGCCCTGGAGGATAGGCAGAGAGGAGACACGCGCGTCGTGGTCGAGCAACGCCCTGACGACCTCCGTCGTTCTGACGAGTACGGCCGCATGACATCAACGAGCCCGCGCTCGGTATTGGCGGGTGCCTACCTATTGAGGTTGGCTGCCCTGCCTTTACTCGTGAGCTGCGGCAAGTCCGTTGGCCGTCCATTCGCACGTTCAAGACGGAAATACCCGAGAAGTACGATGGGAGGTTGAACCCGATAGAGTTCCTGAGCATCTACACCATCGTTGTTCAGGCTACAGGGGGAAGAGATGAGAAGGTGTTTGCCAACTACTTCCCTTTGGCCCTCAAGACCAATGTGAGGTCTTGGCTAATACACCTACCAAAGAACTCCATTTCGTCATGGGCTGACCTGTGCCACGAGTTCATTGGCGCCTTCACGGGCAGCCATCAAGAACCCGGCAGGCCCAGCAACTTGCAGCTTCTCCAACAGAAGGAAGGAGAATCCCTCCATAAGTATTTACAGAGATTCAGCAAATTTCATAGAAATATCCCAAATATCAATCCGGCGGCCGTAGTAGATGCCTTCCAGTCCATTGTGCGCAACCGTCATATTTGTTTCAAGATGAACGTACGGTTGCCCAAGACTATGAAGGCGCTTTACACTCTGGTAGATAAGTGTGCTTGGATGGAGGAAGGAAGGAAGTTGCCCGGAGAGGAAGATTGCACCAATGTCAATTCAAAGGACGGGGATGAATAAACTAGTCAGAAGAAGAGCAAGAAGCATAGTAAAAAGAAGAGAGATAAGGCAGTGACGACTATTGAAGGATCGGGTACGCCTAGTACTGGCAAGAAGGCCAAAGTTGAGGCCCCCACCAAGGAAGCTGCCATGTGCACTGACTATCAGGAAGCCGCTGCTGCCGAGAAAGCTGGGAATGGTGATGGGTTGTACTGCAAGATTCATCGGACCAAGGGCCACGACCTTCAAGAGTGTTACCAGGTTGAGCAGCTTGTCAAGAAATAGAGAGCAGAGTATGAGAAGGATGATAAGGAAAAAGGTCAGACTTGTCGGTGTCCTGGGAACGGGGGTACCCAAACTTGCCTGCCTGCAGCCCATGGCGTGGCTCCACCAACGGCCCGGTACGGCCCAGCTTCAGCAGCAACAACTCAAGACACATGCGAGGGGCCAAGCCTCGCGAGGCGGATGACATCAAGACCTTCCTGGGGCGGCCTCCTCAGGCTGGCTCCCGAGGAGCAGAGATATCAATGCAGGGGGCACCACGCAAGGTCCTCATGACGTGAGCCATGACGACCAAGGCCAGGCGGGCGCCAGCGGGCGCAGCGTACCAGTTTCCTATTTGGTGCTAAAGAGGTAGGCACTGTCGGATTCCGGGTTCCAGCAAAACCCTTGAGGTTCAAAAAATAGGGTGCGAACGAAGATCTCTCTTCCCCCTAGCTCACGCCCTCACCGCGATCTCAAAGCTCAGCACGTCAAACACACAGAACAAGGGAAAGAAGGTTTATACTGGTTCGGGCCACCGGTGTGGTGTAATACCCTACTCTAGTGTGGTGTGGTGGACTGCCTAGTAGGCTTGTATGAGCAAGTACAAGGGATGAACAGCCTCATGAGGAGAGGTGTTTTTGAGCTCGGTGAGCTTGTGTGGTGGCCTTGGTGGAGTGGATCCAATCCAAGATGAGATATCTACAACGATGGTGGCTAGTCCTATTTATAGAGGCCCGGGTCCTCGTCCCAAATGCTGGCGGGAAGGGATGCCACAACGGCCAAATTTGAAGGGGGGCAACTAGTACAAGTTATCCTGACTAAAGGTGGTCTTCGCCTACCAATGGCTCTGGTGATGACGCCGTCTTGGGCTCCACGGTGACCTCCATCCTATCGTAATGCTTGCCCCTTTAGCACCAAAGAGGAAACAAGTACACTGTGCACGCTGCCGCCCGCTTGGCGCCAGCCTGGCCTTGGTCGTTAAGGCTTGAGTCACAGGGACCTCACGAGGTGCCCCTCGCCTTGATCTCTCCACTCCTCGCGCGCCATCCTGGTGAGGTTGCCCCCGAGGAGGTCTTGCATAGTCCGCCTCGCGAGGCTTGGCCCCTCGCGAGGGTCTTGAGCATTTGCTGATGAAGATGGGCCGTACAAGGCCGCCGGTGGAGCCATGCTGTGGACCGCAGGTAGGCAAGTCTGGGGACCCCCGTTCCCAGGATGCCGACAGTAGCCCCCGGGGCCAAGGCGCGCTCTGACTTGGCTTCGAGGCGAAGCCAAGGGCCAAGTGCGGAGCGCCGCAGGCCCCAACAGCTTGCGGCCTTGGTTGATGCGTGGCAATTGATGGGACGTGGGTGTCTTCGCTTCCCCATGCTGCCTCGGCAACTGCCCGACTAACAAAAGACTAGCGCGGGCTGCATTTGCCTTCATTACCTTCCTTCATCTTTTTCCAGATCCCCTTTCTTGCCCTTCACTTCCAGAGACTCCAGATCCGCCCAGATCCTCCTTTGAGCTTGCCATCGATGGCACCCAAGAAAGCTCAGCCTACACCTCCGCCATCCTGGTACGAGCCCGCGCTCGACGCACCAAGCATGTCGGAGAACAACCTTGCCACTGTGCTCCTGATGATGGTGGAGGGTGACGAGAAGAGGAAGACTACGCTCAGGGCTGGCTCCGCCGAGCCGTAGGCCTCTGATAGCACCTTCTACCCCTTCTTCATGAGAAGCATCGTTGCCGGGTTGGTTCCACCCTTCTTCGACTTCTTCTACTCCGTCCTTAGCCACTACAAGATCCACGTCCTCCATCTTCATCCCAACTCCATCCTCCTCCTGTCGATCTTCACCTTCTACTGTGAGGCGTACGTTGGAGTGATGCCGTCCATGGCACTGCTACGCCACTTCTTCTTCCTCGGGCTCAAGGAGGGCCCCTGCTCAGGGTGCGTTGGCTTCATCGCGGCCAACAAGACCAATGCCATCTCAAAGGCCGGGAATAAGGCCGAGGGCTTCAGGAGCAAGTGGGTCTTGATGGACGCCAAGTGCTCCCACCCCCGGCTGGTGCTGCCGACGAGGATGCCCGTGTCCCAGGAGGGGCGGCTTCGCGTGAAGCTCACCGACCCCCGGGCACTGCCGGTGTTGGAGAGGATGACCGCCAATCTGTGGCCTGGCGATTCAAAGGCGGCGAAGCTGTAGGGAGCCATGATCGTCAAGGAGTTCATGACGCAGCGCGTGGCTCCCCTTCAGTCGTGCCCGCGCCCCTTGTGGAAGCGTGGAGACGAATGGGACGACCTCCGCCTGCGCCGGAGGCCCTTTCTGTCGACAAGTTGCGCTCCGCCCTCCGTTCCTTGGTCGGGGACGACCAAGGGTACCCACTGGACTCCTTCGTCCCCTTGTTCCACCGCTTAGACGGGGCGGTGGCTGCCGCCTCCATGCCCGTCTTCGATGGGCGTGGGCTCATGCTGCCTGCACCCACAGACATCCTGGTGGCGACAACTCCGGTGGACGTATCTTCCTGTGAGTCTTGCGAGGAGGAAAAAGAGGAGGAGGAGGACCGCTACTCGGAGGTGACCCGGGAAGGGGCCGGGGAGACCTCCCCTTTTCGCAAGGCCGACATCCTCCGCACCCTGCCTGATGATGATGACAAGGCTAATGTCCCCCTGGAAAGGGGGGAGCTGCATACGGCAGGGGGATCATCGAGGTCCGAGGTCAGTCCCTGGAGGAGGTCACCGGTCGGGATTCCGACGAGAGGAAGGTCGGCGCTGATCTCCTGAGACGACGCCCCTACTCTGACGCCACCTGGAGCTGCCTCCAGCCTACCTGCCGCCCCCTCTTCTACGCCTAGAGCCTTTGCGCCCGCGCCTCAGCCGCGAGGCTCTCAGGTTTCAAGCTCAGGAAGCGGAGAGACTATGCCGCGGTGGACCAGTAAATATTCTTGTCCTGCCTTGTTCTTGCTTCTGCTGCTGAATCTCGGTGCTTTTCTGTTGCTTAATTAGGCCGACGCCCGCGGCGAAGAAGAGGAAGGAGGAAGCAGTGGTACTACTCAGGACCAAATCGCCTGCGGCGGCCGCACCCTCCTCCATGGGGAAGGGCAGTGATGGCGCTCGCGCTTCCCCGGCCTGGTCGTCCTCACAATACTCAGGGGAGCGTCCTCCAAAGGAGGCAGCCCCCGTAGCCCCGCTGGCTCCAGAGGTGCCGGCGTCCGTCTCGGTTGCTGGGGTCCCTAAAGCTCAGGAGCCCCCAGCCTCCCATGCCATGGTGACGACATTGCCTCCTTCTTCTCCCGTCGCGCTGCTGACCCCAGATCCTTCCGCCTCCCCTGACATCCTAGAGCGCGCTCTTTCTATGCTGACCCTGCTGCGGGAGGATCTTCGAGGCACCGACCATCGCCTGGTGGCCGGGCGCCTGGAGCTGATCTCTGGCTGGCCTTACTACGATGTATCCGTCTGGGCGGTGCTGAGCCAGGCTACAGCGGACTCCCGTTGCCCAAGCTACGGCTGCCCGAGAGTCGGCGCTGAAGGATGCCGGGGCCGCCCAGGATCGCTGCCAGTTGCTGGAGGCCGAACTGAAGACCATGTGTAGCGAGCGTGCAGATGAAGCTTGGGGCCGCAAGGCGGAGGAGGAGAAGATGAAGGCCCGGGAGGACGCCTTCAGGGGTCGCGACGCCAAGCTAGAGCAGTTGCCGGATGCACAGGCTTCGGAGCGCAACCGGCTGGAGAAGCTGGAGCAGAAGGTGGAGGCGGAGAAGGCCAAGCTGGAAGCCAGGGTGAAGGTCCTGGCTGAAGACCACGCGGCCTTCAAGTCCCTCGAGGAGAGGTCAAGCATGGCGTTGCATGCATTCTACGAGAAGGGCTTGGAGGAGCCGCTGGATATAACCGATGAGGGCCCCACCCAGTTGCTTCCTCATCTGGTCACGGCGCTTGAGGAGGTGGTGGGCTGTATCGGCCCCTTGGTGGAGGGAGAATCTAGTACTCTTTCCTCGGCCGTGCTAACGTGCGTCCTCGGCCGCCTCCATCTTCGCGATCCTGCCGCCAACCTCGACGAGTTGCTGGAGCCTGTGGACGACGAGTGCTACGCCGCTGCTGCCGAAGCCATGAAGGGCTAGGTGGAGGCTTTGTTGAAGAGGTTCGACGCCTTCGATCCCGCGCCCTCAACCGATGGTGCTGCTGAACCTGCAACTCCGGTGGGCGGTGAAGGTGAGGGCAACGCTGCTGTGGAAGAAGCATCCCTCGCATGCAACGGCGGCGTCCGGGGATGATGAGATGACTTGCTGATGGCTCCTTTCCTGCTTAGCTCCTACAATATGCACCATGCCTCGTGGAGGCGTTTAAACTTGCGTATGGTACTGGGAGAATGATATGTCTTGAATATTTGTTTCAGATTTTGCGTTTTCGTTCCCATTTGTTGTATGTTCTACGTCGCCAGGCCCCGGCCCCGTGCGTACCTCAGTCGCCATTGGGTCGTATAGATCGCCAAGACGAGACCAAGGGGTGAGGGGCTACGTGGCCAGTTAGGCTCCTGAGTCGCGATGCAGAGTCCCCCTTGATGCACAAACAGCTTACAAAAAGGAGATGCACGAGTAGGCCTAGCATTCTACATCGGCAGGGCCCGGCCCCACGCGTATCTCAGCCGCCGTTGGGTCGTCCGGATCACCAGGACGAGACCAAGGGGTGAGGCGCTACGTGGCCAGTTAGGTTCCTGAGTCGCGATGCTCAGGAGTCCCCCTTGACGCTCAAACAACCTTCATACCTTATTCCTCGCTAAGCCTCCACTCGGGAGGGCGGGCAACGACCAGGCCCGAGGGACCTGGCGGGGTGGCGTACGATTGGGCGTGACCCGAGCGTAGCCCCCGTGCCCAACCCCCTCACGCGACTCTCCCGAGGGGAGGTGTTGCGATGAGGCCAAACAGTGAGCTCGGGGGCTCCCTGAGGTTGATACGGCCATGGGGCCGCCCTCTGTTGTTTATCACCAGCGTGGAGCATAGCGCTTCCGCACTTGGACGGGCATAACCGCTCCTCGGCGGTGTCGACTGCCAGCACGGAGCATGGTGCTTCCACTGATGCATGGGTGATAGCTCCCTCTGAGTGGAGCCCCTAGGGCGTGTACAGCCCCGCCCTATCACGTGGCTTATACGGCAGGGCTAGACGAGGTGTGTCTGGGCACTCGTGAGCTAGCGCAGGACTCACAAGGCCCTACCTCAAGGCGGGTTGTGCTTGGTCTTGGTTCTTGATAGCTCCGTTGATCCTGCAAGATGGTCAGGTAACCTGCGCCAGGCGAGTTTCTTGAGGCGATCCCATGAGAAGGCCAGACACCAACGACCCCAGGAGGTGACGTGAATGGGGCTGGCCCGCCAGACAGAGCTCAGTCGTTGGGTTTATCAACGCTGCAGGGACAGGCCAGACCACAGCCGCCATGTCGAGCCTACTCATGTGAGGAATCCTAAGGCAAAACAACCGGCGCGCGGCTCGCGTGGTGATGTGGGTGGTCGCGGGTGGCGCATTCATGTACAAGATAAGCATGTGGTAGCCACAAATGACTTATGCAAGGGAACAAGCTAGCTTAGGATAGATACAAGAATGATACATGCCACCGGGATGGACCCGAGCAGCTTGGGGATGATGCAGCCCGAGGGGCGCCCCAGCAGAGTAAGCTAAAGATGCAAAAGGATGCATGCCGCAGGGACAGACCCACGCGGCCTAGGAATGATGCAGCCCGAGGGGCGCTCCCAGCTAAATAAACTTGGAAAATGTCACCTGGTTCTATTGTCAAGTGGGTGTTGGGGTAGCCGAAGATGCGTGATGAAGGAGCCGCTCCTCATGAGCCACCAAGACCTTGAGCCTCTGGAGGCTCTGGGGGCCTGGGTGGTTCCTTGAGGACTGTCTCCATCTCCACCTGGACCGCGTGATGCCTGGCCTCTTGAGCCGCCAGGATGCTTCGTAGGTTGCGCTGGAAGGCGGCCTCCATGCTCGGTAGGCCGAATGGCATGCGAACATAGCTGTGGGGTGGACCCTCACACCGCCCAACGCGCGAAGGCCAGAAGCGCTCCTGAGATGCGGCCATGTTGAGCCCTAGGATGTCAATGCAGACGCGCAGCCCGCCGTCCTTACCAGGATGGGGAGGTGCGTCAGGTGGGCCGCGGTCACCATGAATGGATCTTGCTTCTTGTAGCTCTTGAGTGGTCTTGGTAATAAACTCTTGAGCATCGCGTGCTCCTTGCCCAACGCCCTCTTGAGGAAACGTGCCGTGAAGCACGCCTCCACATGGTGCCCGAGCACCTCCCTCGTGATGTTGGCTAGGTCTGAGGCCCTCTAGAAGAGAGCCCCCGAGCCCTGCCCGAGGAGGGCACCGGGTGCGCCTTCCTATGCGAGGGAGGGAGGCGCCCCTGGTGCGGGCGCTGATCCTAATGTGGCACCGGTAGAGGCGCCGCTCCCCTAAGGTCCTGTACGGAGTAGCTTCTTCTTTGTCACATCCCTAGTCTGGTATGACTTAGACTAGCTAGCTATTTGTGCATCATATTTAAATTTCATTTAAATTTGAAATGAGGATTGGTGGAAACCTCAGAATCATTTTTTGAAATGACCCAAATAAAAATTTCTCCAAAAGGGTCCAAGAAAATGCTCATGTTGCCCTCTGAAAATATTGGACAGAGATAAAAATCAAAACAATATTTTTAGGAGCTCATGGACATTTATTTTGGCCATTTGGATTAATTCGATAAATATCTGCATTGGAAATATATTTCTATATATATGAAATATGGTCCAAAAATTATGCCAATTATAAAAGAGCTCTGGAATAATACCATTAGCCCCTACAAGAATTGGCATAATAAAATTAAATGATTTAATATATTTATTAAATCAAACAAATGTCAGAAAATTAGAAAAGAAAACAGAAAAGGGGAGAGAAACTTACCTGGGCCACTTACCTGGCCCATCTCCAGCTGGCGGCCCAGCCCACCCCCGCTGCCTTCTGTCGTCTCCCTCCTCGGACAGAAGGACGAGGGCGTGTGCCCGACGCTCGCTGGCACGCGCGCCCGCCACCTCCCCCCTGCTGGCCACCTCCTGCTTCCCCGGACTCCCTCCCAATGCCACGGAGACGGCCACGTACCCCAGGCCCTCTCATTCCTCCTCCCCCCCATGCTCATCCCCTCCTCTGGCTCCCCCTCACTTCCACCGAACGCGGCCGCCGCCGCCGACGAGAACCACCACGGCCACAGCCACCCCCTCGCCCCTCGGTTGTGCCCACGAGCTCCGCGACGTCGTCCTCGACCCCCTCACCGAACCCCGCCCCGCCGGAAGCCCTGCAGCGTCGACTTCGAGCTCTTCTTCAACCTTCGGCCGACGGTGACCTCGTCTTTGATTCGCGCCGTCTAGGTCGTCCCCAGGCCCACTGAGCTGCGCTTCGACCTCCCAGTGAACTCCTCCGTCGTTTCCCCCTAACCCCACGGCCTAGCGCTCGTTGTAGCACCACTTCCCATGATGCCCGAAGCACACCGCCACACGAACTCGTCGCCGACGAGGCTCCGGTGGCCAATCGGCCCCGTGCATATGCCCGTTGGCTTTGTGGGAGCCTGCAGAACGCGTAGTTGCTACCCGTTGATCCTCCCGTGCATGGTGGCGCCGTTTTCATCGGCGCCCGAACTCCGGCGACCGCCAAAGTCGTCGCCGGCGACGTCTCCGGCCACCCCGAGCTCAACCATCACCACCAAGAGCTGCGGCTCGTTCCCAGGAGCTCGTAGATGCTCTCCGCCTCCCGTTTGGTGGCCGTAACGTGCAAATGCACTTCCTCCGCCGCGCTCGGCCTCGCCGGCGGCTAAACGCCGGCGAGTTGACCGGGTTTGACCCCCCAGGGTCGCTGACCAGTGGGCCCGACCCCCCCTAACCTTTTAATTAAATTAATTAACCCCTGTTAACCCCCCTGTCACTGACGTGTGGGTCCCACACGTCAGGTTTGACCCTGGACAGCCGCGTTGACCCGCTGATGTAGTGATGACGTCATGCTGGCGCAATAATATAATTTCTGGATTTAAATTTAATCAGAAAATTCCAGAAATTGATTTAAACTTCAAAAATTCATAGAAATTCAACCGTAGCTCAGATTGAAATAATTTATATATGAAAAATTATCAGAAAAATGCAATCTTTCCATCTGTACTAGTTTCATGCATGAAAAACCAACTTATACATGCTGAATATGAGAAAACACATTATGGCATATTAAGAGACTTATTTTTGGAGTTGCATTTGAACCTTTTGTTCAAATGGACTTCATTCATTTGAATACTAGTTGCATTAGCTCAAACAGCATCACATCTACATGCCATGTTCATGCATCATATTGTTGCATATGATTGTGTTTTGATTGCCGGCACCGTTCCTTCTCGATAGGTCCTGCTCCGGAGACGTTCCAGAGTACCTGTCTGTGAAGCAGTGCCTCCCTTGTTGATTTACCAGGCAAGCAAACCCCCTTGTTCATCTCGATAAAACCCTACTCTCTCGCTCCTGCTCTCAGTTATTGCATTAGGACAACAACGATTCATCTGCTATTTTGTGCTGCGGTAGTTGAACCCATTCCTCTGCATGACCTGTCATTGCCACAGTAAATAGTTGAAACCCACTAGCATGTGTAGGAGTTGATTGAAGCCACTGATGTGTTCCTACCATGCTATGCCTGCTATTGCTTAGAGTTGTGTCAGGTCTGATTCATTGGGAATGAATTGGAGTGTCACGATATGTTCTGATGCTGAGAGTGAAGTGTGTGAACACGATTTGGTAAAGGTAGCGGTGAGAGGCCATGTAGGAGTACTTGGTGGGTTGTCTCACTGGAACCGTCCTTAAGTCCTGAGTTCTGTGTATGTTGTCCAATGACTCGATACTACCACACATTGGGCTCCGGGCGCTCCAAGCCCTCTCGACTTATTAACCAACTTGATCTCTGTCCAGGAGTCGCAACTAGTTTCTGGTGTTTGTAGGTAGTGCTATTTTTCTACCAAGTGGCACCCGGCAGGGTGGGCTTGGGACAGACTAGGCACACGTGGCCTGGTGTACCGAGTGGCACCCGGATGGTGGGCTCGGGAACCCTGTACACATCGTTTGGGGCCGTGAGCGACACCCCGGCCGGATCTCCTTGCGGATGAAACCCGAATAGGCGATAAACCTGGACTAGAGTCTTGTGTGGTTAGTCAGGTCGTGGCCGACACCCTCGCCAGGCTTCCGCTTGAAGGTTGCCGAGATACATGACGTGTACATGGCGGTAAGTGGCGAGAGCGTGTGTGAAGAAGTACACCCCTGCAGGGTTAACATGATCTATTCGAATAGCCGGGTCCGCGGTTATGGACTTCTTGGATGCTTACATGGTACATAGACAACTTGAAGTGGATACTATAAAATGCTCAAGACAAGTGTGAGTGCTATGGATGGCCTTCTCGTAGGGAGACGGGGACGAATCCATAGTAGTGTATTGTGTGGTGATTAGTGGACTCGTGTACGTTGTTTCACCTCCAGAGTTTCTGGTAGTCGTAGAATAGGATAGCCACAGAGTCAAAGCTGGCTTGCTGCAACTAAACCCCACATTACCCTCTTGATACCAATGCATGTACGATAGGATCTGATGTAAGTCTTGCTGAGTACCTTTGTACTCATGTTGCTTTATTTATGTTTTTGCAGCGGAGACTTCGGTCTTACTAGTGTTCTCGTGGACTTCGACTAGTAGCTAGTACCTCAGCTACGATCTTGATCGGATGTTGTAGATAGTCAGGCTCTTCAGCCTTTTTCTTTTGTAGATGTCTGTACCCAGACATGTAATGCTTCCGCTTGTTGCTTGTATGCTCTGTATGATGGGTCTTGTGACCCCTGTTTGCAATATATGCTATGACGGCTCTTCTGAGCCTTTATCTATATGAGTTGTTGAGTTATGCTGTGATGCCATGTTGTACAGCACATACTTGCATGTTATGCGTACGTGTAATGTGTATTGCTATGTGTGGGATCTGACTATCTAGTTGTTTATTCTTAGTAGCCTCTCTTACCGGGAAATGTCTCCTAGTGCTTCCACTGAGCCCTGGTAGCTTGCTACTGCTCCGGAACACGTAGGCAGGCCGGCATGTGTCCTTCTTCGATCCTGTGTCTGTCCCTTCGGGGAAATGTCACGCGATGAATACCGGAGTCCTGCTAGCCCGCTACAGCCCGGTTCACCGGAGACCTGTTAGCCCAGTGCTACAGCCTGGATTCACTCGCTGATGACCGACACGTTCGATGCTGGGTCATGGATGCCTGTCCCTGTAAGTTAGTGCCACTTTGGGTTTACGACTAGCCATGTCAGCCCGGGCTCTTTATCATATGGATGCTAGCGACACCATCATATACGTGTGCCAAAATGCGCAAACGGTCCCGGGCAAAGGTAAGGCGACACCCGTGGGGATACCGTGCGTGAGGCCGCAAAGCGATATGAGGTGTTACATGCTAGATCGATGTGGCATCGAGTCGGGGTCCTGACAGCGTTGGTATCAGAGCTTGACTGCCTGTAGGATTACCAAGCCAAACTAGTCGAAGTTGAGTCTAGAAATTCTTTAGTTATATAAGGGAATTGATTGTGGGATGGAACGTAAGGCTCTTTTTACTCCTTTACCTCATGGCCTTCTAATCTGAGTCATCCTATCTTTCCGACGGGATTAAGGAACTAGGCTTTCTCTTCCGTCTATCAGGATCACGTGTTACTACTCCGTAGTCCCATAGGATTGGTTGATCAGAGTCATACCCTAGTTTTCGAGTACTTCCGGTGTAGTCTGTTTAGTACTATCTCAGAACCTTGAGTGGTGATGTTGAGTTGTTGTACTACCCCATGTTTAGTAGGATGTCTCATTCTGAGCATTTTACTGCCGTTATGCTGCCGGAATTTTCCTAAGGAGTTCGAGTGATATTAATTCCTTGTCCTACATTCTATAGTCTATAGTTAATGTTGATTGCATTCCTGGGTTTCGTTTCGCAGGATGTCATCAAGTTCTTTTAATCGTAGCCGGAACCATGGAGATGGTAGGGATGAGAATCCTCCCGACCAGCCTTCGCTGGCAGAGTTCATGCTAGAGATGGAGAGGAACAAGCGTGAGTCTAACCGTTTGTTGGCACGTATCGAGGAGAACACCGCACATCAGTTCAAAGGGTCTGCTACCATTCATGATTTCATTCGCTTGCACCCACCTACCTTTCATCATTCCATCGAGCCACTCGATGCAGATGACTGGCTCCGTAGCATCACCCATAAGCTGCGTTCCGCGAGCGTAGCTGAAGATGACAAGGTCACTTATGCCACATACCACCTGGAAGGTCCTGCTAGTCTTTGGTGGCAGAACTACGAGGCTATGCTTCCAGCTGGCCAGATTCCTACCTGGAAGGATTTCACTGAGGCTTTTCGTGAGCATCACATTCCCCAGGCCCTCATTGATCGCAAGAGAGAAGAGTTCTGTAGTTTCACCCAGAGTAAGATGGCTGTTGATGCTTATAGCAGAGAGTTCGAGAACCTTGCCCGTTATGCCACAGAAGAAGTGTCCACGGATGCTAAGAAGCAGGCTAGGTTCCGGAAGGGTCTCAACCCTAAGTTGCGTCGTGATCTTCACCTGCATCATTGCGATACATTCCAAGCTCTTGTGAACAAAGCCATCAATGCAGAGACAGCTCAGCTCACTTACGAGGAGTCTCGTAAGCACACCCGTGATTTGGGATCCTCCTCTGGCTCTAGTTCCCTGAAACGCCGGATTTGGGTTCCAAACTCCGCTCTTCCTTCCGGTTATACACCGAGGTCATCTCATGTGGTGCCTCCTCCAGCTCAGTCGTATGTTCCACCCAGGCCTACTGGTAGACCGCTTGTTAGTGCGGGTCCCCGTCCAACCTCAGGGACTTGTTTCACATGCGGGAAGCCAGGACACTATGCACGTGACTGCTCTCAGACTAGTTATGCTCCACCCCAGCCCGAGAAGACTGTTGGCTGTGTTAAGCCATCACGCAAGATGATCAGTGTCAAGTCAGCCCCCACTGAACGTGGACGTGTGCATCACGTCTCAGCTAAAGACGCTCATGATGATCCAGATGTCGTTCTTGGTACACTCCTTGTCAATTGTCACCCAGCATCAGTTCTATTCGATACTGGAGCATCTCACTCCTTCATTTCTGAAGGCTATGCTCGTTTGCACGACATGTCATTTTATGATATGCCAACTCCGCTTGAAATCCAAACCCCAGGGTCTAGATGGCAGACCACCAGAATCAGCCATGGTAACGAAATCCTTGTTGATAGAATTGTATTCCTTGCATCACTTGTAGCCCTCAAGTCCTCAGATATTAACATCATCTTGGGTATGGACTGGATGACAGCTCATCATGCCAAGATTGATTGTTACACAAGATCTGTTCAGCTTACACACCCGTCTGGCAAGATAGTCACCGTCTCCACTAGAGTTGCAAAGCGTCAGCTCTATTCTCTTAATGCCAGCCCTCTTCCAGACCTTGAAGATATCCCGGTAGTCCGTGATTTTCCGGATGTCTTTCCAGAGGAACTGCCAGGTGTTCCACCTGACAGAGATGTAGAGTTCGTCATAGATCTTATCCCAGGAACAGCTCCAATCTCCCGGAGACCTTACAAGATGGCACCCTTAGAACTAGCCGAGCTTAAGAAACAACTCGATGAGTCCTTGCAAAAGGGTTTCATCCGTCCTAGTTCTTCTCCTTGGGCTTGCCCCGTCCTTTTCGTCAAGAAGAAGGATGGTACGGACCGGATGGTTGTAGATTATCGTCCCGTTAATTTGGTCACGATAAAGAACAAGTATCCGCTTCCCAGGATCAACGACCTGTATGATCAGCTCGCTGGATCCTCAGTCTTCTCCAAGATGGATTTAAGGTTAGGCTACCATCAAATCAAGATCAGAAACGGGGACATTCCCAAGACAGCTTTTGTCACTCGTTATGGCCAGTACGAGTACACCGTCATGTCCTTTGGCCTAACCAACGCCCCAGCCACATTCTCCCGCTTGATGAACTCGATCTTCATGGAATACTTAGATAAGTTCGTCGTGGTTTACCTCGATGATATTCTTATTTACTCGAAGAACGAGGAAGAGCATGCCGAACATCTTAGACTTGTGTTAGAAAAACTCAGAGAGCACCGCCTTTATGCCAAGTTCTCCAAGTGTGAATTTTGGTTGCCAGAAGTGACCTACCTAGGCCACGTAATCTCTGGTAAGGGCATTGCTGTCAATCCCGAGAGAGTTCAAGCCGTTCTCGATTGGACTCCACCTGAAACAGTCAAACAAGTTAGGAGTTTCCTTGGCCTAGCCAGCTATTGTCGCCGCTTTGTTGAAAACTTCTCCAAAGTAGCCAAACCCCTCACGGAACTTCTAAAGAAAGATAAAAAGTTCGAGTGGTCCCCACAGTGTGAGTACAGTTTTCAGGAACTGAAAAGACGCCTGACTTCTGCTCCCATACTTGTGCCACCGGATTTCACTAAAGACTTTATTATCTACTGCGACGCCTCACGACAGGGACTAGGTTGCATTCTTATGCAGGATCGTCATGTGATTGCCTATGCATCTCGACAGTTGCATCCACATGAGGAGAATTATCCTACACATGATCTAGAGCTTGCAGCCGTAGTCTATGCACTCAAGACCTGGCGACATTACCTCCTTGGTAAACGTTGCGAGATCTACACCGATCACCAGAGTCTCAAGTATATCTTCACCCAACCGGATCTGAACCTTAGGCAAAGACGTTGGTTGGAGTTGATCACAGATTATGATCTAGGGATTACCTACACCCCAGGCAAAGCCAATGTCATGGCTGATGCTCTAAGCCGTAAATCCTATTGCAACAATCTCATGTTGCAGCAAGGCCAACCACTTCTCCATGAGGAATTCTGTAAGCTTAACCTTCACATTGCTCCTCGCGGATTCCTTTCTACCCTGGTGGCGAAACCTGATCTTGAAGATCGGATTATCGCTGCTCAAAAGCAAGACACAGGAATTTCTCGGATCAAGAGAAACATTAAGAAGGGAGTTGGTGGATGTTTCTCTATGGATGATCGTGGTGTTGTTTTCTTTGAGAATCGCTTGGTGGTTCCCAAGAATCAACATCTGCGACAATTGATCCTTAAGGAGGCGCATGAATCTCCTCTCACGATTCATCCTGGTAGTACTAAGATGTATCAGGACCTACGCCAGAGGTTCTGGTGGACTAGGATGAAGAGAGAAATCGCTGAGTTCATTGCTAAGTGTGACGTTTGTCGTCGCGTTAAGGCAGAGCATCAAAGACCTGCTGGCACCCTTCAGCCTTTAGCTATTCCTGAATGGAAATGGGATAAAGTTAGTATGGACTTCATCACCGGCTTTCCCAGGACCAAGAGAGGGAATAACGCTATCTTCGTAGTCGTTGATCGTCTTTCCAAAGTGGCTCACTTCCTCCCTGTTCGAGAGAGTATCACTGCTAGTCAGCTTGCTGACTTATATATTTCTCGAATAGTGTCACTCCATGGTGTTCCACTAGAGATCAATTCAGACCGTGGCAGCCTGTTCACTTCTCATTTCTGGGAGAGTTTCCAAACTGCCATGGGAACCCATCTTTCCTTCAGTACCGCTTTCCACCCTCAGTCGAGTGGTCAGGTGGAACGGGTCAATCAAATTCTCGAAGACATGCTCAGAGCTTGCGTTATCTCATTCGGTATGGATTGGGAGAAATGTCTTCCTTTCGCCGAGTTTGCTTATAACAATAGCTACCAATCCAGCCTCAAGAAAGCTCCTTTTGAGGTTCTCTATGGACGAAGATGTCGAACACCTTTGAACTGGTCAGAAACCGGTGAAAGACAATTCTTTGGACCGGATATGATCCAGGAGGCAGAAGAGCAAGTTCGCATCATTCGTGAGAATTTGAAAACAGCCCAGTCTCGTCAGAAAAGTCAGTACGATCGTCATCATAAGGATATGACTTATGAAATTGGCGACCAAGCTTACCTTCGGGTTACTCCTTTAAAGGGTACCCATCGTTTCGGTATCAAGGGCAAGTTGGCTCCTCGTTACATTGGTCCCTTTCGCATTCTCGCTAAACGAGGAGAGGTTGCCTACCAATTGGAACTACCTCCACATCTTTCTCGAGTTCATGATGTCTTCCACGTCTCTCAACTCAGGCGTTGCTTCTCGGATCCCATCCGCGGAGTGGACCACGAAACGCTTGATCTCCAAGATAACCTCACATACCGAGAGTACCCGGTTCGCATTCTTGATCAAGCAGAGCGTGTTACCCGACGTCAGAACATCAAGTTTCTCAAAGTTCAGTGGTCTCATCATTCCGAGAGAGAGGCTACTTGGGAGCGAGAAGATCGTCTTCGACTGGAGTACCCCGCTTTCTTTCCGTCGACCTCTGAATCTCGAGACGAGATTCTGTCAAGTGGGGGCGAGTTGTCACATCCCTAGTCTGGTATGACTTAGACTAGCTAGCTATTTGTGCATCATATTTAAATTTCATTTAAATTTGAAATGAGGATTGGTGGAAACCTCAGAATCATTTTTTGAAATGACCCAAATAAAAATTTCTCCAAAAGGGTCCAAGAAAATGCTCATGTTGCCCTCTGAAAATATTGGACAGAGATAAAAATCAAAACAATATTTTTAGGAGCTCATGGACATTTATTTTGGCCATTTGGATTAATTCGATAAATATCTGCATTGGAAATATATTTCTATATATATGAAATATGGTCCAAAAATTATGCCAATTATAAAAGAGCTCTGGAATAATACCATTAGCCCCTACAAGAATTGGCATAATAAAATTAAATGATTTAATATATTTATTAAATCAAACAAATGTCAGAAAATTAGAAAAGAAAACAGAAAAGGGGAGAGAAACTTACCTGGGCCACTTACCTGGCCCATCTCCAGCTGGCGGCCCAGCCCACCCCCGCTGCCTTCTGTCGTCTCCCTCCTCGGACAGAAGGACGAGGGCGTGTGCCCGACGCTCGCCGGCACGCGCGCGCGCCACCTCCCCCCTGCTGGCCACCTCCTGCTTCCCCGGACTCCCTCCCAATGCCACGGAGACGGCCACGTACCCCAGGCCCTCTCATTCCTCCTCCCCCCCATGCTCATCCCCTCCTCTGGCTCCCCCTCACTTCCACCGAACGCGGCCGCCGCCGCCGACGAGAACCACCACGGCCACAGCCACCCCCTCGCCCCTCGGTTGTGCCCACGAGCTCCGCGACGTCGTCCTCGACCCCCTCACCGAACCCCGCCCCGCCGGAAGCCCTGCAGCGTCGACTTCGAGCTCTTCTTCAACCTTCGGCCGCCGGTGACCTCGTCTTCGATTCGCGCCGTCTAGGTCGTCCCCAGGCCCACTGAGCTGCGCTTCGACCTCCCAGTGAGCTCCTCCGTCGTTTCCCCCTAACCCCACGGCCTAGCGCTCGTTGTAGCACCACTTCCCATGATGCCCGAAGCACACCGCCGCACGAACTCGTCGCCGACGAGGCTCCGGTGGCCAATCGGCCCCGTGCATATGCCCGTTGGCTTTGTGGGAGCCTGCAGAACGCGTAGTTGCTACCCGTTGATCCTCCCGTGCACGGTGGCGCCGTTTTCATCGGCGCCCGAACTCCGGCGACCGCCAAAGTCGTCGCCGGCGACGTCTCCGGCCACCCCGAGCTCAACCATCACCACCAAGAGCTGCGGCTCGTTCCCAGGAGCTCGTAGATGCTCTCCGCCTCCCGTTTGGTGGCCGTAACGTGCAAATGCACTTCCTCCGCCGCGCTCGGCCTCGCCGGCGGCTAAACGCCGGCGAGTTGACCGGGTTTGACCCCCCAGGGTCGCTGACCAGTGGGCCCGACCCCCCCTAACCTTTTAATTAAATTAATTAACCCCTGTTAACCCCCCTGTCACTGACGTGTGGGTCCCACACGTCAGGTTTGACCCTGGACAGCCGCGTTGACCCGCTGATGTAGTGATGACGTCATGCTGGCGCAATAATATAATTTCTGGATTTAAATTTAATCAGAAAATTCCAGAAATTGATTTAAACTTCAAAAATTCATAGAAATTCAACCGTAGCTCAGATTGAAATAATTTATATATGAAAAATTATCAGAAAAATGCAATCTTTCCATCTGTACTAGTTTCATGCATGACAAACCAACTTATACATGCTGAATATGAGAAAACACATTATGGCATATTAAGAGACTTATTTTTGGAGTTGCATTTGAACCTTTTGTTCAAATGGACTTCATTCATTTGAATACTAGTTGCATTAGCTCAAACAGCATCACATCTACATGCCATGTTCATGCATCATATTGTTGCATATGATTGTGTTTTGATTGCCGGCACCGTTCCTTCTCGATAGGTCCTGCTCCGGAGACGTTCCAGAGTACCTGTCTGTGAAGCAGTGCCTCCCTTGTTGATTTACCAGGCAAGCAAACCCCCTTGTTCATCTCGATAAAACCCTACTCTCTCGCTCCTGCTCTCAGTTATTGCATTAGGACAACAACGATTCATCTGCTATTTTGTGCTGCGGTAGTTGAACCCATTCCTCTGCATGACCTGTCATTGCCACAGTAAATAGTTGAAACCCACTAGCATGTGTAGGAGTTGATTGAAGCCACTGATGTGTTCCTACCATGCTATGCCTGCTATTGCTTAGAGTTGTGTCAGGTCTGATTCATTGGGAATGAATTGGAGTGTCACGATATGTTCTGATGCTGAGAGTGAAGTGTGTGAACACGATTTGGTAAAGGTAGCGGTGAGAGGCCATGTAGGAGTACTTGGTGGGTTGTCTCACTGGAACCGTCCTTAAGTCCTGAGTTCTGTGTATGTTGTCCAATGACTCGATACTACCACACATTGGGCTCCGGGCGCTCCAAGCCCTCTCGACTTATTAACCAACTTGATCTCTGTCCAGGAGTCGCAACTAGTTTCTGGTGTTTGTAGGTAGTGCTATTTTTCTACCAAGTGGCACCCGGCAGGGTGGGCTTGGGACAGACTAGGCACACGTGGCCTGGTGTACCGAGTGGCACCCGGATGGTGGGCTCGGGAACCCTGTACACATCGTTTGGGGCCGTGAGCGACACCCCGGCCGGATCTCCTTGCGGATGAAACCCGAATAGGCGATAAACCTGGACTAGAGTCTTGTGTGGTTAGTCAGGTCGTGGCCGACACCCTCGCCAGGCTTCCGCTTGAAGGTTGCCGAGATACATGACGTGTACATGGCGGTAAGTGGCGAGAGCGTGTGTGAAGAAGTACACCCCTGCAGGGTTAACATGATCTATTCGAATAGCCGGGTCCGCGGTTATGGACTTCTTGGATGCTTACATGGTACATAGACAACTTGAAGTGGATACTATAAAATGCTCAAGACAAGTGTGAGTGCTATGGATGGCCTTCTCGTAGGGAGACGGGGACGAATCCATAGTAGTGTATTGTGTGGTGATTAGTGGACTCGTGTACGTTGTTTCACCTCCAGAGTTTCTGGTAGTCGTAGAATAGGATAGCCACAGAGTCAAAGCTGGCTTGCTGCAACTAAACCCCACATTACCCTCTTGATACCAATGCATGTACGATAGGATCTGATGTAAGTCTTGCTGAGTACCTTTGTACTCATGTTGCTTTATTTATGTTTTTGCAGCGGAGACTTCGGTCTTACTAGTGTTCTCGTGGACTTCGACTAGTAGCTAGTACCTCAGCTACGATCTTGATCGGATGTTGTAGATAGTCAGGCTCTTCAGCCTTTTTCTTTTGTAGATGTCTGTACCCAGACATGTAATGCTTCCGCTTGTTGCTTGTATGCTCTGTATGATGGGTCTTGTGACCCCTGTTTGCAATATATGCTATGACGGCTCTTCTGAGCCTTTATCTATATGAGTTGTTGAGTTATGCTGTGATGCCATGTTGTACAGCACATACTTGCATGTTATGCGTACGTGTAATGTGTATTGCTATGTGTGGGATCTGACTATCTAGTTGTTTATTCTTAGTAGCCTCTCTTACCGGGAAATGTCTCCTAGTGCTTCCACTGAGCCCTGGTAGCTTGCTACTGCTCCGGAACACGTAGGCAGGCCGGCATGTGTCCTTCTTCGATCCTGTGTCTGTCCCTTCGGGGAAATGTCACGCGATGAATACCGGAGTCCTGCTAGCCCGCTACAGCCCGGTTCACCGGAGACCTGTTAGCCCAGTGCTACAGCCTGGATTCACTCGCTGATGACCGACACGTTCGATGCTGTGTCATGGATGCCTGTCCCTGTAAGTTAGTGCCACTTTGGGTTTACGACTAGCCATGTCAGCCCGGGCTCTTTATCATATGGATGCTAGCGACACCATCATATACGTGTGCCAAAATGCGCAAACGGTCCCGGGCAAAGGTAAGGCGACACCCGTGGGGATACCGTGCGTGAGGCCGCAAAGCGATATGAGGTGTTACATGCTAGATCGATGTGGCATCGAGTCGGGGTCCTGACATTCTTCTTCTTTGGGATGGCCTCAGGAGGGTACTGCACGCCATCATTGTCAGGGTCTTCGATTGTTGTGGCTTGGAAAGCGTGCTCGAGGGAGCACACCGCATCTCTTTCTTCGCAGGGGACTGTGATGATCCCGCCGCTCCTGGGCATCTTGAGGACATTGTAGCCGTGGTGAGTCACTGCCATGAACTTGGCCACAGCTGGGTACCCGAGGATGGCATTGTACGGCAAACGGATGTGGGCGACGTTGAAGTCGATGAGCTAGGTGTGGTAGTTGTTGCGCTGGCTGAAGGTGACAGGGAGGCGGACTTGCCCTATCGGGGTGGTGGAGCCGTCGATCACTCCTGAGAAGGGCTTAGTAGGCTGTAGCTGATCGTATGGCACTTGGAGGATGTCGAATGTATCGACGGACAGGATGTTAAGCCCTGCGCCGCGTTCGATGAGGGTCTTGGTGACTTGCAAGTTGCTGTTGACGGGTGAGCACAGCATCGGGAGGGTGCCGGCGGTCGCCGCGCACTTGACATGGTCCGCCGAGCTGAAAGTGATGGCATGCTTGGACCACCTGAGCGGGCAGGTAGCCTTGAGCCTAGGAAGGGCTGCATTCACCTCACGAGAGAACTGCTTGAAGATGCGCTGGGATGCTGGGGCCTGAGCTCCGCCCAAGATGCAGGCGATGGCGCGCTGTTCCTGGAAGGCCCCAGCCCCCTCGTCCTGATGGTGGTCATCATTCCTCCTTGGTGGCGGCGGCAGTGGAGGAAGACCGGCATTTCCCTGAGGGCGTTCCTCACGGGGTTGATCCCTCCAAGCGCCCTCGCGAGGCTGGTCCTGCCAGCGGTCCTCATGAGGTCGGTCGCACCACTCCTGGCGAGAGCCGTGATCGTCCCAGCGTCATCCACCTCGTCCTCCTCCTCGGTCGTAGCCCCGGTCGTTGTGCTCGGGGCGTCGACCGAAGTGTCCATATAGAATGGCCCTGAGCTATTGGCACTCATTGGTGTTGTGGCTATGTACGTTGCGGAAAGCGCAGAATGGATGGCTGCTCTTGGACGACTCTAGGTGGTCCTAGCCGCGCTTCGTGTTTGGCTCGGCCGCGAGAACGACCACCCCCTTGTGCTTCACATCCTTGGCTTTCTTCTCCTCTGGGTCGATAGCAGGGAGCTCGAGGAGGGAAAGGCGCCCCTCCTCAGCCCTTGCGCACTTGGTCACCATGTTGAACAACTCTAGAGCCATGCACAACTCTTCGTGGATGGCGAGCTCCTCCTTCATCTGGACGTCGTGGACGCCATCGGAAAAAGCTGAAATGATGGCATCGTCCGTCACCTTGGGGATCTTGAAGCGCATGTTGTTGAAGCGCTGGATGTACTTCTACAACGTCTCTCTTGGCTGCTGCTTAATGCGGCACAGGTCACCCGTGGTGGGAGGGCGGTCATGCGTGCCCTGGAAGTTGGCGACAAAGCGGTTGCGCATCTCATCCCAGGAGGAGATCGAGCCCGGGGGCAGGTTCAGGAGCCACGAGCGAGCACCATCCTTGAGTGCCATGGGGAACTAGTTCGTCATGACTTTATCGTCACTGTTGGCCACCTTGATGCTCAGCTCGTAGAGCTGCAAGAACTCCGCAGGGTCGGGGGTGCCGTTGTAGCAGGGAGGCGGGTCTAGCTTGAACTTGCCCGTCAATATGATGCTACGCAGCTCTGGAGTGAAGGAGCGGCAGCCTGCTGTGGCCGTCGGGGCCCTTTGTAGAGGCGGGGCCTGCCCTTGATGTCCAAGCACCGCCACTTCAGGCGGCACGCGGCCTTGTTGCGGTGGCGCTGGGAGCGCGGGAGCATTCTCTTGTGGCCAGGGAACCTCTTGGCAGCTTCCTTCTTCTCGCGCGGGCGCCCGATGTGGTGTGTCATGCCGGGGGGCCGCATGCCTTGGCGCCAGAGCGCCATCTTGGTCCGGAGGTGGTGGAGGTGCTCTGTGAGCTACGTCACCCGCAGCTGGCAGAGGGTGAGGCAGCGAGAGGGATGGCATGGGGGAGCCCACAGAAGCGCTGACGAGCTCGGTGATGCGGTCCAGCCAGTCCTTGTAGAGGTTGTGGACGGGGCGATAGCGCAGGAGCTCGCGCGCCATGAGCAGCGCGGCCTGCGCGTCGGTGGGTGCGCGGCGAGCGTGAGACGATGAGCCGGCTGGGGTTAGCGATGGAGTGGCGGTGCGGCCGTCCCGCCACACGGAGGGGTGCAGCGAGGACGCCTGCTGGTCGTTTCCCGCCAGGCCGATGGTGGCGTTGGCGGCTGGTGACGGGGAACAGCGGGGAGGCCCGCCGAGAGGGGTTGTCTGAGCGACACGGGCGGCAAGGGCGGCCCGGCGCTCAGTGCGGGCTCGACGCGCGTCCGCCATGGATGCGGTGGAGCGATGGAGCGCGGATCGGCGGGAGGAAGGCTTCAGCGCACCCCTACCTGGTGCGCCAAATGTCGGATTCCTGGTTCCGGCAAAACCTTTGAGGTTCGAACACTGGGGTGCGCGCGAAGATCTCTCCTCCCCCTAGCTCACGCCCTCACCACGATCTCAAAGCTCAGAGTCTCGAACACATAGAACAAGGGACACAAGGTTTATACTGGTTCGGGCCACCGATGTGGTGTAATACCTTACTCCAGTGTGGTGTGGTGGATTGCCTTGTAGGCTTGGATGAGAAAGTACAAGGGATGAACAGCCTCCTGAGGAGAGGTGTTCTTGAGCTTGGTGAGCTTGTGTGGTTTCCTTGGTGGAGTGGATCCAATCCAAGATGAGATATCTACAACGATGGTGGCTAGTACTTTTTATAGAGGCCCGGGTCCTCTTCCCAAATGCTGGCGGGAAGGGATGCCACAATGGCCAAATTTGAAGGGGGGAAACAAGTCCAAGTTATCCTGACTAAAGGTGGTCTTCGCCTGCCAAAGGCTCTGGGGGTGACGCCGTCTTGGGATCCACGGTGACCTCCGTCCTGCTGTCCTGCTGGTCTTGGTCTCGTTGCACCGATAAGGAAACCTTTGCCTGATTCCTCGACACTCCGCACTTGCGGTCGCCCCTTTAGCACCAAAGAGGAAACGAGTACAGTGCGTGCGCTAGCACCCGCCTGGCGCCCGTCTGGACTTGGTCATCATGGCTTGCGTCATAGGGACCTCGCAGGTGCCCCTCGCCTTGATCTCTCTGCTCCTCACGAGCCAGCCTGGTGAGGCTGCCCCCGAGGAGGTCTTGCATCGTCCGCCTCGCGAGGCTTGGCCCCTCGCGAGGGTCTTGAGCGTTTGCTGATGAAGATGGGCCGTACAGGACCAGTGGTGGAGCCTCGTTGTGTGCCGCAGGCAGGCAAGGATGGGGACCCCCGTTCCCAGGAAGGGATAAGATCAAGATCCCTAAAAAGGGGGGATAACAATCAGTGGGGAAGGAAATGATGGGATTTCTTTCCTCCCACCTTTGCCAACGCCCCAATGGACTTGGAGGGCAAGAAACCAGCCCCCTCCACCCCTATATATGGTGGGGAGGCGCATGGGAGCTTCACCCTTCCCCTGGCACGGCCCTCTCCCTCCCCAACACCTCCGTAGTAGTAGTAGTGCTTGGCGAAGCTCTGTCGGAGAACTGCAAGCTCCACCACCACGCCGTCGTGCTGCCGGAGCTCTCCCTCAACTTCTCCTCTCCCCTTGCTGGATCAAGAAAGAGGAGACGTCCTCGGGCTGTACATGTGTTGAACGCGGAGGCACCATTGTTCGGTGCTTAGATCAGATTCGGCCGCGATCTGAATCGCTTAGTGAACGACTCCACCGACCGCGCTCTTGCAACGCTTCCGCATCGCGATCTTCAAGGGTATGAAGATGCACTCCCCTCTCTCTCGTTGCTAGTTACTTCATAGATTGATCTTCGTGATGCGTAGAAAATTTTGAATTTCTTCTACGTTCCCCAACACAGGGCCGCGCCCCCCGCCTCTCCAGTGCCACTCGCCGGAGCCCGCTCCCTCCGCCGCCCATCGCCGGGTGCCGCCGTCCCGTCCTCGACCTCCGTGCCGACCGCCGCCGCCTCACATTCCCACCGCCTTCCTCCGTCGGCCGGCGCACCACCTCGTCGGACCCCGCCTGCCGCGCGGCACCACGAGCTCCGCCGTCGTTCGCCGGAGTTCCCCGCATCGCCAGATTCGCCCGTCCCTCACTGGAGTTCCACCTCGCCCCAGATCCGGTCCGGGTGGTTGAGATCCACCAGGACTCCAAACCAAGCGCACCGCCCCTGGACTGCTTCGTCCCACTGTACCACCCCGTCCCGTTTTCTGCGAGGTGAAAAATTTGCCCGTCCCTGAGATTTTTGCATTATGTACCCATGTTTATCATGCCATAACTTCATATGGGCTGCTCCGTTTCATGCATATGATATATCAAAATGTTCATTGCGAGATTATCTTCATTTAATTCCAATGTGCCATGCTTGTTTGAGTCCATCGTGATGCCATTATCATTGTTGCAAGAGTGCTATATGATGTTAACTGCTGTCTGTTAACAGAACTTGGTGATTTCTCTTTTTCATTGCATATTGTGTGTGCATCCTTTGAGAATGATGTCTACATGTTTTAGGAGCATATTCATGCCATCTTTAAAGTGGTGCAATCCATGTATTTTTGTGTGCCTCTTGGTGAGTGCATCAAGCTTGTGAAGTAGGATACTTGTTGTTACTGTTTTGCTAGGCTGAACCTGTTATATCATGATGGTATGTAAACCTGCTGCTACAAGTCATTCTATGCATAATCTAGATATGTCCACTAAGGATGTTTTGTTATACATGTCATGATCTATGCATCCACCCCATTTGTTGCATTTATAGCCTGCTCTATCTTGTTGTAATCTTGCTCTCAAATTGCTAAATAATGTTGTTGTCAGCCTGTTAACATTATGTTTAGTTTTGCCATGTGTTTTGCTAGTGATCCATGAACCCTATGAACTTGTTCTTGCCAAGCTTAGCTTCATAATTATGTCCTCTTACTGTTGGTCTCCTTGTCATGCCATGTATTGCTCTGTGGTGAGTTGTACAAGCTCACCAACATGCCTACTTATCATTGTTCCTGCCATGTACTCATTTCTGAATCTGTCATAACATTTGCCATGTTTGCATGGATCCTACCATCTTTTATGTTGATCTTTGGAATTAGTTCAGTAAGGGAGTTTTGTTCTTTGTCTCTAGTGTTAGCATTCCATGCCTTTGTTTGCCATGTTAAGTTCCTGTAGCATGCTGTTTGATAGCTCTAAACATTGCAACCTGATGTAATTTCTGCCATGCACAGTGATTTCTGCCAAGTCTGTGAAACAGTTATTATTTGCAATCTTGCCATGTCCTTTTTAGCATGTTATTGTGTTTTATGGAGATAGCTCAGTGTTCATGTTTTTTGTGCTTTACCTATACATCATGTCCATGCCTTTTTTCATGTTGAGGTGCTCTAGCATATTGTTTTGATGCTTGCTAGATGCCTAGTTGCTGTTTTGGACAACTTGTCCTTTAAACTTGTTTCATGTGTATGTGTTGAACCGTTGCTCCGTTTTGAGTGTGCTTTATATGAAACTTTCTTGATTTTGCATGTAGTTTCCTCTTATCATGTTGCATCCATGTTTTGGGAGTATTTTCTTGATGTTTGTATGCATTTTGCATCAATGCCATGGTTAACTTGTTTTGCTCATATCTTCTACGTCGTAGCTCCGAACTAAATGAACCTTAGATGTAACTTGACTAGAATTTCGTGTAGATCAACTTGGTGCATCTTAACTTGCTGTTTAACAACTTGAACATAAGGTTTATTCAGATCTGGACCAATTTTGAAATTTGCATATGAGGACTTACCGGAATTGTTATATGTTGTTTCCGGCCTCATTTAAACTTGCCTTGATGTGTTATTCTTGTATGCTTCATTTCTTGCCATGAGTAGCTTCAGGTAGCCTTTGTCATGCATCATGATTGGTTGTGCATCATGCCATGTCTATGTGTTGTGTGTTTACCATGTGTTTGTTTCTTTCCGGTTGTGCTCCTTCTCGTTAGTTCTTGTTTTGTTGCGATCGTGAGGATTCGTTCGTCTACACTTGGTTCGTCTTTGTGGCTTGATCTTCTTCATGGACTCGTACTTCTTCCTTGTGGGATTTCATGCAAGATGACTGTCACCTTGGATCTCACTACTATCATTGCTATGCTAGTTGCTTCGTTCTATCGCTATGCTGCGCTACCTATCACTTGTTCTTCAAGCCTCCCAATTTGCCATGTCAGCCTCTAACCTTTTCACCCTTCCTAGCAAACCGTTGCTTGACTATGTTACCGCTTTGCTCAGCCCCTCTTATAGCGTTGTTAGTTGCAGGTGAAGTTGCAGATTGCTCCATGATGGACAGGATTATGTTGGGATATCACAATATCTCTTATTTAATTAACGCACCTATATACTTGGTAAAGGGTGGAAGGCTCGGCCTTATGCCTGGTGTTTTGTTCCACTCTTGTCGCCCTAGTTTCCGTCATACCAGTGTTATGTTCCTTGATTTTTCATTCCTTACGCGGTTGGGTGATTTATGGGACCCCCTTGACAGTTCGCTTTGAATAAAACTCCTCCTGCAAGTCCCAACATTGGTTTTACATTTGCCTAACAACCTACTAACTTTCCCTTGGGCAGGCCAACCCAAGGGTCTCTTTATTTTAAACCCCCCGGGGCTAGTGCTTCTCTAAGTGTTGGTCCGAACCGAGCCGCCTGCGGGGCCACTTCGGGGAAACTCGAAGGCTGGTTTTACTCGTAGCCTGTCTCATCCGGTGTGCCCTAAGAACGAGATATGTGCAGCTCCTATCGGGATTTGTCGGCACAGTCGGGTGGTCTTGCTGGTCTTGTTTTACCATTGTTGAAATGTCTTGTAAACTGGGATTCCAAGACTGATCGGGTCTTCCTGGGAGAAGGAATATCCTTCATTGACCATGAGAGCTTGTGATGGGCTAAGTTGGGACACCCCTGCAAGGTATAAACTTTCGAGAGTCGTGCCCGCGGTTATATGGCAGATGGGAATTTGTTAATGTCCGGTTGTAGAGAACGTGACACCTGATTCAAATTAAAACGCATCAACCGTGTGTGTAGCCGTGATGGTCTCTTTTCGGCGGAGTCCGGGAAGTGAACACGGTTTTGGGTTATGTTTGAACATAAGTAGTTTCATGATCACTTCTTGATCACTTCTAGCTTCTCGATCATTTCGTTGGCTTCTCTTCTCGCTCTTATTTTCGTATGTTAGCCACCATATTTTGCTTAGCCGCTGCTGCAACCTCACTGCTTATCCATTCCTTTACCCATTAAGCTTTGCTAGTCTTGATACCCATGGTAATGGGATTGCTGAGTCCTCATGGCTCACAGAGTAATACAACAACAGTTGCAGGTGCAGGTTATGTGATGATCATGACGCGAGAGTGATGCTTGCTTGTTTTGGAGTTCTTATTCTGCTTCTTCTTTGATCAGGGGATAGGTTCCAGGTCAGCAGCCTGGGCTAGCAGGGTGGATGTCGTTTGAGTTTTTGTTTGTGTTTCATCCGTAGTCGGATGATGCTCTTGTGTATGATGATGTTATATTCATGTGGCATTGTATGCCTCTTGTATGTATCCCCATCTATTATGTAATGTTGATGTAATTATATCCACCTTGCAAAAGCGTATCAATATGTGGTTCTATCCTTGGTGGGACCTTCGAGTCTCTTTAAGATAGTATCGCATATTGGGCGTGACACTGCTACCGTCCAATATTCACGTGTGGTTGTTTCTATAATAAAAAAAAGGAGGTACTCCTACTTATGTTACTCCCACTATGGCTAGCCTTGCACTTGGCTCTTCGCCTCTTCTGGAAGTCGAACAATAATGGTGGTACTACAGTAGTACTTCTGGCAATCTGACACCAAATGAACTGTTTCACGTCCACCGCTTGTAAGCCAAAGTTTCTCCTCATGCTGAGAGCCACCACGCATGCGATGGCAAGGGAGAAGGCGTAGTAAGCAAGCTTCTCGTCATTCTGTGAGTTGACGGGACACATCAAAGTTATGTTGTACGTACTCTCTCCAAAAAAGAGCTGACCATGTCATGGCTACATCCCGTGCTCCATCGTTGAGTACGTGCACTATTCACATGCCGTCGAGGAGAAAAAATATTGCGTATAGGAGTAGGTGCCATCGAAGTGCACGAATCACTTACGCATTGCTTACCTGATTATCTCCATTTTCTTGCATGACACGTGCACCTTGATGCTAGATGTCTTGCGTGTTGGCAAAAGGATGAAAAAATCTCACATAAAAAAAAGAGTGGAAGAACATAGATTCTCGACGACCGAGAAGGAGCAAGGAACCTCGCGGTGGAGCGTATGCAAGGAACCTTGCGCGTTTTCCCCTGTTTTTTGCCGCATGCCCGCCTATAAACAAATAAAAGAACATGAACTCTTCGCTAACCACTAAAGACGATACATCAGGATGCTAAGTTGAAGATATTTTATTAGTTTATATTGAAAACCACGCAAGAAGCCACGCATGTATGGAAACCCACGTGGAATGCGAGAAACCAACTCCGGCCACACACATCCATTCAGGAGCAGGATGCCGGCCAAGCTCCTCCTTCCACCATTTTGTCCACTCTTTTGGCGGCATCCGACGAGAAGGAAGAGCAGTTCTCTGGCATAAAAGTCGTCTGGGTGGCCCGCCGAGCCCGGCAGTTCGCTTCTCCACCTACCTAGCCTAGCCCATCGGAGGTAGTTGCCGCACTAAGCCAGCACGTGGTTCCGCAGCTGGCCTCTCCAATACAGCTCGAGGAAGAGTGCCGACTTGCTCCACGCCGGCTTGTCGCCGCATTGTACAGCACCTCCAGTGTCTGCGACTGCGCCATCCACCGTCGATGCGCGCGTAGCTGCGACATGCAGGTAGAGAAAGAAGCCAGCACATATGTCGAGGAGGTGATGCGGCTACGCGGATGTGGACAAGGTGACGGGCAGCACGTCCCCGCCCACCGCCATCATCGAGGAAAAGTAGAACACGAGAGGCCGCCGTTGATTGTATCCCATGAAGGCCACCGCCGACTTGCTCGATTCTTCTTCTGCCGGATGCTGGAGGTGGACAAAGAGATCCGGCGGTGACCATTTAGATTACGTATTTTAATTCTACCAGGATGGTTGTGATGGGAGTATTATAGGTAGTGTCATGCATGCCAACTACTTCCTCCATTCCTAAATATAGGAGTATTATAAGAGCATGGTTAATAGTATAACCAGGTGATGGCTACATGACACTGCCACGTCATCTATAGCCAACCTTGTAGCCTTCAAGTATGATACTCCCTCCGTCTAGGTGTCATCTTACGAAAAACAAATAATCCCAAAATACTTAGGCATGGTGCATTAACTTCTACCTCGTTTCTTGTTTCTTGACATATCAACCAAAGAGATGTGGGTGTGCATGCTTTTAATGACTTGAGACTAGCGAACACGACATGCAGTGGTTAGTTCATTGCATGTAATGTTGTTAATTAGCAAATAAACGTTAAGTTCTCTCGTCTCTTTCGAAAGTCGAACAATGATAATGGTACTACAGTCGATAGTGTACGTACTAGTAAGCAAAGCTTCTTCTCATTTGCGAGTAGACTGGACACATCGAAAGTAGTGCATTAGTCTCCAAAAAGGGTTGACCATGTCCATGGCTACCATCCCGTGCTCCGTCATTCAGTGTGTGCTTCTCGTTGTTCTACGAGTTGATGGGACACATCAAATTTAATACGTATTCAGTACTCTCTCCAAAAAGGGCCGACCATGTCCATCAGTCCATGGCTACCATCCCGCACGTGCTCCGTCATTGAGTACGTGCAATATTCACGTGCCATCGAGGAGGAAAAATATTACGCAGTACTAGGTGCCATCATAGTGCACGACTCACTTATGCACTGCTTATCTCCATTTTCTTTCATGACATGTGCACCTTGGTGCTAGATGTCCCGGGTGTTGGCAAAAGGATGAACAAAGCTCAAAAAAAGAGTGGAAGAACATAGATTCCCGACGACCGAGAAGGAGCAAGGAACCTCATGGTGCAGCGTCTGCACTCATAGTATTTTACATTATTTAGCGATATAAAATCAACCAATCATCTCCACAGTAGACAGGAAGAGTATGAAATAGGGCGGCCCAGTGTAGTTACATCATACTATATGTGGCCAACCCACGCTATCACCATATTTCTTGGCCTCCATGCGACACCTAGCTCTAGTAATCCACCAGCCCGTATCGCTTCTCACTCCTTGTCTCCCTCAAAGTGCGGCGGGCTGGCGTTTTTGCCGTCTATTGAGGTCAGTTAACTCATCACATGTTAGCGACATACCAAGAGCATTCTAAAAAAATTATTGTACTATATTGTTATGCCAAGAAGAGGAAACGCTTTGACCGATGGACCAAACGATACAGGCCTGATGTGTCGTGAGTGGGTCCAGTTTCTCATTTTGAACTTGTTTGGTGTAGTAGTAACACTTGGTTTTGACTATTGGTAAGATTTTATATACTCCCTCTGTCTAGTGAATAAGTCATCTAAGATTGTGCAGCGTGACCAAGGAAGAGGGAAAACGAGAGAAATTAATATTCATTTGCTAATTAATAGCATTGCATGCAATGAACTAACCATTGCATGTCATGTTTGGTAGTCTAAGTCATTGAAAACATGCAAGCCCCACATCTCTTATTGGTGCATATGTCAAGAAATAAGAAATGAGGTGGGAGTTAATGCACCGCGCCTAAGTATTTTGGGATTATTTGGTTTTCGTAAGGTGACTTATACACCTAGACGGAGGGAGTAGGGCCTAATGTATTCTTCCAGGATGCCTTTGACTATTGATAAGGTTTTATATAATTTGAAAATTATATCATTCGAAGATCCTTTGACGTTCCGTTTTCAAAAAGAAAAAAGATCCTTTCACGTATGAATTTGACTGTATGCTTTGAGCAACTTGCATGTCCTATACTGCTCCTGTTTGGATATTCTAACTTAGCTAGAGGTTAGACTAACTCAGGACTAACCCTGAACTAACTATAGCCAAAGAGGTGTTTCGGTGGCATGGTTAGATTGGCAATAAATGCACTTGATGGAGAGAGAAAAGTGATTTTTTAGTGGGCCGAACGAGGTACTTGCTGTGGGAAAGGTGAAGGGATGGTTGCTTCGCCCGAGCAACTTCTTACTCTGGGAATATGGGAGTACCAGCGGATTCAAGGAATAGAGAAATGATGGTTGCTTCGTCCGAGCAACTTACTATGGCGAAGTTGGGGATCTGTGATTTGACTGGTCACTAGTCATTACTAATGCGACGCAACAACTAGTGTGACTCTTTCCCTATAGTTGTGCACTCAATATTGCTGCACGGCAGGTGGAGCCGGATGAAGGATGTCCACATGTCGGTGAAACAAAGTTGAATTGTTCCTGGCATTGTTATCAATCCTTTAGGATTTGTTTATATGTACGCATAATTTTAATGAAATTGTACTGTGATGGTATGAAGGTTTCAACTTTGGTTCCCGCAAGGAAAATTAGGTTTCAACTTAGGATTCATGTGTCCTCTTGCCTCAAGATTATCTCATTACAACATTCCATCAAATACAAATGAAACTACCATGGCTGCTAATGTATCTCAATGGTTCGCAGATCAGCACCAATATTCACATCACAACTGAAGACAAAGTTGTGAGAATGAAGGTGTACAAATAAAGAAAAATATATAATTGATCGATGATGTTCGTAGGCATGGGTCCATTTCCTAGGCACAGTGTTCATTGCTTGGCCGCTAGTTTCACCCAGCGTTGTAGCCAAAAAGTGGGTGTACGGAGGACACCACAATCCAATCATTTTTGTGCAGCTCCACTAAAATCGAGCTGACCATCCCTGTTTGCAAAGATATCCAGACAGTGTGATTAAAATAATGGTGCAACTAGATGATGAAACATAACACACACAAATAGAAGCCGATCACCTCTGCGATCTCTCTTTAGGACTAACTACTTGTTGGAGAAGATTAGGCGGGAGTTGGATGAGGAGGATAGTAAAACCAATCTCCCTTTCTGAAGTCCCACAGAAATGTAAAAATGTTGCCCATGTGACATTTTGGCGGAACTGCATAAAATACTCTTAAGAAAAAAAAGTGATTTGTGCAGTTCACCAAAAGGTCGCAATAGCAACAAGGTGAAATGGCTAGCCCTGTTTGCAAAAAAGAGGTAGAAAGGAAACAATTACTGGCGAATAACACGAGTTTAAGACACATACGCCGTCAAAAAAGAAGCATATTACATGTAATAAGGGAAAGATACCAGCATGGTGGTTTATCAAAAATGGTTTGAGGACGAGATTGCAAATGGAAAGTACGCCAGCTGAGATACGTTTTAAGAAAACAACTAAAGAAGATCCACATGAAGCAATGTGGGAAGATGGGCAGTAGAGCAAGGCCGAAGGAAGCTATACCTGAGGGTCGTCGGGATGTTACTAGGAGGGCGCCTGCGGCTGGGATCTGCCCATACTGCGGCAGCGAGCAAGTGGTGAAGGCCCTACCACGCTGGAGCTTGGTCAGAGAGAACGGCGGGTGCCACAGATCGGGACGTGCTACCTTAACACAGTCGAATGGAGAAATGATGCACATCCTCCCTTTCCGCCGATGGATGGGATGCGGCTGGATCACTGACCAACCGTGAGAGAGAGAGGCCACTGCCGCCTTGTGTGATATGGTGTGACGAGAGACAAACCCAGTAGGCAGGCTCCGTTGTATATAGTGGAGCAGATTTTTCCATTTTCCCCATGGCAATCGTTTTATATTCTGTACTATGCGCCATTAAGGAGGAATATATAACTTTATTTAATACAAACGCGTCAAGTCGAACTTTGTTCCGTCTAGGCGTGGTACCTGACCCTCCTTCGAGTAAGCAACCGCTACACGCGTCAAATTATCACGTGGGCTGCCTTTTCGTACAGAAACGAACTCCACCTTGTACCCGCTCGGGTGTGGCCGGGAACGAGACATGAGTACATGTGTCTTGCGTGCACCTCTTCTTTAGGTGCAGGTACGTACGTGGGTGGGTGTAAGAGAGATGGTTTGCGCGAAACCGAGGCAATGTGTCGATGATATCTCAAACAAAAAAAATGTAACATATGCAATGTGTGTGAAACAGAGTCATGGATATATCATATATAGAGGGAACGATCCACGAGAAGAGAGTGGAGGGATCATCGGCGTGAGATATCGATAGAATCAAAAACAGGGATGAAGTGTGTGGTTGTGCGATCGGTAAAGAGTGCCATCGAATTTATCTTTTCCCGTGTCAAAGATACAGGGCGGCTGGCCTACTGGAATTTGAGAGGGCAGAGGTGCAGTTTTTCTCTGTGGCATGGATACCTACCTACAACATTCGACTATCAGTGGGGGGGAAGGGGAGGGGGCAGAGACCTAACTATAGAAAGGTAGATCGACTAGTATATGTGTGGAGAAGGAGAGAGACCTAGCTATGTATAGAGGGAGATCGATCGGCATCCATGGATATGTGTAGCAGAGGAATAAGGTTGGGAGAAATACAAAGGTAGAGTGTCGGAGGGTTGGTGGTGGAGTGGCGTCTCACAAATGGTGGGAGAGGCCTGCTAGACAAACGAAGGGTACGAGTGCAATATCAATAAGAGAGGGCGGGGATGTCTGTCTGTCTACGCACGTGTGTGTGAGAGACGGGTCGGGAGGTTTGCAAGGATTATGAGGGGAGACGATATGGTTGTGGCAAGCATACGTAACTACATAGGAAGATCAAATGTCGTGTGTCCGAGAAAGGGAGAGACATAACTAGTGAGGAAAGTCTATCGGTGCATGGGGAAAAGAATTATAGTGGACCTAGCTATATGTAGGGAGATCAGTACATATACATGCATGCATGTGCTAGAAGCAAATAAGGTCCAGAGAGACAGACAGGGGGAGAGGGGTGCGACTAGGAGGAGGTGCGAGAGGCCTACTATGTCGAGGGGGGAGGAGTGTGCGACTATGAGATCGATGAAAAGAGGGGCGGGAGTGTGCACCTGCGTGGAACCGTATTGGACATAGGGGTCATGGACGGTGAGAAGAGATGAGGGGAAGTATCTGTTTGTGTTAGGCACACTTGGCTAGAGAGGTATCGACCGGTGTGTGCCGGAAAGAAGGAGTCGGGGGGCCTACACACACCGCGGATGAACGACCTAAAGAGAAATAACGAACATGCGCGATGGAGGGGACGTTAAGGGAAGGTGAGAGGGGGGCGGGCGTGTGCATGCATGATATAAAATTAGCGCTAGCTAGCTACAAAGAGAAGAGGATCATGAAGGTGTTAAAGACGAACATAGATCATAATTCATTATTAAAAAGTGGATATGGATACTTGAAGAAGATATCATAATGTAGAACACTGATTATAATTTGGGCTAATGTGTGCTTTTGCAGCTCAGGGCTAAATACTAGTCATAATGTAGGGGGCGGGGCACTATACTTTGTGTGATAAACACGGTGTACGTTAGATTATGAATATCTAGTTAGTACATAAAATGTAGTATTATTTGGAATCAACAGCAAGTGTATTCAAAAAATTGAATTCGATTTCGTATAGTACACATACTTCATATCTATCTCTATAGTAATCATGTGGTGTGTTGTTAAGGTAATACACGAATGACAATTGAAGGTGGCAACAATCATTATTGTAGAGTCTTATTGAAATAGAGAAACGAATTCAAATTCAGTTCGAATTGCAGCGGTAGTATAGACATTTGGAATGCACTAAAATGTTGGCATGAGTAGGTTACATGCATTATGCAGCCAGCAAAAAATTTAATTGGGCATAACATGGATCCATACTCCCTCCTTCCATATATAGAGGGCCTAATGCGTGTTTTAAGACCGCCTTTGACTATTGACAAGATTAATAGTACATGACATGCACAATGTGAAAATTATATCATTGAAAGCTCCTTTCACACACGAATTTAACGGTGTGCTTTGTGTAAGTTGCATGTCATATATTATTGCTCTAAATTTGGTTGGTCAAATTTAGCCTCAAAAAACACATTAGGTCCTATATAGATGGATGGAGGGACTATCTTTGAATAGCATTTTTATAGTAAAACGGGACAAGACTCTCTCTTTGTGTGGTGTGAATAGTTTTCATTTTTTCATTTTTTTCATTGAAGGAAGTGTGAATTGATTTGGCACGTAGAAGTACAATATTACACGTTAGGCTTGTCCCTAAAATTCAACTCGCGCCTTGTTATATCCTGAAAATTCAAATATTGTGCTCCCAAAACTAGCGCCTTCACAACCCGCCCCTTGCTATCTCGAAATTACAACGCGCACGAAAACTCCCTCTAGCTGCCAAATCCCGACACGCGAAATCCCCATTCTAACCCTGAGCCGAAAGGGTCGCTAGTTCAAATCGGTGGGGGTACTTTTGTAACACACCCTACATTTTGGACAAGCACGTCCCGAAGTCATGGTTCCCCCCTCCCATCGCCTCCTTTTCGCCATTCGAAATCTGGCCGCCATAACCTCTCCGCTCCAGCCGCGAAACCCCACCCTCCTCTATCCGCCACCTCACCGCTGCCCAGCCGGAGCCTCTTCCCCGACGACGTCGTCCACCGCAATAGCTTGACGTCCCTCATCCGCCTCCCCGGATGAGGATCCGTCGTCCATCTGTCGTCCCGCCGGTTCAGCCGCCCCATCCTCCACCTCCAAGGAGCTGCTCCGACGATCGCCTCATCTATCGCGGCAGCTCCATCCCCACAGCACCGCCTTAACCTTCTCCACCGGAATAGCAGCATCCTCACCGACTCCTCGAACAAAGCCGAGGCCTACTCGGCGCCACCAGAGAGGTTGTACACTCATCGCATCGCACCTTCTCCTTAACTCGACCTCCCGGCACCGACGGTGCTCCATCCCATACCCACATGGAGCGGCTACCTCGAAGCAGGCATCGCGGGCGACATCTCCATGGCGGCTCTCCGCAGTGCGAGGCCCCTTCGGCGACGGCGTCCATATCAGCCGGGTCTGCTGGTGCTGCTCCGGCTGTCGCTCGGTCACTCGTGCTGCTACTGCTGCTCCAGCTCTCGCTCGCTCGCTCGCGCTGCTGCAGCTGCTGCTCAGGCTCTTGCTCGCTCGCTCATGCTGCTGCTGCTACTCCGAATCTCGCCCGCTCGCTCGCGCTGCTGCTCTCCCCCTCGCTCGTGCTGCTGCTCTACTTCGATTTAGCTACACTTCAGTCGACTGAATCGACTTTTGGGTCAGTCGATTTTCAGGGGGTGGTGGGTCTCGCGAGAGTTAAGGAAGAACCACCCGCAGCGGGGAGGGGGCTCACCGGAGAGGTACCCCACTATCTATCTTAGGGTTCAGGGTGGGGTGATGCTCGCCGTTGGTGGGGGCGCGGTGGTGGGGCAGTGGCGTGGGGATTGGCGGAGAAAAAGCTTGGCGCAGGGGGGGCTAGAGTGCTGGCCAGGGTGGCGGTGGACGATGGTGGGCAGTTGTTTCAGGGCGGCGAGGCAGCAGCAGACCGGCGGTGGGGAGTTGTTTTGGGGTGGCGAGGCGGCGGCGGACCGGCGGTGGGGAGTTGTTTCGGGGCGGCGAGGTGGTGAGGCTGCGCGGGGTTCGGCCGGTGGTGGCTGGCGGCTCAGGGGGGTGCAGGTTGAAGATGAACTGTAGGCCCTCCCTAAACTATCCCATGTGAAGTGCCTCTCTACTACCATTGCACTTAGTTTCGACAGTAACATCCAGATTCCACAGTAAATTTCAGTTTCGACAGTTAAGTTCAGAGTTAACAGTTTTTACCTCATCTGTTGTAGTCAGGTGGTTTTTGGTGATGTAAATTTTACATCAATCACTTTTAGGTAATGCATTTTACATCATCTATTAGAGATGCTATTAGAATCCCACTTGAGATTAATGATGTCTTTCTTGTGCTGCTTCAACCTTGACATCTTACGGCTCACCGGAGCTTCTCCAAGGACAGAATGATCCATCACAACAGAGCAGTGCCCTAGACGCCGTCTACAGATTCCTCAGAACTTCCTCCACACCTCCGACAGCCACCTCTACCTCAACTTCTTCAGTACCAACCCAATGATCCTGAGGTCGACATGGCTACGGCAAAGAGGTTGTACACTTGTCGCATCACTTATTAATCTACACTCATGTCGATCCATTAGGGCTACTGTGGTTCAACGGAAAAACATAGCAATAGGAAATTTTCCTATGGCGCTCTACTATTCAATTATTCATGCATTTTGTTGAAAGGAATGGAGCAAAATATCCACCTGGACCTACTTTTCAAAATCCTATGCATGAAAACAAGACCAAGTGCATTAGTGGCAGAATAACATTCTAACTATACATGCTTTCATATGGTTTCACTTCATTTTGGCCATGTTTCTTTGCATTCCTCTGCTCCTCCTTTTCCTGTGAACCAAACACCCAAGTTGACAGAAATCCTGTGTTCACAAATGCTCTGTTTCACATGTGCATTCCTATCCTATTCCGGTGTTTTTACTCTTATATATCCCTACGTTTTTAGAATCATGCAAGCCAAATGAGCCCTTATAGAATTACTTCAGTTACAGGTAGGTGTCGAAGAAAACTTTGTGTGGTTTGTCCTGCTCCTGCCGCAACGTCGTCCACCTCACCTGAGCTGCTCCATCGACGGAAGCATCCACCAAACCAGACATCACGACTCCTGACCGTCTTTTGCCGCCTCAGATCTCCTTCCCTGCCGCCGGCACCCACCGCAATGGCACCACCATCATCGACTCAGCAGATGAACCTGAGGAGTACAAGGGTCCACAAGAGAGGTCGCACTTTTTTGTTTCTGCTTATGTTATGCATTGCTAAATATTACCTGCTACTTTATTGTCCTGTTCAAACTTCCGTTCTAAATTAGTTGTGGGGCACATATCGAGGAAGCAATGAATACTATCTCTGTCAAATATCTGGTTCACCTAGGGTATGCCTATGTTGTTCATCTTAGGTGGGAAACAAATAGTAAAGCAATCATCATCTGTTTTTTATTAAATTAAAGCAATCATCAGCCTGCTATCATTATTTTTGGATCCATCCACTGGGTGTTACCATTAATCTAGATTTCTGCATGCTCTCCTTACATAATCTCACTTTTTTTTGTATGCATGTCAGATATTGTACACAGTCATGCTGAACATGTAGATAAAAAGAGAAGAGTTTTGCGCGGCAATACAATGTCATGCAGACATCGCTCCACGGTAGGTTCAATGGAAAACCCTCCCCCCTCTCCAGATTGTAATCCAGAGGAAGATATCTGTTCTGAGGCAGATTTAGACGCAGCTGACCACTCCTATTTACCCCCCAAGGTGTTTGCTCTAACTTGGCATGATGATGTTAGTCATATCATGCATATGTTGTCTTTTACTTTCGACATCATATATGTCATCTGCTTAGTTTAGACATGTTCTGTAATGCCACCTGTTTAGTTTCAGTATCATATATGGGAATTATGCAATGCCGACCTATTTAACCAAGAATCATATATTTGAATGATATCTAGCCCATCCTTTTCTTCATTAAATTTCCATTTGTCGACAATGTTTGTACATTATACTACTCTTCCTGTGAATCAGCCATTTGAGTGGGTGATGGAAAAATATGGGGTGAAAACAAGGCCTTCAGAGCAGACAGTGCTACCTGTCGAAGCAGATCTCTTGTTGGGTCCCGATAGCTCCTCAGAGATGGATTCAGAGACAGATGACCAGTCCTATTCCCCCACCAAGGTGTATGCTCTAACTTGGCATGATTCTACTGCTCATATCATACATATGGTGTCTTGCAATACATAGTTTAGACATCATATACACAATATTCAACACCATGTTCTTAGTTCAGACATCATATATGCGAATGCCCTCCGCTTAGCATATAAATCACATATGTGAATTAAATGCGATCCTGGTTACTTAGATAACATGTATGTGAATTATGTCATGCGATCCTGTTTAGTTAGTCATCATATCTTTGAATTATATTATGCTATGCTATACAATTTAGATAGACATCATATATGTGAAATTATGTCATGCTATCCGTTTTAGTTAAACAATATACATGTCAATTATTTAATGCCTCTTTTTTCCACACTATCTATAGCATCTGTCTCTCATACAATGTCTGTACATTCAATTATGTTTCCTATTTATCAGCCATTTGAATTGGAGCGGGTGATGGCAGTATCTAGCGGAGTAAAAACATGGTCTTCAAATAAACAGTGCTACCTCTTGGTGGAGATAGCACCCCGGTTGTACATGCAGGAGAACTAGCCCTACCACACATAACCCGGACTCTCACAGATTTTACCCCTACTGCGATGGACAGAGAACCAGCTTCGCCCAATCTAACCCCAACCCTAGAAGATAGTAACCCAGTTCCTGTTGACGCAACACCATCTCCACCATAGAGCTCCCAAACAAGAGCAGTTAGTAAGGCAGCTCCAATGCCCAAAGTGCCAGTACAACCACGGCGAACCCCAACTCCACCAGTTAGTACACCTATTCATGTGGAGGAAGCACAACTAGCCATCCATAGTTTAGCATCTATCGCATTTGATGTTGTTAAATCCTATGTGTGTATCTTCCCATCATGGAAATATTATACTGAAGATGAAGGAAATGCCAGTTGCAAGTGTTTGTCTAGGAGTTATGTGTAAGTAATGTTATTCATGGCAATTATTTTGCTTTGTCCCATGCATTCTACCTCCATGATGGTTATAATACAGCAAATTTTCCCATTTTTCTCCATAGAGAAGGACCGATTTGGAAGCTCAGGATGAGGTAACCTGTGCTAATACCTCTGCTATCTTCAAGAATGTTTGGTGGCAGTATCAGAATTACCTGAAGAAAACGTACTTCACTGGCAAAGAAACTCATCAAATTCCCTTACGTTCTCCTGAGACACATTTACTAGACGATGACTGGGAACGCCTTGTTCTTTACTGGTCCCGAACCAAGAATGTGGTAAGGTCTATGAGCTCATTTTATTTTAAGTACTATATGCTATTGTCTTATTGTACTCTGTTCATGTAGAACAAGTGCTTAAACCTGAAGAACAACTGTTCTCATTTAAGATTCACTACTGCAGGATGGTCCAAACGCGACACTATAATCAAAGCCCCTTCGAAAACTGTATGCGATGCCATAATCACAAATGGTGGTGTAAATAAACCGTCAAAAAGGTGCAAAATGTTTGTGATGACAGATGCATCAAACACGGTTCAGAATTTAGTTGCGTGTGTGATGCAGGGCAAATGGTTCAGCTCAATTAGTTGTTTGGGATGAGGAGGCACAAAAGAAATGGGCAGCCAGATGAAGGCGTGTGCGATATACAGCATACGGTTCACTGGGATGAACTTTGTGTGATTAGGCAACACAATGGAAACGGTTGAACTGAACACGATGTGTGTGATACGCGGCAAACAGGTCCGTAATCTAAAATGTGTGTGAAGACCAATAATAACACAGACAATTACTGCTAATAAGCCATGTGAATTGCTCTGTCTACAGTAGAATAACGTGTATATATAACTGAAATAAACATCCAATTACATAAGTGACTATACAGATCATTCGCACACACCTCAATAAACAATTGCATGCATTCTAAAGTAGGAGAAACAATCTTCTAGTCATCTACTTCTTATGACGCTCCCGCCACTACTATGTGGCTCGATCCCTCGTCTGGGTCAGGAAGAAGACAGTTCCTCATGTCAAGGATCCACCTGTACATGTCGTAGCTTGTGTACGCGTCCATGGCCATGTACTTGACATGTTGTTCATCCGGTCTCTTATGCCACACACTGTGCCAGGCGTTCTTGTCCTTATTCCTCTCTTGATTCATCTTCGCATAGTAGGGGGCGATGATGGCCGAGGCGAGGTCAACCATGGAGTTCAGTTTGCTTTTGTCGCTGCCCCAGACCTTGTAGTGGTGCTGGATGTTGACAAGATTCGGGCATTTCAAGTCTGAAACCTTGAGCGCTTTTAGATCGTTGGTGGTGTCCACCATAGCAAAACTGTAGTCAGAGCTGTTGATAAACCTGGAGAAATGCTCGCAAGGCTTTGTGGCAAGGTGGAAGTGGTAGACGAGGACATCATGTCTCACACACAACTGGGTGATGGCAACCTTCTAATCGTGCTCGGCATGACCGATGGTGTACTCGAGGTCAAAGCCGACCACTCGGTACTTGTCCTTGGCAAGGAACTGCTCCATAGTTTGGATGGAGCTCTCCATCGAGACCGGATCACTCATGTAGACCACCGAGAGGGCCATCCCCCTCACGTGGGTGTCCACTACGTGAGGCGTGGTGAACTGCCTGCTGTTGTGATCGTCGGCCGCTGGGACCGCCATTGGAGCCACAGGGAGCGCCATTAGAACCGCTGGATGAGAGTGTCCTTGTGGGTGTGCTTATTGTGTCGTGTGAGACGAGAGATGAAGGTAAATGGCCGCAGGAATAAAAGGGGGCCGGGTGGCGTGGATTCTCGGTGTGTCCGCATGGCAGTTTTTCCAGCGGGTAACTGCATCGTCGCGTCGTGCCTGACGCAACCGCTTGCACACGAACGTGTGTGATCGTGCGCCGACCCAAAACACTGGCAGCGCGCATGGACGAACGAGGGCAGAGCACACGAAGGGACGCGAGAGCAGAGCACACGCGGCGGGACGCGAGCAGAGCACACCGCGGCTGCCTGAACCGCAAGCAACCACACACATAGAGCAGTTGAACATGCAGGAAATGGTCGCCTACAAGCCGGCCGACAGTTGCGTCGCTGCGTAGAGAGTGGCCGTGTGGTACCACCTCTGTCTAAGTATATAGTATCCTTTATATTCCGTGCCATACTTTCCCCTAAAATTTGACCAACAAAATGTTAATGCATGTTTAAAAATTATATAATTGGAAACTATGTTCAAATACAAATCCAACTATATAATCTTTGGCGACATGCATTCGTATTTTATTAGTTAAATCATACTTATAAACCAGGATGGTGGTATAGTAGGTAATTAAATCGCAAACATTTTTTTATTAACCATATGTGTATGTGGCCTTTCGTCCTCCTCTTGCACGTCTTGTCACCCCGCTGCCACAGACGGCTTACAGCGCAAGCTTGCGCAGCGCACGGGGGCGTTCTTTTTGCCAAGCGGTGGTGCCAATGAATCGTCGGTGAGCCCATTCCCGCGCAACCTCGCAGGTTCCCGCGCAAGCTTCCCGCTCGACTCGGTGAAATCCCCCAAAATCCCAATGCTTACCGGCCTGCTATAAAAACCCTCATGACCGGCGAGTCCTGCGTCGCATTCTCCCTTCCACATTCGCCAATGGCACTGGTCCGTCGTCGTCGCTCAGCCACTCCGCCATCATCAGAGGATAGCTCCAGCTGGGAGGCTACACCGCGGTGGCGGTGCAGTCCCCGGTGTAGTGTAGTGCGTGTGGCGTCCCTGTTGGGTGTGCGCGGAACACCCACCACACGCTCCACCGTCGGTGCCCGTCGGCAGCTGTTCCCGGCCGCTGTTACCGCCACACCACCATCGAAAGCTAGGGCCATCGCCCACTTGATGGCCGCGGTCCGAAGGCAGGAGATGCCCGTCGTGGCCGCCACCGGACTGCCTGCCACTATGGCCATCACCCACTCCACCATCGCGGCCTGAAGGCGGGAGGTGGTGGTCGTGGCCGCCACCCCGTCGTCGGCCGCCATGGCCGCCAACCCACCGTCGATCGCCAGGGTCATCACCCGCTCCGCCACCGCCGCCCGAAGGCAGGAGGCGGAGGTGGATGCCCGCACGTGCGACAACGACCTTGCGCGCTACACCGACTTCCTGCGGGAGGAGGAGGAGCGCCTTGTCGAGCACGCAAAGAGCCTTACTGCCGCAGTGGCCGCGACACGCACCACCTCAGAGGCGAGGAATCAGGAGATCTATGAGGAGAACCACCTCTTTGAGAGGGGTCATCTGGAGCGACAGTGGGCGTTCGAGGCGAGCGTCGCTGAAGTTGCATTACCCGCAGGCACCGCAATGCGGTTGCCCAGCTCGTCGGTAGGCTCCTCCTCTGCCTCTTACTGAGCGCGCTCGGTAGAGGAGAGGCAGCCGGATGTAGTACAAAGCCCCTCCGCAGTAATAGTAGTAGTAGTAGTAGTAGTAGTAGTAGTAGTAGTAGTAGTAGTAGTAGTAGTAGTAGTAGTAGTAGTAGTAGTAGTAGTAGTAGTAGTAGTAGTAGTAGTAGTATTTAGGGGCTATTTTGTTCAGTTCATCTGACTATAGATGTGGTGGAACTGTACAACGTACTTAAAATTAGCTAGTATATATAGTTGAATTGCTATTTCAGTACGTGGTTGGCAACAATTGGGGAAAAGTTTGGTCGGTTGAGCTGTCGAGTTGAACTGTTTGTATAACTTAAGAAGGGCTTCTTAATCTATGCTTAATTATTGAATTTTAGTTGCAAAAATCAGATACTGCTAGTGATTTTTAGCTTCATATTTTGACAAATCGCAGTGTTACAAGGATTGACAAATTTTACCAAATTGTTTGTATGTGGTTGCACACGGGTCACAATACAACCGTTTGCATTGAAGGGATGCACAAATCCTGCGCTGCTCTCACTTTGCATACGGGTGTTCTATCTAAAACATTTGCGATCAAGAGCTGCAGAAATCCTGCTCGGCACATTTTCTCTAGGCTTCCTGGGGAAGCTGTCGGTTTGCATACGGGTGTTCTAACTAAAACATTTGCGGTGAGTGTTTTATATTTACAAAGCAAATTAAATTGCGGCTTGGGCGCCATTAATGGAGAGGATGCGAACAAGGCGGGCGGCCATGGAAGTCAAAGGGCTCACTTCCCAGTGAGCCTGTGCAGCGTACAGCTCGCACGCTTCCCGGTGAGCCTATGAACTCAAGGATTGCTTGAACGCCTCTTGGTCAGCCTGACCACGGACGGTGCTCGCACGCCTCCTGTTCAGTCAAGGTCAAGCAGTTGTCTGCACGGCACCTCCTACAACCATTAAAACCAAGACATGTGGCGTCACGTGAGTGGTTAACAGAATTTTGGATTTACTAGAATTTAAAAACAAGGCATCTCAATGTTTTTCCAGGAATCAACGGTGCCCTGGTGTTTGAAATTCATTCCCATTTCTTGCATGGGACCTAAGCATGCACCCAAGGACATATATTTGATTTTTCAACCAATTTATATGCACTGGAGCATGTGCATGTAGTTCAAATTTAAATTATGCACATAAATGCATTGAAAACTCAGTTTATACATAAAAATGTCCAAACGAACCCCGAAAAATCACAAAAATTCTCACAACACTCCTGTTGTTCTATGTTGACACGAGAAAAAAAATTGAAAGCACCAAGAGGCAATGGATATCGTTTCGTCCCCAAAGGTGGGATGTTTCCCTACCGAAAACCACCACACTTGTTGTGAGAAGCTCCGGTTTGTGAGAAGCATATACCCAAACCTGCCCCAAATGGGACAAAATTTGTATCACAACATGTTGATGCCGCTCCATGATAGCATGCCAAGTTTCATGAAATTCAGAAGAGTTTTGGATTTACTAGAATTTAAAAACCAGGCATCTTAATGTTTTGCCGGCAATCAACGGTTCCCCGGTGTTTGAAATTCATTCCCCTTTCTTGCATGGGACCTAAGCATGCACCCAAGGACACAGATTTGATTTTTCAACCAACTTGTATATGCACTGGAGCATGTGCATGTAGTTCAAATTTGAATTATGCACTTAAAAGCATTGAAAACTCATTTAATGCATAAAAATGTCAAAACGAACCCCGAAAAATCACAAAAATTCGCACAACACTTCTGTTGTCCTATGTTAACACGAGAAAAAAGTTTGACAGCAATAAGAGACAATGGATATCGTTTCGTCCCCAAAGGTGGGACGTTCCCTATCGAAAACCATCATGCTTGTTGTGAGAAGCTCCGGTTTGTGAGAAGCATATACCCAAACATGCCCCAAATGGGACAAAATTTGTACCACGGCATGTTGTTGCCGCTCCATGATAGCATGCCAAGTTTCATGAATTGAGACGAGTTTTGGATTTACTAGAATTTAGAAACCTGGCATCTCAATGTTTTGCTGGCAGTCAAAGGTGCCCCGGTGTTAGAAATTCATTCCCATTTCTTGCATGGGACCTAAGCATGCACCCAAGGACACAGATTTGATTTTTCAACCAATTTATATGCACTGGAGCATGTGCATGTAGTTCAAATTTGAATTATGCACATAAAATGCATTGAAAACTCAGTTAATGCATAAAAATGTCCAAACGAACCCCAAAAAATCACAAAATTCACACAACACTCCTGTTGTTCTATGTTGACACGAGAAAAAAATTCAAAAGCAATAAGAGGCAATGGATATCGTTTCATCCCCAATGGTGGGGTGTTCCCTACCGAAAACCATCATGCTTGTTGTGAGAAGCTCCGGTTTGTGAGAAGCATATTCCCAAACCTGCCCCAAGTGGGACAAAATTTGTACCATGACATGTTGATGCCGCTCCATGATAGCATGCCAAGTTTCATGCATCCCACAAGAGTTTTGGATTTACTAGAATTTAAAAGCCAGGCATCTCAATGTTTTGCCGGTAATCTACGGTGCCCCGGTGTTTGAAATTCATTCCCATTTCTTGCATGGGACCTAAGAATGCACCCAAGGACACAGATTTGTTTTTTCAACCAGTTTATATGCACTGGAGCATGTGCATGTAGTTCAAATTTGAATTATGCACATAAAAAGCATTGAAAACTTAGTTAATGCATAAAATGTCCAAACGAACCGCGAAAAAAATCACAAAAATTCACACAACACTCCTGTAGTTCTATGTTGACACGAGAAAAAATTTTGAAAGCAATAAGAGGCAATGGATATCGTTTTGTCCCCAAAGGTGGGACGTTCCCTACCGAAAACCATCATACTAGTTGTGAGAAGCTCTGGTTTCTGAGAAGCATATACCCAAACCTGCCCCAAATGGGACAAAATTTGTACCACGGCATGTTGATGCTTCTCCATGATAGCATGCCAAGTTTCATGAATTTCATACAAGTTTTGTATTTACTAGAAGTTAAAAACAAGGCATCCCAATGTTTTGCTGGCAATCAACGGTGCCCCGGTGTTTGAAATTCATTCCCATTTCTTGCATGGGACCTAAGCATGCACCCAAGGACACAGATTTGATTTTTCAACCAATTTATATGCACTGGAGCATGTGCATGTAGTTCAAATTTGAATTATGCACATAAAATGCATTGAAAACTCAGTTAATGCATAAAAATGTCCAAACGAACCCCGAAAAATCACAAAAATTCACACAACACTCCTGTTGTTCTATGTTGACAGGAAGAAAGAATTGAAAGCAATAAGAGGCAATGGATATCGTTTCGTCCCGAAAGGTGGGATGTTCCCTACCGAAAACCATCATGCTTGTTGTGAGAAGCTCCGGTTTGTGAGAAGCATATACCCAAACCTGCCCCAAATGGGATGAAATTTGTACCACGACATGTTGATGCCGCTCCATGATGGCATGCCAAGTTTCATGAATTTTAGACGAGTTTTGGATTTACTAGAATTTAAAAATCAGGCATCTCAATGTTTTGCCGGCAATCAATGGTGCCCTGGTGTTTGAAATTCATTCCCATTTCTTGCATGGGACCTAGCATGCACCCGAGGACACAGATTTGATTTTTCAACCAATTTATATGCACTGGAGCATGTGCATGTAGTTCAAATTTGAATTGTTCACCTGAAATGGCTAGAAAACCAATTTACTGTATAAAATGTTCATACAAACCCTGAATAATTCCAATTCTTTTACGACACACATATAGTTGCATGTTCACTCTAGATAAAAGGTCTAGCAATTCAAACACCATCCATTGCCGCTGTGACCCCATTATGTAATTCAAATCAAGATGAAAAATCAAGTAAATCGCACATAGTTTATTATCATCAACCGTGTGAAATGTAGTACAAAATATCTTGGAGCACCGTAATACATCTCCAACGTATCTATAATTTTTTATTGTTCCATGCTATTATATTACCCCTTTTGGATGTTTATGGTCTTTATTTTACACATTTACATCATTTTTGGGACTAACCTACTAACCGGAGGCCCATCCCGTATTGCTGTTTTTTTTGCCTATTTCAGTATTTTGAAGAAAAGGAATATCAAACAGAGTCCAAACGGAATGAAACCTTCGGGAGCGTGATTTTTGGAACGAACGTGATCCAGAGGACTTGGAGTGCAAGTCAAGAAGCATCCGAGGCCTCCACGAGATAGGAGGGCACTCTCCCCCCCCCCCATAGGGCGCGCCCCCTTGTCTCGTGGGCCCTCAGACGGCCACCGACGTACTTCTTCCTCCTATATAAGCCTACGTACCCCGAAAACATCCAGGGAGCCAACGAAACACAATTTCCACTGCCGTAACCTTCTGTATCCATGAGATCCCATCTTGGAGCCTTCGCCGGTGCTCCGCCGGAGGGGGAATCGACCACGGAGGGCTTCTGCATCAACACCATAGCCCCTCCGATGAGTTGTGAGTAGTTTACCACAGACCTACGGGTCCATAATTTTTAGCTTGATGGCTTCTTCTCTCCTTTTGGATCTCAATACAATGTTCTCCCCCTCTCTTGTGGAGATCTATTCGATGTAAACTCTTTTTGCGTTGTGTTTGTCGAGATCCGATGAATTGTGGGTTTATGATCAAGTTTATCTATGAGAAATATTTGAATCTTCTCTGAATTCTTTTATGTATGATTGAGTTATATTTTCAAGTCTCTTCGAATTATCAGTTTGGTTTGGCCTACTAGATTGATCTTTGTTTCCATGGGAGAAGTGCTTCGCTTTGGGTTCAATCTTGCGGTGTCCTTTCCAAGTGATAGCAGGGGCAGCAAGGCACGTATTGTATTGTTGCCATCGATGATAAAAAGATGGGGTTTATATCATATTGCTTGAGTTTATCCCTCTACATCATGTCATCTTGCTTAAGGCGTTACTCTGTTCTTTATGAACTTAATACTCTAGATGCAGGCAGGAGTCGGTCGATGTGTGGAGTAATAGTAGTAGATGCAGGCAGGAGTCGGTCTACTTGTCACGGACGTGATGCCTATATACATGATCATGCCTAGATAATCTCATAATTATTCGCTTTTCTATCAATTGCTCGACAGTAATTTGTTCACCCACTGTAATACTTATGCTATCTTGAGAGAAGCCTCTAGTGAAACCTAAGGCCCCTAGGTCTATCTCTTATCGTATTTGCTTCCAGTCTACTTTTATTTTGATCTTTACTTTTTGCATCTATATTATAAAATACCAAAAATATATTTATCTTATCATACTATCTTTATTAGATCTCACTTTCGCAAGTGGCCGTGAAGGGATTGACAACCCCTTTATTGTGTTGGTTGCGAGTTCTTTGTTTGTTTGTGTAGGTGCGTGGGACTTTTGAGGAGCCTCCTACTGGATTGATACCTTGGTTTTCAAAAACCGAGGGAAATACATATGCTACTTTGTTGCATCACCCTTTCCTCTTCAAGGAAAACCAACGCAAGCTCAAGACGTAGCACACCGTCGGTGTATAGTACGCCTATGGCTTATGCGAGAAGGTGCGTCGGCTACAGTCCATAGCCGGCGTCTCAAGCACACTAGCTCGCTCCCGAAATATCATTTCACTGTTCAATTGTCGCCGGTGAAAGATGGGCATGTGGGGCCGCGTCGTGAGGGCAACTTCGGTGGCTCCAGCAAGAGCGCGGCCGCAGCCACCATGCGCGTGCTAACAAGGTGTATGAGCGCGGCCGCAATTTGCGACCGGGCAGCAAAGGCGCCCCAAACGGCCGCTGTTGCTTCTCAGGTGGCAGCAGCAACATCTGCCTCAGGGATAGCAACTGCCGAGAGCGGCACATCAGCTATCCGTTCCGCAGCGACAGCCTTAGCCCTGGTGGAGGCCGCCAACAACCATGTCAAGGCCGCCCACACCCAGGTCCTGGCGGCCACCGTACAAATCAAACGAAGCTTCTTCGATAACAGTCGGCAACCCACACCCAAAGAGCTGGCAATCACCGAGAGCGTTCGAGCAGCCATCCGTTCCTCCACCCCATAGCTTGCGACCACGGAGCCCGTCCAAGCCTAGATCGCGTCCGCCCACGCCCAGCTTATGGCGGTCTTTTCCAAAGAAATGGTGGACGTGGATGGCGAGATGCTTGCCGAGTATGGTGCGATGGATGCCATGGAGCCCCTTCCCTAGGAAACCGTCGGGCATGAGCTGGACATGAAGGCGGCGGCGGATGTCGACGAGCACTGGCCATAGTAGTACTCTTTGTTTTGTTTAATTAAGAGCATCGGTCTTTAATTTGTTAGAGTAATTTTTAGGTCAGCTGGCTTTGTTTAATTGTTGAAGTTCCTCGATTAAGAAGTGCAGGCGTGGGACTACTCTCCTTTGTGTACCCAAATTATGCAATGATGTGGATGACCACTATAACCATGGAAATTTGAACCAAAACTTTTGACGTTCAAACTCATCACACACGGGTTAAGCTATCTGAATCGTTCGTGATGTCCACATATCGTACACAGTTCTGAATAAGGGGCCGTGTCTGATGACACTTTACGCGCCAGTTTTTTGGTTGAAGCGATTCCAAATTTTTGGCTTCCGTTGAAATATCTACCTCCCCCCTTACCAAAAGCCACATTTCCCCTCTTTTCGCCTTCCTTTCCAAGTTGAAACCTTGACTCCTTGCTTGCAGCGCCGCCGCCTCCTCGTCGGCCCTCCTTCACACTGCTAGGCCTCCTCTATACAGGCAGGTAATCCACACCCGGCCCCCATCCTCCTCCTCCTTCCACATCCCACATGCCTCGACCGCCGGCGCGAGCGCGATACCTTCCACCAAAATCACCGACCCCTCCACCAAATAAGCGCCGGCCTAAGCCATGGTGCACGCAGCATAGCCAGGACCTCAAGGAGCATTTGGCAGCGGAGAAGCAAATCGCGGCCGCACACGCGGATGAGGTCGCGATGGCGGCCATTCGTGCCGACCCCCAGATCTTGAAGGAGCACCTTGCCAATTGCTAGCTATGCCGGTTAAGCATGCTCGGTTTACCATTGTGTGTGCTGCTCCTGCCTTTCCTTCACAAATTCTAGTGAATTGTGCTATCTAATTTGACCATGCAATCTGTTGCTCTAGTGTATATGTTCTATACGTCATGCAGTGTGGTGCTCACTTATTAATTGTTTTGTTAATTAGTTATCGTCTTCAGTTAACTGTTTGGTTCAATTCTGCAAATGTGATGTTCAATTCTTCAGGCTGCAATTTTGTATTGTCTTCCATGTGACAAATAAATCGAATGTATATTTACAAATTGTGGGAGCATTCTATTATTGTACACCATGTGAGGAATAAATTGAATTTGGCTGTAGTAAATACATGAGAAACAAATACAATTGCTACAATTGGCTGTAGTTAACTATTTGGTTAACTCTCTGATCTTCTATTAGGAGTATGTTATATTGTGCAATGTGGTGCTCAGTTAATGTTTGGTTCATCTGTTGTGGTGTTTAGTTAAGTTCTTGGTTCAATTCTACAATGCGATGTCCAATTGCCGTGGGTAGAATTTTGTATTGTTCTGCATGTGAGGAATAAATCGAATTAGGCTGCACTTAATACATGAGAAACATATAAAAGTGCTATATTTCCTAGTTCTTAATCATGCTTGGTTTGGGTAAATAGGTTTTCCGTGTGGCTTCAATTAATCTGATGAATCTGCATTGTGCTTATTTTTCATCAACATATTTCACCGATAGCATGTGAACCCTTACTTAACCTGATGACTAACTACCTTATATGTGTTGCTGGGAAACAATGGGAAGCACTGAGGTTTACAATCAAGGTTAGCATGTACATGGCCCGTTGTCTAATAGCACATTATTGTGCAATTACAGGAACCATTCTAATTTTTTGGTTTTTAACAATTTGGTCTTGCACATGTAGGTCCTGCTGTCAGAGGTTTTGACCCACTGTTTGACCCTTTTGCATATGGGGAAATGAGTTGTCCATGAATATCAATCAAATCAAGAAACTAAGAAAGATTGTTAGGATAAAGAAATTAGCGGAAAAAAACAACATGATCTTTGTTTGCACAATGAAGAAGACATCACTTCACTACAAGATGGTAGTAACTATTATACCTTGCCTTTTTTTATTCCCTTACCCCATTTCCAATATAGAGAAGATATTTATGCACATCCTTGTTTTCAGGCCTTTCCAAAGCAGTTCACTGATGATTACCTCCCAAACCACCTCTATGGTCAGCAGGCGAGGAAGGTTTTCATACAACACCCACGGTTCAATATTGAAGTGTTCCTGAAGAGGACGAAGGACGGACGGTCAATCATCCACAAGCACTGGCCTAAAGTTGCAAAGACCTTCAACATGAATGAAGGCTCAATATTCACCTTCCGCTTTAGCAGTTTTCCAGATGAGATGCATCTGTCTATATACCGTTTATGATGGTAATTTTGAAAGGTGCTACATGTTGCATGTGGAACTTGCTGCTGGTGCAGTTGTGTAATGGGGCAGCTGAGTGCTGAAGCTATATCATGTTGTACTCTAATGTATTTCAATTATGAAATTTTGTTTCCTTAATATGGAAATGAAATATATTGTGTGCTTAATATGAAATGTCAATTAGATTAATAAATGGATTATGAATAATCGGATAATTAGCGTGCTAATGGCGAATTAGCCTGCTGATTGTGTTTTTCCATTGCAAACTGTTGTTGAAAAAATACCATGGGCGATGACCTCAGGCAATGCACGTAGTTTCTAGGAATAAACCGTGTTGGATCAATGAACAATTACACATGACTTTCTCTTGAAAACTGTTTGCGTTAGGCCACCTTGTGCAAAAGTTTACCACATAAAAATTGTGTGTGATGGACAGCCTTTGCCACACAGTTTCTTGTACGGACCGTGTGTGATACATTCAATAATGCAAATGATTTAATGGGAAAACTTGTGTGTGATGTACCTGTGAACAGAAACATTTTCCTTGGAGCGATTGTGTGGGATGTGCATATGAACGGAAATGTTTGGCGGGGACTGACTGTGTGGGATGTACTTGCGACCAAAAACAATTTTGCCGTATAATTGTATTGTTTAGCTCTATTGTACGTATTTCCGTATTTGAGCGCTCGCCGGTCGCACACGACCTCATTTTTTCGTACGTGTGTGCCAGGAGGGCATATCCCCGACGGTTTCTAGGTCGTGTGGGAAGGACCCCCCTATCGCCCACACTCACTTAGCGATGGTTCCAAATGCCGTCGCGGAAAGGGGTAAAAAACTGTTTGTTTAGGACATACGCGCACCAGTGATTCCATTGCTATCGTGCATACTGCTTTGCTCTTGTATCACTATATTTACTCATACAAACTTATTTTTAAATGGAACTATCCAATGGAAACTCCAATGGCACAATAGGTATGTTTATGCATGTTTCTTTAATAGGTTTGCTCTTATAAATAGCTCTATTGATTTCAATTTCAATTGTGTTGACTTCTCATATCATGCACATAACTAGCATCATAACAGGGCCAATAGTGTTTATGTACATGTAGACCCATGGTACCCATCTGAAACTTTGTTGTGCCGTTTAGTTTCCCACGCTTTGTATTCTTTCAGTGCTGCTTTCTCTTGAACTGATATGATTTGAACCATGTCTCTATTTTGATTTGGCAAGACAATGTAGTGACCATAGGACATAGATATATGTTTCTTTGATGCTTTTATAATGTACTACTTGGCAATAGAAGACTTGGTAGTTTAATCTTGTCCACCTTACTGACGAACTGGTTCACCGAAATGAGTTTCATATACTAGTACATGCTAAACCTATTATGTGTTTGCTTGTTTCTTCTTTTATAATGCTAACAGAATATTGGGGAAGAGTGCCTTATTAAGCAATGATAAAGGAAGTAATGCAGATAAGGTTTAGGATCGTGAGACACCCTTGTTGGTCTCCAACAAAGCTGATAAAACAGCTAAGGAAAACTATCTTGAAGACGGTGAGGCAACCCCAAAGTCCTGTCTTGGTTTACTGTTCGAGTTACTGGCCACTACCGCTTGCACAAGCTATTCAAACTCACTGTCTAAATCAGTTCGGTTTCTTGAGTCTCAACTACAAGCTGAAATACATCGATCAGTTGTGCTGCGACAAGAAGTTGAAGGACTGCGGAAGTCCCTGGAGCATTCAGATGCATACTTTCTGGTGCAACAGCAAGTGTTGGAGGATTTTAGCACCAAACAGGACAAAGCTAATAAGCTTGCTAAGCTTATTGCCAGCATGGTGGATACCCAGGATAACGTATCTTGAGCTCTTCTAAAGTTATTTCAGTTATGGACTTGTTTTGCTGCTGCATTTATTTGCACTGGTGGCCAATTTTAATGGCCAGTGTATGTAATATGCTGCTTTGTTCCCTATATTTACACTGGTGGTGAACTTTGATGCCCAGTGGATGTAATATGTGTAATAGCTGTAATAGGCTAGCGTTAGTTGCTTGCTTATTTATTTCCTTATTGTCTTGTTTAGTTGTTTGCTTGTAGTCACTGCAGTTCTTTTTCCGTGTTTTTTAGTGGCCACAATAACCTAGTTTTGGTAGCTAGCCCACAATAATCATGGCGACACACGAACTGTTGTAACCATGGGCCTCCTGCGGGCCATAGGATCCGTGGGCCTTCTACGAGCCGTAGGATCCATGGGCCTTTTACGGGCCGTAGGATCCATGGACTTTCTACGGGCCGTATGATCCATGGGCCTTCTACGGGCCGTAGGATCCGTTGGTCTTCTACAGGCCGTAGGATCCATGGGCCTTCTACGGGGTGTATAATCATTTTGCCAAACATGGGTCGTACTATTCGTGGACCATAATGGGCCGTTAATAGGCCTTATTTGATAACGCTATGAAAACAGCCCAATGGGTTAACAAGCCACAAACGGGCCGAATGTAACCACGGGTTGTATTTGGCCCACAAACGGAACAGGCCAGTAATGGACCGTGTCTAACCAAATTCTACAAATGAGCCCAAGAATAAATGGGCCCATAGAAGGTCGAAAGTTAACACGGGCTGGAAACGGCCGGCTGAATAATGGGTCATTAATGGGTATAAAGCGATACACTGTTCATTATGGGCTAGTTTCATCTCGGGCCTTTAGTGGGCCGAGAGTTACAAAGGGCCTCATATGGGCCGAAAGACATCATGGGCCATACATGGGTCGGAAGTTACAATGGGCTGGAATCATATCGGACAGCCCAGATGAAGCTATTGGGTTTAATTTCGATAGGCCGTAACGGGCCGGTAGTAAGCGGGCCGTAAATGGGCTATATACGAACATGCCATTAACATGCTTTCCGTGGGCCGGCCCGTTACCTTTTGACCAAGTCCCGGAAGGGGCCTCTGTTGGGCCATGCCACGTGTCGACATATCATAGGCACCTCCTGTCCAATGAGTGGATGACATCTGTCCAAACGTTGAGCCGGCACATGTTTCCTCCAGCCAATGAGAATTTTACATGTGGAAAATTCCCATTAGTCCGGGCTGTTAACGGGTTATCAGATCCAAAATCGGACCCGATAGCTTAACGGCGTCCCATTACGGTGGATGCCACGTGTCGGTCACCCTTGACGAAAGCACTTCTATGACATGTGAATTATCATCATGGAAGTGGACACTTCCGTGATGATAATTTTGGTAATGTCATGGAACACTTCTATAACAATACAGGTATGCCTATCTTGATTCTATCATAAATTTGTCATGGATGTACATGCATGACAGAAAATGTGACCTACTATGACAAACATGTATCATCACAGAAGTGTCTTTTTTTTGTAGCGGGGAGAACCAATGCGATTGTGTTTCCAGCTCGCATGGTTAAGCGCCTTAGTGGAGAAAGCCAAAAACTGACTATCAGAATAAGCGTAAATTGGTCAGTGATCCGATGATTGTGTTAAACTATCTGATTGATAGAGGTCACCCCGTGTTAAATGATGGGCCATTCACAACATTGGCGGAAGTGTTAACGGCTTGACCTCGGCTATCGCCGAACACTAACCAGGGGCTAATAATTGGCCTCCCAACTATTAAAGCTCCAATGACTAAGTGAAAGTTATAAAGCCCGCATATCCGATTGCCTCGTTTCCGCTAACAGAACCGCCTTCGGGCACTGAGACGTCGGCTAAGGGTTGTTTTGTTACTGCGGAAACACCCTATGTAGCATCTACAAGGGGGTGGAAGCTGGCGATGGGCCACTTTCAAATGATAAACAGTCGCAACAGAGTCAAAATAAACATATCTCATCGGCGTTTGTATTTATTATACAAGCGCTACCTTCCGTAATCATCATTATAAAGCCATAAATATGCATCAATTTGACTTAATATTTTGGCCAAGCTGGGTTGCCTCGCTCCTGTGCTTACCCCTACGTTTTCGATTGTTCGGCTGGGTGGTAAAGGGAGCACCTCTGTGATTATTACTACCGGGTCATCCGGGTTAGTACCTCAGATTGGGTGAAGCCAAAAGCTAGCCATCTTAAAGGATATAATTGGTCGGTAATGACAGAAGTGTAGGCTCACTAAAGACCACATAGTTCAGGAACTTTACCCAAACTAAATCTTCAATATTTTGCTCCCACATTGATCAGAGCTGAGGTTTCATGATCATGCTTACCATGACAACCCAAAGAAAGGAACCAATAGCGGGACTATTTTCTTTGGAAGACATTTCTTATGTTAAACAGTAATATAACATATCTCTTTGCGTACCTTTGTTTATATAATCGTATGGCCGGATCGCCTTGTTTGTCGTAAATCTTTGCCTTCACAAAGGCTTTATAAAGTAGGACAAACACTCCTCGGCTACTGGCCGAGGAGGTGGAAGCCGATGGTTGCTCAACAAAGTTTTGTACAATGCGGATCCGAGCATTAATGATGTAAAGTACTTGGATACATAGAATCATTACACATAATTTGTGATTTTACTTCGGATATCAATCCTTCATTCAGCCACCCGTGCCCACATTAAGGCTCGGGGGCTACTGGGCTTTGGGCTTCTCATTTACTAATATTAAAGGGGCACAACGATCCCATGATCTGGTGTTTCCACCCGACCAATGTCTCGGGGGCTACTGCATTGCCTATTCAGTGCAGAAAATTCGAAGTGCTCTGTGTTCGGCTTGACCGAACTATGGACAAACGCGTCTTCGGACAACAATCGGCACCATCTGGGACCTATCCGGCATCAAGCTAATATATTATGACAACTTCCACTACTAGGAAAAGGGCTATAGATGATATGGCCACTAATGGCGCACCAGACATGTGGTGCGCCACTACTATATAGCAGTGGCGCACCAAACCCATAGTGCACCACTAGTAACAATTTTTTTTTCCAAAAATACTAATGGCGCACCAGGGCAGAGTGCGCCATTACTAGTTAAACTAGTAATGGCGCACCAGCCACACAATGCGCCACTACTATATTTTTTAATTATATTTTTGCAAAACTACTAATGGCGCACCACCAGCTAGTGCGCCATTAGTAACCAGGGTTACTAATGGTGCATTTGTAGGTGGTGCGCCATTAGTAACCTGGGACCAGCTAGATATTTTGGACAGCCACACATACCCACTCACTTTCCCCACTTCATTCTCTCCACCTCCTCCTCCAAGCTTGTCTCGGCTGCCTCCTCCTCCTCACCTCATTTGCACCATAGATTCATCCAAATTAAGTGGTTAAATCACCTTTTTTTGATAGGTAAGTAAGGGGGAAACTATCTTTATGTTGTAGATCTACTTTTTTCTCCCTCCAACAACGTGCACATGCACTTTTTATGGCCTAGCTAGATCTACGTATGTTTGTGGTGTTGCATATTTGTTTGTGTTTGCAGGTACCAGTATTTGAAATTCGATAGTTGCCAATATTTTGCCAGAATGTTGATTCATTTCCGTTTCGGTGAGAATTTTGGCACTGTGCATTCTTTTTGGTCCTATTTTTAGGGAAAGTCATGCCAAAAAATTTCTTGGTTCTAAAATATCGTTTTGCTCTACCCCGCAGGCGACCATGGTCCGCACGATGACCGAAGGCATCGTGAATAGGTTTTTGAGCTCTGCAAAGGCCGAGATGCTTCAAAAGAACGAGACGGAAATAAGATGTCCGTGTCGAAGATGCAAACTGAAGAGCCTTACTGCGGACCCGGATTCAGGGCAGGTGCAGGACCACCTGCTCTTGCATGGTTTCATGGATGGCTATCGGTGGCAAGGTGATGAAGATGACTATGAAGTCGTCCATGGGGGCCGGGCAAGAAATGAGGAAGGGCAGCAAGACAACCACCACGGCTCGGGCGGGCGAGAAGATGAAGAATCTCCAGGACATGATCACGACGGTGATGCTGTACACAGTCATCATGTAGAAGATGCGGGACATGATGATGAGGAAGATGCCGGAGCAGACGAAGGGCATGATCATGAAGATGAAGATGCCGGAGCAGACGACGATGGACCATCGATGGGCTGGGTGCAGGACCCTTATATTCAAGAGCTACTTCTCAAGCAAACGGATAACGCAAGAGCTGCCGCCCGAGAGAAAGCCAAGCTGGATCAACTGAAGATAGACGTGGTTACTCCATTGTATGAAGGATGCAGGCCCGAGGATACTCGTCTGAAAGTAACACTCATGGCTCTGGAGATGAAGGTAAAACACAAAATGACCGACACATACTTCGACGAGAACATGTCATTCTGGCACGAACGTCTTCCCAAGGGGAACAAGTGCCTGACCAGTTTCGAGGAGGCGAAGAAAATTGTATGTCCTCTAGATTTACCGCATGTGAAATACCATGTGTGCATGAACAATTGCATATGTCTGGTGTGCATGTGAAATACAATCGTGTGTCCTCGGGACGAGCACGCGGAGTCTACCATATGTCCGGTGTGCGGCGTCACTCGATACAAGAAGAGGAAGAAAGCTCCTCGAAAAGTGGTGTGGTACTTTCCGATCACTCCTCGTCTGCAGCGGTATTTCATGGACCCTAAGGTAGCAAAGCTCCTGCATTGGCACGCGGATAGGGAGGAGAAGAAGCGAGAAGATGACGCAAATGATCTGGAGATAAATAAAAAAGACAAGATGCTGAGTCACCCTAAGGATGGGAGCCAGTGGCAAGCGTTGAACTTCGAACACCCAGAATTTGGGAAGGATCCAAGGAACATTGTGCTGGGCACGAGCACTGATGGAGTCAATCAGTTTGGCAGCCAGAGAAGCACACATAGCACCTGGCCTGTGTTTGTGTGGATGTACAACCTTCCCCCTGGTTGTGCATGAAGAGGAAGTACATTCACATGAGTATGCTAATTGAAGGGCCGAAAAAACCAGGGAATGACATCAATCTGTATCTGGGGCTGCTGAAAGAGGAGCTAGACATGCTGTGGAAAACACCAGCCAATATGTGGGACGCTGCAGAGAAAGAATATTTCCCTATGAGAGCCGCATTGCTCATGACGGTGCAGGACTATCTTGGTTATGGATATCTCGTGGGGCAGGTGGTCCACGGATTTTCTGGATGCGTCAGGTGCATAGATGACACAATGTATCGCCAGCTAGATAGAGATCCCGGGTCTTCAAAAACCGTGTTCATGGGACATCGAAGGTGGCTTCGCGACGATGACCCATGGAGAAAATGCAAGGATCTGTTCGATGGTGAAACCGAACCTCGAAGACGCCCGCGTACGAGGAGCGGCGAGGAAATAGACGAGCTATTGAAAAATTGGAAAGATTGCCCACTGTCGGGAAAGAAGCAAACGGCGCCAGAGCCGAGAAAGAAGCGAAAGGCGCCAGAGCCGCTGCGGAAGGTATGGAAAACGAGGTCTGTTTTCTGGGACTTGCCGTACTGGAAGATCCACCGTGTGCCTCACAGCCTTGATGTCATGCATATCACAAAGAACGTGTGCGAGAGTCTGCTTGGTACCCTGCTCAACATGCCAGAGAGGACCAAATATGGGCCGAAAGCAAGGGCAGACTTGAAATCAATGGGCATCAGGGAGGAGATTGACACTAATGATGATGATGATGAGGCAAAGCAGGACACGGAAAGTCGTCACAAAGGCAAAAAGGCCAAGAAGACTGGAAATGACTTCCCTCCCGCGTGCTTCACTCTAAGTCAAGAGGAGATCGATCAGTTTTTCACCTGTCTTGTAGGAGTAAAACTTACTTACGGTTACGCGGGGAAGATAAGCAGATACCTAGACTCAGCGAAGCAGAAGTTCAGCAGGATGAAGTCTCACGACTGTCACATGTTGATGATGCAGATACTTCCAGTTGCAATCCGTGGGATCATGGACGCGCATGTCCGTGAAACGCTATTTGGCCTATGCAACATTTTCGACGTCATATCTCGGAAGTTGGTTGGCGTGAGGCAACTCAGAAGGCTACAGGAAGAGATCATGGTGATACTATGCGAGCTTGAGATGTACTTCCCGCCCGCATTCTTCGATGTTATGGTGCATCTGCTGGTCCATATCGTGGAGGATATCATCCAACTCGGGCCGACGTTCCTGCACAGCATGATGCCGTTCGAAAGGATGAATGTTGTCATTAAAGGATACGTTCGCAACATGTCACGTCCAGAGGGAAGCATAGCCAGGGGCTTTCTGGCCGAAGAGTGCATCTCCTACTGCACGAATTATCTAGGCATCGAGAACCCCGTTGGTCTGCCCGTCAAAAGGCACCTCGGCAGGCTCGTTGGATGGGCTCACCATGAGGGTCGCCGCGAAATGCATGTCGACTTCAAGGGTCGACTCGCCGACTTTGAAAGAGCAAACCTAGTCGCGCTACAACACATAGACATGGTCGATCCTTGGGTGGTGGAGCAAAAAACATTTATTGAGAAGACATACAATGAACGAGGCCAACATAGGACGGACGGAGATATAATCAAAGAGCACAACTCATGTTTCACGCGTTGGTTCAAGCAGAAGCTTCTGTCGTACCCTTTACATGAGGATTCTTCCGCGGAAGAACAACTCATATTCGCCTTGTCACAGGGCGCCGAGCACAACCTGATGACCTATGAGGCATACGATATCAATGGCTACACATTATACACCGAGGACAAGGACATGAAGAGCGATGGTTATTAGAACTCCGGGGTAACGATGGAATCCTACACCGGTAACGACAAGGACAGATACTACGGAAGGATCGAGGAGATCTGGGAGCTGAGCTATGCTGGAGAGAAGGTCCCGATGTTCCGTGTCAGATGGGCCAAGAGCGTCATAAAAGAAGACCGTTATTTCACCACCATGGTTATACCCGAAGCCAAATCCAACACTGCGGGCGCGAACATCACTGCGAAAAATGAGCCATGGGTACTAGCTTCCCAAGTGGACCAATGCTTCTTCATTACTGACCTGTCAAAGCCCAGTCGTGTTGTCGTGAGGAGAGGCAAAAGGAAGATCATCGGAATGGATGGAGTCGCCAATGAGCAAGACTTCGACAAGTACGGCGACCCGAAGATGGAACATGACGACGACGATGAAGTATCAGCATACACCACAAGAAGAAGCAGGACCACCCTACCTAAAGGACGTCCGTTCAAGAGAAGAACTCCATTTATGAAAATTAAGGGCAAGAAGATTGTGAACAGATAGCTAGCTAAGATCGATTGTATTTAAATTATAGCCTTCATTTCTCGATTGTATTTCATGGGAACTTTTTGAATTCATGAATATTTTTCCAAATTTGATGAGATTTTTTCATATTCAATATGAAAAAATATAAAATATTCATGAGGACACTCGATCTCGATCCCCCTCCATCTCGATCGCTATCTCACCTCACCAGATCCCCCTCGCCGCCGAGCACCCCCCGCACGCTTTCCCCCGCTCCACCGCCGCCGCCGACCCCCCGCACCCTCCCCCGCTCCACCGCCGCTGACGACCACCCGCACCCTCCCCCGCTCCACCGTCACAAATGAATGCAACTAAAAATCCAAAAAAACAAATTTGATTATATTTTCAAATAACAAACTTGATGATATTTTCAAATAATAAATTTGATGATATTTTTTCATATTCATAAATATTTTCAAATAACAAATTTGATGATAATTTTTAAAAAATTATTATTGTTTTTATAAAAAATTATTACTGTTTCATATTCATATTCATTTTCTAAAAAATTGTTAGATGCAACAACAAATAATAAAAAAACATTACTTATGGCGCACCGCTGGCTGGTGCACCATTGCTATCTAACAAAAGATTACTAATGGCGCACCGCTCGGCGGTGCGCCATTGCTATCGGAAAAAAAAGATTTCTAATGGCGCACCGCTAGGGGGTGCGCCATTGCTGTCAAAAAACATAGTAATGGCGCACCGCTACGGGGTGCGCCATTAGTAATCTTCCCCCCTAGCTAATTTGTCCCTCTCCCTCGCCAGATCCCTTCGTCCCTCTCCCTCGCCAGATCCACCCACTGCCCCGACCCACGACGCCGCCGCCCCGACCCCCGCCACCCCCGTGCCCCCGCGCCCCCCACCACTGCAGCTCCCCCGCTCCGCCGCCCCCGCACCCCCCACCACTACATTCGCTGCACCGTCGACGACCACACGGGGTGCAGGACGACGACCGCCGCCGACCCACGAAGCACGTGGCCGCCGGCCTCCCCACGACCAACCGAGGTGCCCAGGAGGACCGTCGCCGTCTTCCTCTTCGACTACAAGGACCCGGACGAGCTCGGACGCCCTCGAGCCATCCCTTCGACGATGTCGCCGCCGCCGACCTCGACCCCAACCCCGACCCGACCCCTCCGGCAACCGGCCGCGCCCGCCCAGGTACCTCTCCTCCTTCCTCCTTCCTCCCTCTTGACCCTTCCTCCCCATTCCCTCCCCCCCCCTCCTCTCGACCGTGGTACAGGTCGTCGGCGTACTGCGCCGGCATGTAGCTGAATGTTGTAGGTTAAGTCAACGCCTAGAAATGTTGAATGTTGTAGGTTAAGTCAACATCGTGTAGCACAAGGACGAGGTAGAGCACAAGCTCCCGACTGGATTTGGCCTCGATGGCCTCCGGCGCCCGATCAAAAGCCGCCATGGCCGTCCTCGCGTGGCCAGCGCCTGATCCCGCCTCCACCTCGCCCGTGCTTCAGAGCTGGGAGATGAGTGACCATGCGCCTCTTCTTCACCCGCGCTGTGGCTGCGCCGTGCGGGGGCAACGCCGGGCTGCGCGTGCTTCCAGTGGCCGCGTCCAGTGGTCGTGCAACGTGTGCGTACCAGAAGGCTGCATGTTCTTGATTTTCGTGTGAATCTGAAAGCCTAGTGGCAGCAATCACAGATGCGGCAGCAAATTTCACTTGCTAATTAATCTCCTTGCGTGTTGCGGTGGAAGGATCTAGCAACACGCATGGATGGATCCATGCGTGTTGTGCTTGATTGCTTCTTTCTGAACATGTGCAGTACTAGCAAAATCCAGTTCTGTTTCAGTTTTAGAAGTTTCAATAGTAAAATTCACTTTTGACAATGAAGTTCAAAGAAGATAGCAGGTTCAATTTTGAATGTTTGAGTGCCCAATTTTAGGGTGGTTGTTGGAGACGGCTCGTGCTTGTGCCCCAAAAAACACGTTTTCATGCCCAAATTTTCTTAGTCCTCCATGTTTTCGTGATCTATTATAGGGCTGCTGCTTGAGATGCTCTTAGCACATTATCATGCATGTTTTCCTTTCCAACCTCAATAATGTTTCGTGGAAAGAATTAGGATTATGTGTTTTCTTGCATCCAAGATAAGTTGGGCCTGTTTGATAAGTTATATAACTGCAGCACCTATTATTGCTACTGATATCATTGGCTCATTGCTGCCTTTGTGCAATGCAGAACTTTTAAGAGTGATTTGGAGGATGCAAGATTCTGTGAAGCTCTTTTGACATTTAAAGCTCGGAACTGAAGGTACTTAATAAAATCAAAAGCATTCAGTCCAGACCTTGCAATTTATGTGTTCTTTTGTATTGCTAGATGAATGGTAACATCATTTGACAGGTAAATGTAGTTTGGTCCTACTTTCCTAATTAAATAGCACATGTTTTGCTCATGTTCTTTGAGCGGAGAGGTTCTTGCCACAGGTACCTAGACATAAACTTGGCACGTTTTAGCAACAAGAATACAAATGATGGTTTGATCCACTCATCTTGTTCGGCGTCTCAAGATCTCTCTGATTATGTCTTTGGTGATGGATTCTTCTTCGGGATCTCCCTTGATCTGGACTTTTCCAGGGGTAGAGTTTTTGCAGATGAGATCTATAGGGCGTCTGGCCTCACTGTCCATCCCATGGATGGTAGAGGGGCATTTACCCTGGTTGTCTCCTTTAGCAGGCATGATTTTCGGCTTGATGAGGACTCTGTGGCAGCCGCATTGGAATCGGTGTTGGAAGGATCGGCCATTGATCTCTGGGTCTCGTATATTGCTAAAAAGGTATTTAGTTTCAATGTCTCATGCAAGGATGTTGGTTTTCATATTGTGGACACTAGATCATACTCTTGCTCTCAATTCAAATGCTATTTTCATCTGTGGGGAAATGGGGGTCCAAATTGGTTACGTGAATTCAAAATTTGGAAGAAAGAGTGTGATGCTGAGTGGATCTTGGTCAGCCCTTCTAAACGTAGAGAAGCATTGGGTCTTCTTGCAATGCACAAACCCCCATCAAAATTAGCATTTAAATCCAGGTCTTTTGTTCATAAAAAGTTATCTTTTGCTACGTTTCAAAAATATGATGCATGCAAAGGGTATAGGTATCATGCTATAGCTGAGTGTATTGGGGCGACTGAGAGTGCTGGCTATGAGATTTCTGAGAGGGAGCGTGAGGTAATTTCTCCACCCCAATCTGTTTTTCTTAATTGGACTGTTGCTTCGCCACCGATCATCTTTGGCACGGTGAGCTCGTCGGAGATCCAATTGCATCTGGCATCTAGGGGTACTACCTCGGATCTTGTGCTGGCAGGTTCGGGTGGGATTTCTGGTCCTCAAATTTTGCCTCTGTTGGGTCCTTCGGTGGGCGGCCCATCTAGCTCTACTGCTGTGCCTAGCCCATCTCAGGTTGAGGTCTCTTTTGAGCAAATGATAAATGATATGGTTGACAAAATTGTTACTTGTTAGACTTGTTTTAAGCGGGGCCATTTTTCTTCTTCCTGCACGTCAACCTTAAAGTGCTTGGGCTGTTCTCAGGTTGGCCACAGTAGGCGCGACTGCGCCCGTTTCGCTAAGATATTGGGTCTGGTTTGGAAACTCAAGCCCACTAATGATTCAGTTTCCAAGGCAATAGCTACAGAGAGCGAGAGTATCTCTCTGTCAGGATTTCTACCTAACTTGGACTCCTCGGTTTTGATTGCACCATCCACATCGCCCAACTCTGTTCATCTTTGTCCCCGGGCGCCTCTTGGCTCTCCGCTAGCTCCACCACCGCCGCCTCCTGAGCCACCTTCGCCGGCGCCACCCATGGCCAACTTCCCCATCGACCCAATGCAGTATGTCCCGGCTGGACATCACATCATCGATGCGGGGGATGCAAGATGGTCGCGTACCTTTGTCACGCGGCATGTCCCTATCATGCGCCGTCATGAAGACTACATGCTCGCTGAGGTCATGCCTGTGCCAGCTGCCAACGAGATTGGCGCTGCTCGTGAGGAGGTTGCTGAATGGTTGGAAGCTCATGGATATCAGGTTCATTCTGTTCAGCCGTGGATCAATGTTGTCGGGCTATTTTGCGTTAGAGATCCTGCAGTGCATTTTTCTCTCCTCCAACTCCATCCACAACACCTTGGCAATGATCGGTTTGTCCGCTTTATGAAGCATGATGAGGGGGAGGGATTTCGTGGAGCTCAGGGTTTTCGTCAGGGTTTGATTATGCTGCTGGGCATCCCTCTGGATCTTCGCAATACTGATAATATTAGAGCGGCAGTGAACATTTTTGGTAAATTTCATCATTGGAACAATGAGGACCCATAGTTAGTCAGATCACTTGTGTTTGCTTCCTTTCCTGAGGATGTTTTGGTGCCTCGTGATGTCGTTTTTAATGATGAAGCTGCATGGGGTGGTGCAAGAGTGTCATGGACAACTCCCATATACATCCTTGGTGCCAACTTTGCAGAGCAAATGCCGCATGATGAGGATTGGATGCCAATTAATGGAAATCCTCACCCCCTTCCTGGGGTGCCCTTTCCTGATATGCCTCAGTTTATCTTGCCTAATTACCCTGCCTTAGGTTGGAATGAGGTGCCACAACCTCCTTCAGAGCAACCTGACATGGGGGATAACAACTAGGGCAATGCAGTTTGGGGGGAAGAGGAGCAAGTGCTGAATGATGTGGAAGTGGAACAAGAGTCCATGGTTCTTGATAACTCAGAAGATCATTCTCTGTCAGTGGAACAGCATATCCAGCCAAATTTTGTGCTTGTTGTTGATGTGGATCAACCTGAGGTGCCAGAAGTTGGTCAGGAGCAACCAGTTGCTGTGGAAAACAATATTGCTCCTGTTTATAATCCTGATGATTGGGCCTCGGTGGTATATCAGCCACATGTACCTCAACTTGAAAATCAAGCTTTCATGGAGGGACCTACTGTGTTGGAGGTGGCCATAACTGTTTCTCTTCCTTCTGCTTCAGATGCTGCTAAAGTTGTGTTTGGGCCTGAGTTGCCCCCTGAGATGACCTTCAGAAGGAATTTTGAGGCCATCTTGCAATCAGATATCTGCTATGAAATCCCTAAGCCAATACAGGTGTTGCCTTTGCAGTCTGTTTTGCTATCTAAAAGAAGTTGGGACTTGGCCTTTGAGGTGCCCAGCCTGCCCTATTATAACACTGCTATGGAGCACAAGCCTGTGGCTAGGGCTCTTTTTCCAGCTCAGCAGATTGAGTCATCTCCTATTGGTGAGGCAAAACAGTTTACTGATCCAACTGAACAACCTGAAGTTGAGCAGAGAAAGGTTGGAAGGCCCAGGAAAACCATGGCTCCCACTCCAGTTGTGGAAACTTCAGTAAGAAGGTGCACTCGAGGATCTCTGCAGAGAGATGGCTTCAAACCAACTTTTCAGGAGCTTCCAATGCAGGCAAGGAGGAGGAATCCCAAGGCCAAGCCCTTCTCAGCTACAGTGTCACAGAACATGCAGGATGAGCCAGTTGAAGATCTTCCACCACCTACTCCTATATCCAAGTTGCAGCAGATTGGCAAGGAGTTGGGCATTGCTGATGATCTGATTACTGTGGAGCAGCTTATGGCTGATCCCTCTACTCCAACAACCAATACTGCAAATGTTTAGTGGTCAACTGGCTAGTTAGGGGTGGCAGGTGTTCTGTTTATCAGGGTTCTTGTCTTTTGCTTCTATTTGTAATAATCTAAATGTATCATGCTGGACATGTGTGCTTGTTGAGGGTGGTGGCATTAGGTGTCATCAGAATATTCTAACTGCACTTTTTGGTTTAAATGAGTAATGCTTGTAAGAACTGGAGTGTTTTGTGCTGGAATGTTAGGGGTTTAAATTCTAAAGCTAGGCAAAGAGCTGTCAGGCAGAAGTTGGAGGAAAGTCAGTGTGTTGTTGCCTGCTTTCAAGAGACCAAATGTGATTCTTTTGATTTCAGATCTATTAGATCTTTTTGCCCTAAAATATTTGATAGCTTTGCTTTTTCCCCTTCCGAGGGTGCTTCTAGGGGCATTTTGATAGTGTGGAATTCTTCTATTTTTTGGGGCACTGTTGTTGAAATTCAACAGTTTGCAGTTGTCATTCAATTTATCTCCAAGCAAAATAATGAGCATTGGTCTCTTGTTTCTGTGTATGGTCCATGCCAAGGGGAGGCTAGGACAATTTTGTAAGCTGGTTATATAACTTGCAAATACCAATGGGTGACAACTGGCTCTTGGTGGGAGATTTTAACTTCATGAGATCCCTGGAGAATAGAAACTTACCTGGTGGTGATCTGAATGATATATTCATTTTTAATGAAATAATTGCTCACCTTGGGCTGCTTAAGTTACCACTTAAAGGGAGATCTTATACATGGTATAATATGCAGGATAATCCTTTGCTAGAGCAGTTAGATTGATTTTTTACTTCTGCTGATTGGATCTCTTCATATCCCATGACTGAAGTGTTACCACTGGCTAGAACTGCATCTGATCATGTGCCATGTGTGGTCACAATCAATACATCTATTCCTAAATCTTCTATATTTAGGTTTGAGAATTACTGGGTTGAGCTTGAGGGGTTTATGGAGTGTGTTCAACATGTTTGGCAGAACCCATCCCACAAAACTCACATCACTGCCAGAATTGCTGACAAGTTTAAAACCTTGAGAGGGGCCCTTAAGAGGTGGCAGATGAGTTTCTCTAAGCTTAAAGTGCTGATCTCAAGATGCAATGAGGTCATTTTGTGTCTTGATGGCCTTGAAGAGGTTAGGCCTTTATATAGACCAGAATTTAATTTCAGGAAGGTGGTGAAACAGCATGTGGAAAAGCTTTTGCATCTTCAATTTGTATACTGGAAGAAGAAGTGTACAATCAGGTATATTAAACTTGGTTGGGAGAATACCAAATTTTTTCATGCCATGGCCACTGAGAGGCATAAAAGAAATTCCATTGCTTCTCTGACAGATATTGATGGGACTGTAGTATCTAGTCATTCTCAGATGGAGGGCATCATATGGAATTGTTTCACAAATAGAATGGGAGTTTCTGCTGGTATAGTAATGGGTTTTGACCTGAATGCTTTGCTGAAGCCAATTGATGGCCTAGATTTCCTAACTGAACCATTTACAAAAGAGGAAATGGATGACACTGTCAAGCATATGCCCATTGACAAGGCCCCTGGCCCAGATGGTTTTAATGGGTTATTTTTTAAGAAATGTTGGCACATTATTTGTCAGGATTTTTATGAGCTGGCTGAAACTTTTCATAATGGCACTGCCAACTTGGAGAATATAAATGGTTCTTATATTACACTCATCCCCAAAAAATTGGCCCCTGAAAGTGTTGGTGATTATAGGCCAATTTCCTTGACTGGGATGGGGCTCAAATTTCTGTCCAAAATGGCTGCTAATAGGTTTCAGAGGATAATTATGAAATGTATACATAAGAATCAATATGGTTTTATTAAAAGAAGAACAATTCAGGACTATATTAGTTGGTCACTTGAATATCTGCATCAATGCCATCAATGAAAGAGACCTATTGTTATTCTTAAATTGGATTTTGAGAAAGCGTCCATTGAGCATGAAGCTATTCTGCTAATTCTGAAGCACAAGGGATTTAATCAAAAATGGATTTCCTGGGTTAAGCTACTGCTAACAACTGGAACTTCTTCTATACTCTTAAATGGAGTACCTGGCAAACAATTTCTTTGCAAAAAGGGAGTAAGGCAAGGAGACTGTCTTTCACCACTGCTTTTTGTGATTGCTGCTGACCTCTTGCAATCAGTAGTGAATGATATGTTCAAAAGGGGTATATTAAAGCTGCCAATCCCATGTCATGACCAGGACTATCCTATAATTCAGTATGCTGATGATACCCTAATCATCTAGCCAGCAGACAGAGCTCAACTCTTGGCTCTCAAGGACATGCTTCATGTGTTCTCCACCTCTACTGGACTAGTGGTGAACTACCACAAATCTTCCATGGTACCTATTAATGTTGATGAGAACACTATCACCAGTTTGGCTGCTACTTTTGGATGCCAGGTTGGCAAAATGCCCATCACATATCTTGGACTACCTGTTGGTACTACCAGACCCAAAATGGTCGATTTCATGCCTCTTGTTGATTGCATGGAAAGAAGAATGACAACTAGTTCTTCTTTTTTAAACCAGGGGGAAAGGCTTTAGTTCTTAAATTCTGCTCTGTCTTCCATGCCCATATTCTATCTTTGCAGCCTCCTTGCTCCTGCAGGGATTCTAAAGCAGTTGGAGAGAATACAAAGGCAATGCTTGTGGAGAAAACACAGAGATGAGCCCTCACCATCCTTGGCAGCATGGGATCTCATTTGTAGGCCCAAAAACAAAGGAGGGCTGGGCATCTTCAATTTGGGTATACAGAACATGGCTCTATTGCTGAAACATTTGCACAAATTCTTAAATAGGGTGGATTTGCCATGGGTCTCGCTTATTTGGGATACATATTATCACTCTTCTGTACCACAGGGTACTGATAGTTGTGGATCTTTTTGGTGGAAGGATATATGTAAACTGTTGGATCATTTCAGGAGCACAATTTGGGTTCAGATCAACTCTGGGACTTCAGCTCTATTTTGGTCTGATAAGTGGAAGATTGATGAAACTGTGATCACCTTGCAAACCAGATTTCCCAGGCTCTTTTCATATGTCAAGGATCCCTGGATTACAGTATCTGAGGCTTTCCAATCACAGAATTTTACACAGTTGTTTCACTTACCTTTATCTGCACACGCTTATCAGGAGTGTATGACTGTGCAAAACTTGATGGCCAATTGTAATAGGGAAGTGGAAGCAAATGACATTTGGTTCTGGCAAGGATCTAGCCAGCCTTTCAAGCCCAAGTTGTTCTACTCCTTCTTGCACTCCCACATGTCTTTCAACCCTCTCCTTTTGTCGATTTGGAGATCTTCCCGCACAATGAAAATCAAGGTCTTTGCTTGGATGTTAATCATGGATAGACTAAACACCAAAGACATGGTTGAAAGAAGGAACTGGCATTTGGAGGATGGGGTGAATTGTGTTCTCTGTCCATTGCTGACACGTGAGACCAGAAACCATTTATTCTTTGAATGTAATTTCAGTGTCAGAATATGGAATTACCTTCAAATTACATGGCCACCTGGAGAGGATGTGTCCACAATTGCCATGCAAGCTAAGCAAGATTTTGCTAAACCTTTTTTCACTAAGGTTGTCTTTGTTGCCTGCTGCAATATTTAGATAATGAGAAATGCTAGAGTTTTCAGGCATGAGAGACAAAGCTTTAATAGATGGAGAAGTGCCTTCATCCATGATATTTCACTCATGCAGCATAGAGTCAAGCAAAGATACAAGGAGGAGCTGCTTAGATGGATTTCTTTCTTGCCTCCTTGAGGGGTTTTTTTCTAGTCTCTTAGTGTAGTTCAATTCCTCCTTTTGTATAGACTAGATTACCTCTTGTAATCCTTGTACTTTCATATGCTCTTTATTAATAAATTCTTAATGTTGTGGGGGGTTTTCCCTACAGTCACCAGTCAAAAAAAAGAATACAAATGATAGTCATTGCAGCTGCACATGATCTCTGCTAGTTATAGAAATTCATTGCTTGTCCTATGTTTTCTGTCAGGGTATTGTTTAGGAAGCTTGCTTGAGTTTGGGTCCTTTAATTTGTAAATCTGCAGTTATAGCCACTATTTGTAGTTCTAGCCACTCCTTGCTGCTAGTTCCTCAAGGAGTTCTGCACAAAATTAGCTCAACAAGTTGCATCTAGCTTTTACAAAGTTGTTTTGGCGTAAGAGGATAAGTTGTTGTATATACTGTCATAAAGTTCAGCAAGAACAGGGCATCAACAGTGCTACTCTAGTATCTAGTTGGGGAGGGACAAATGGACAGGGCATCACTGTAGCTATACTGGACAACAAACTATTAGTCTTAGAATTAACACTCCTCATATGAGATGAGAGGATTTTTTTAATGGCTTCTTGCAGTTTTGAAAATTCAGTTTATTCGGTTACTAAAAATTCAGTTAATTCAGTTAGGCACACAAATTTCAGAACTTTTGTGTGCCCTAGTACTTGGTGTTTGTAGAAAACCAGGAGTGTCAATGTGACTAGAATTCACCTGTTTTTATATGGGTGAAACTTCACTTGTTTTTAGGCTAGTGCAGGGTGTTGCTTTATTCTGTCATCATTTGTAACTATGTCACAAATGAATTGTTCCTTCTTCTATATTTGACAAGTAATGACTGTTGATAAGCTGAGGCATGGATTAAGCTGTTTCTTTGATGTAACATACTGTATATCACTCCACAATGAAATACAGTACATATTGATGTGCTATGTAAAGCTTGTTCATGTACTGAACTACTAACGCCTTGTGATGCTCTGAATTACTTATGATGCCTCTGAATTACTTGTGATCACATTGAGAAAGACTTGTAAAGATGATGATCATCTTTTACAGAAAACAATTTATGTAAACACGTCAGTAACTTTGCTAGTTTGCTGGGTTTTGTCTCCGACCATCGTGTCGTGATGATTTTGCAGGTATCCCGAGAGGCCCTTGAGTTTTCTAGAATGTCGATTAACTTCCGTTCCGGCAAATTCGGGTACTCCATATGTCCTATTTTCAGCAAAGGTCATGCTGAAATTTTTCGTGAATTTTAGCATGACTTTGCTAAAAATAGGACATATGGGGTACTTGTGACTAATGCATGGGCTGGGGTCTTAGTACTTAATTAAGTAGTATCAACTGCCCCTTTATTCTTGCTGGATTAAACCATAGGTGGCAATAGAGCCAAGTGATTAGGCCCAACTTAGAATTCTCCTTCCAGCTTAGCTTTTAGGGTCCCTCGGCGTCGACAAACCCTAAATTATAAAACCTTGGCTTTTAGGGTGCCTCGGTGTCGATAAGAACCTAAATGATGAAAGCTTAGGCTTTTAGGGTGCCTCGGCGTCGACAAACCCTAAATGATAAAAGCTTAGCTTTTAGGATGCCTCGGTGTCGACAAACCCTAAATGATGAGACCATGATCTTGTTCCTTGACAATAACCAACTTTTTGACCAAACTTTTTTCCTATTTAGAGCGAAACATGGCCCACAATGATGAGGCCGGCGGTTCGGGCGGCAAGCAATTCTGGGAGCTGTCCCAGGAGATGGAGGAAGAACCTCACCGCTATGAGGACGCCGCGGAAGACGCCGATCCTGACTACACAACCCCTAGTGGCGTCGGGGATGACACCACTGATGGTGCCGCCGAGGATGCCACCACTGATGATGGCACCACATGCACAGATGGCAGCCAACCGAAGAGGCAATGGAAGGACAGGCGCCCGAACGTGCTCGGCACCGTCAAGGAGGAATTTACTGAAGCGAACTCCGACGGGCATCCAACGGTGCCCAAAGAATTAGTCAAGGGGTACTCGTTTCAGCTCGGGTGCATTCTCCGGAGCACCATCTCGATCAACACCGAGAACCTAAGGCATAAGGACCGAGGGAATTTGTGCAGCCTCCTCTTCACGAAGCTGCACGAATGATACAAGTTCCCTGCTGACTTTGCAAACACATGCCTCTCAGGGAATAAAGTGAATAGTGTCGCCCTCACGAGGATGAGCACGGCCCTGTCTACTTGGAGAAGCACGGTGAAGGGAATGATTGACAAAGGTGATAGTTATGAGAAGACCAAGGCGAAAAATCCTTCGATCAGCGAAGATAACTACAAGGAGTTCAAGATCAAGTGCGAGAGCAGCGCAACCTCCGAATCAAGTTAGTGGGGGAAAGAAATGTGGCGGTTGAACTTAGGGGTCCACCAACTCGGTCCCGGCGGTTACAGAGTGGCGGAGCCTACATGGGACAAGGAGGACGCGGAGTGTGCCGAGCAAGGCCTACCGCCCCGCTTCGAGAAATACCGTGACAAGCATACCAGGAACTTATTCAGGGCCCGGTACAAGGAGGACCCGGTAACAAAGGAGCTTACCATGGATCCGAAGACCAGGGCGCTTGAGCTTGTTCTGGTAAGGAATACACCCCCGCGTAATTAGCTCGATATTGTTGCATTCTAATTAATGAAGCCAAATTTCTAAATGGTTCACATTCCTTCTGCAGGAGACTGAAAGCAGTAGCGCGGGGTCGTCTCAGAGCAACCCTTTCGACACCCCTTTAAATAGGGCGTTGAACGTAATGAAAAACAAGGATAAGCTTAGTAAGTCGTCGTCAGCTGGTCGTGTGGCCGGCAAAGGCTTGTCCACAAAATGGTCGTCATACTATACCGCTGGTGGGCGAAAGGAGAAAAAGACCAGCTCGGAAAGCCAGTCGCGCGAGGTTCAAGAACTCAAGGCACAAGTGGCGCGGATTTCGGAGATTGTCCAAGATCAAGTGCAACAACAACTGGGAACGACGCTCACCGCCATGGTGCCTACCTTGATTCAGGGGCTGACGATGTGGATTGCGGGCGGCCAACTGGGGCCGCCCCCGGTTCCCAGCTTCATGGCCAGCAACTCGCACGACGCGCAGGCGGCGCCATTGGTGTCTCCAGCGGAGGTGGTATTCATGTCTTCGACACTGGCACGGGCATTGGAGCTTAATGCACCCGGGTGTATGCCGGCCGGCACCTCGCCAGCAAGCGGCCCCTCCGTCAGTTGCATGCCTGCCATTGGCGGTGCCTCGACATTAGCCGAGCTCTACGGCATCACGGTAACTAAGCCTCTCGGCCGATGACTTCATCTCCTTGCCTTTGACTGGGCATCACTGACGCCCTACATGTTTTCGCAGGGCGTCGTCGACGTTCCTTGCACTCTCCTGCACTTCGTGGGCGGCGAGTTGGTCGATGTCGCCAAGGGAAGAATCGTTCAACCGGGCAACCACGTGTTCCACGGTAATCCAATGCCACCCACCATGTATAGGGTTGAACTGGTTCGGGTGTTGCCAGGCTGCGACGAGTAGTTACCTCCGATTCGACCCGCTGGGGCCGATGAAGATGATGTGATGACCCTCAGCGCCTACGTAAGCTGGCCCCTGCTTTGGCCGAAGAGCCAGATTCGTTTGGGGTGGGGGACACCACCCCACAGACAAGACCGCCAGTCGTGCCGGCGCCAAGCCATGGGAAGAACGCCGCAACGCTACCGGATATGACGGACATCCCTATGGCACAGGATCCGGACATGCATATGGCACAGGATCCGGACGACGACGACAATGACGACGGTACATTTACCAACGTCGATAAGTACTTTGCCGAACATGGGTACGGTGATGAATTCTGCGGGCCTCCTTCTCAAGAACCCAACCCTGAAAAAGACGACCGCGATCTAGCTGGTACCGCGGAGAAACCCAATTGCAACAGGCGTCGTCTGGTGTTCAGTTCTCAGGAGACGCCTCCAGCTGCCGCCTTCACCAAGCCTCAGGTAGCCGAGGTGCGAAATATTATCAGCCCCAACACACTCAAGAAGGCGGTCTGTGAGCAGAACTCAATCCCATTACAGCAGATGAAGAAGGGACAGAAACGAAAGAACAACAAGGGCACCGGTGCGAGCCAGATGGCACCGAGTACGATCCGTGCTCAGGACGGGCCACCTTCACCTAAGGATATCTCGAGGTGGGTGCATGTGGCGGGTAGGGCGATGCTACCGACAAATCTGCTCAATGCTGCAACCGGTGCTATGCGGAGTCTGCATGACAGTGTTCTTTCTTTGGAGAAGCGGCGTCTCTCCCAGAATGATGTGGCATACCCGGTTTTTGTGGCCAAGGTGCCAGAGGGCAAGGGCTTTGTGGATAGCGCCATCAGGTGTACGATCGTCCTGTGGTTTGATGACATCTTCGCAATGTTTAACCTTCATCCGCTGCACTACACCTTCGTTCGGCTGTTTTCGCTGAGTATGGAGATGCGGATCATTAGAGACAAGACCCTGGACATCGGGATAGTTGACCCCTTCTACATGCGTGCCAAGATCTTGGGCAGCGCTGGGGACCGGCAAGTCGCGAGTTCACACCTCGAAGGCATTATTCTGGCAAACCCAGATAAGGATAACTTCCTTGTGCCTTACTTTCTCGAGTAATTCATCCCCTCACCGCCCCATAACATATGATTTCTTAGATTTTGATCGTTCTTTTTTTTCTAACATTCCATGTTTTGTGTAGTGACACACATTGCACACTCATCCTCTTAAGCCCGAAATATTCCATGGCCACGTATTTCGACCCGGACTGTGAGTCGAAGATAGACTACACAAATATCAAGAAAGTTCTTGATGATGCTCTCTCTGGCTATGCTAGATCTGGAGGCACCTTTAAGAGGCCAGTTCGTAGGTAAGGCAAGCACGTTTTCACCCACAATACGATGTTCCTCTGCGTCAAGCAGCCGCCTGGCGGTCAGAAGGATGCCTACTACACCCTCCATCACATGCGGGCGATCGTACGGGACCATAATCACCTTCTGCTACCAAATAATCTCAAAGATTGGGCAGCAAGCTTGTCGGCAATCCAGGACGCGGACATCAGACAAGAATTCTTTCGCATCCAGTCAGAGTTTGCCGAAATCATCCATCAAGATGTCCTTCGTTCCTCGGGGCAGTTCTACCTCAGATATCAACCGTCCAACAGTGATATAGACACAACGCTACAAATGCAGGCTGACAGCGCCCGCGACTTCATGACCATCATGAGAGATGGCGGCTTCATCCACGCTCCGGTCCCTGAGTCAAGTCGAAAGTAGTGATGCTATGTGTAGTTTTGAAACATCGATTAGTTCATGTTGTAATTAAACTTTAATGAACTTGTATGTCTCTTTGGTTTGGACAGTCGTTCAACTTAGATCTAATCGATGCTATTTATTAGTAGGACCATGAATCGTGCTCTTAATGTCTTGCTTTTCTCTTCCGATCCTTTTGTTTCATACTTATATATTGCTTATGTATTGTCTGTGAATTGCTACTAATGTTTTGTTTGGCTAGTGCATAGAGATGCCGTCGTATGTCATGTACAAGGGTAAGGTTCCCGGAGTCTACGATGACTGGGAGGAGTGTCGGAGACAGGTTCACCATTTCAGCGGTAACAGTTACAAAGGGTACACCACTAGGGCGAAGGCGGAATCTAGATACGCGCGCTATCTAGCGGGAGAGAGGAGAGAGCATTGGGGGAACCGGATGAAGACCAGTTTCATCACGATGATGCTCATCGTGATGATCGCAGCTCTCTTCCATGTGATGGTAGTTTAGATGATCGATATCGACTTGTAATGTGAAGACAAACTCGCTACTCGCGGTCTCGAGACTTGTAATGTTCTATCTTTGTTCGGTCTTTTGAATTCGGAGACTAATATGATGAATTGTATTCGAAGACTAATCTTCTATTGTATTCGATGAATCTGTTGTTGCTGTGTGGTGTTGTCTATATTCTATCCAATAATATATTTTGTAACCTGTGCAAATATCAGAAAAGGAAAAAATCCCAAATATTCATACTAATGGCGCACCACTCAGCACGCTAATGGCGCACTGCAGAAAGGATACTAATGGTGCATCACCCCCAAGTACGACATTAGTATGCCAAAGCACATGGGTAAATATGGCCCCCAGGGAGGCATATTAATGGCGCACGTTGGGCTATACTAATGGCGCACTGCGTTGTGCGCCATTAGTATACCATATACTAATGGCGCACCAGGGGTGCGCCATTAGTATTTAATACTAATGGCGTGGTGCTAGTGGCGCACCAGTAGTGCGTCATTAGTAGGCAAAACTGGTGCGCCACTAGCAGGCCTTTTCCCAGTAGTGTTCTCAAAACCCTCTCTCGAGGGCCCGTCCGCCGATCACTATCTCCTCTAATGTGCATATCGGTTTTTAGGCCGACACACACCTTGAGGGCTACTGGATATATACATCTCATCAGCAAATAAATTTCACAGCTCGGAAGAAATCCGGCATAAAGCTCGGATGCAACTCACTAAATCCATATAGGATGTTTCCGGCATAAAGCTCGGTCGCGACCGGCTGGCTCCATAGAGAACTTTTCAGCGTTAAGCTTAGATAAACTCCTTCAAACATTTTCAAACACGAGGTACTCTGTGCCTCCTTAGTTGTAGTCCGGCGTTGGAGCTCGGCTACAGTCTGGCAATGGAGTTTAGATGCAGTCCAGTGTTGGAGTTCAGCTACAAGAGGATGACTTAGATGTAGCCCAACGTTGGAGCTCGGACGAAAGACGACACCGCCCCACGGGAACAACTTCAAACCCGAGGTGTGGCATAAAAATAACAAGGCATTGATAAAGGCTGAAAACTTAAAGGGGCCCCTCGGATACCCGACGTGTAAACTCTTCGGATTCACTTCGGCGATCCTCAAGATCGAAGATGAGAAGATTTGTTGAACCCGTTTTCAAGACTGACGACCGAAGATGAAGAACAGTTCGGAAGAATCAAGGATCTTCCCCAACTTAAGACCGGTTCAGGGGGCTACTGACGGTGTCCTGGACTAGGGGGTAGTCACCATGTCGTCTCCCGACAAGCTGGATCTGGCCGAGGACCCCCATGGCGGTTCACTCATGGGCCACTTTGGGCAGCCCGTGTCGCATACAAGGAGGTTTCCACAAGACTTGGCGCACAAGACGAGGACTCCTCTAAACCCTAGGCCTCCGGTGTGTTATATAAACCGCGGTCAGGCTAGTCAATAGAACATCTTATATTCATGAGAACAATCTCCTGGTAGATACATGTACTCTGTACTACACCCCATATGAAAACAATCAAAAGCAGCATGTAGGGTATTATCTCTTCGAGAGAGCCCGAAGCTGGGTAAAATCCCGTGTCCATGTTACCATTGCTCCAAGACGCCTATCTTAGGACTCCTACTACAAGATACGCCAGATATAGAACCGACACTAACCACCACGTGAGGGTATTATGGGCCTCAACGTTGTAGTATCAGCCGAAGCTTTGTCAGATGTCCAGTTCAGCATTGTGGCACGGTCAGATCGTGCCATCCACTACATGGGTGGTGCTGGTATCCACCCTACACACAAGGACCTGGAGTGCAACGGGCGATTGGCCCAGACCCCGGAGTTCTTATGTAGACTGGCGGGGACCTCTCTGCTGAGCCTAGGTAGGGTTGCGACGTGTTTATCTTCCGAGGCCGGGCATTGACCCAGAAAAGTGTGTCTGGCCAGAGTGATCGAGTGTGTTGGGTAACATGGTGCACCCCTGTAGAGAAGATATATATTCGAATATCGTGTCCACGGTAATGGATGTTCAGACTTGTATCCTGATCTATTACAACTAGAACTAGTTACTTGAGACATGTGATGGATATGTGGCTCCAGGATTGCTTTCTCGCAGGGAGTCAAGGAAGGATCTCTGGGCGTAATGTTACAACATGCTTGTTAATTATAAACTGCTATTCTTTACTCTTCTACATGATACAAGATGCTTGGAGCTGCTTGAAGATGCTAGTCTTCGATAGGCTAGGACTTCCACTCTATTCTGGCATTCTGTAGTTCAATCCACAGATACAACCCTTCCATTTGATACCAATGCATACTTAGTATAGATCTGATGCTTGCAAGTACTTTGGATGAGTACTCATGGTTGCTTTGCTACCCCTTTTCCCCCTTCTTTCTTCTTTCCGGGTTGCAACCAAATGGTGGATCCCTAGAGCTAGATGCCACCGCCGACTGATAGTACTACATGGAGGACGCCGATGACTAGGAGTAGTTAGGAGGTCCCAGGCAGGAGGCCTTGCCTCTTCGATCGTTGTTGCTTTTGTGCTAGCCTTCTTAAGGCAGTCTTGTCTAACTTATGTTTGTACTCAGATATTGTTGCTTCCGCTGACGCTTGTGTATCGAGCTTTTATTCGAGCCCTCGAGGCCCCTGGCTTGTAATATGAAGCTTGTATTATTTTATTTGTGTCTAGAGTTGTGTTGTGGTATCTTCCAGTGAGTCCCTGATCTTGATCGTACACATTTGCGTGTATGATTAGTATACGATTGAATCGGGGGCGTCACAGCTTCTTAGTTGGTGCTTTTATAAGAGAAGATGGAGACTCAAATTCAAAAATAAAAATTGCATAAAGTAAAAGAAAGGCCCTTCGCAGAGGAAAGTAGGGATTTGTAGAGGTGCCAGAGCTCAAAGCGAAAAACTTAGAGATAAAAACATTTTGGGAGGTGTATCCTTCCCACCAGCGAAAATGACTTCGAGTTCCAAACACTTTCCATGCTAGATATATAATAGGCAGTTCCCAAACAGAAAATAAAGTTTATTCCTTTTTCAACCATACTTTCACTTTCCATGGCTAACCGTATCCACGGTTGCCCTCCATACCAACACTTTCCAAGGAATTTATTATTTGACAACATAAAGCAAATTCATTTTTCATTTCGGGACTGGGCATCCCTAATACTTTTGCCTTACTCTCGTGCAATGACAAGTGAATAAACACTCATCATGAGAATAACACATCTAGCATGGAAAATATTAACCACCCCTCACCGCTCCGCGAGCGAAACGAACACACAAAAGAGAAGTTTATTTTGATAATTAGAGATGGCACATAGAAATTTGCTTAGAACGGCAAAACAATACCGCATATAGGTAGATATAGTGGACTCATGTGGAAAAACTAGTTTGAAGGTTTTTGGATGCACAAGTAGTGATCATACTTAGTGCAAAATGAAGGCTAGCAAAAGAATGAGAAGCGACCAACCACGAAACGAATAATCTCATATGCGAGCATTAAGCATAATTAACACCGAATAATGCACCACAAGTAGGATATAATTTCATTGCACAATTATTGACTTTCGTGCTTGCATAGGGAATCACAAACCTTAACACCAATATTCTTACTAAAGCATAATTACTCATCAACATAAATCACATATCAGATCATCATATCTCAAAACTATTACTAAGAATCAAGTTTATTTTGTCCAATGATCTTCATGAATTTTTTTATTATATCCTTCTTGGATATCTATCACTTTGGAACTAATTTTCATATGTTGCTTTTGACAAGTACAAACAAATATAAGTGAAGATCATGAGCATAATTTTTCTTTCTATCAAAATAATTTAAGTGAAGCAAGAGAGAATTTCTTGAAATTTTTACTAACTCTCAAATAAATCCAAGTGAAGCAAGAGAGCATTTCTTCAAAAATACTAAAGCACACCATGCTCAAAAAGATATAAGTGAAGCACTAGAGCAAACCCACGACTCATAAAAAATTTAAGTGAAGCATAGAGAGCAATTCTAACAAGTCATGACATAATTTTGGCTCTCTCAAATAGGTGTGTTCAGCAAGGAATCAAGACTTAGAACACAAAATAAAACAAGCAAAGACTCATATCATACAAGACGTCCAAGCAACACATAGTATGTGACGAATAAAAATATAGTATCGAGTAAAATACCGATGGTCATTAGAAGAAAGAGGGGATGCCACTCGGGGGCATCCCCAAGCTTAGTTGCTTGCTCTCTGTTGGATAATAGCTTGGGATGCTGGGGCATCCCCAAGCTTATGCTCTTCTTACTCCTTATTCCTTCATCCATCATAAGATAACCCAAACTTTGAAAACTTCAATCACACAAAACTCAACAAAACCTTCGTGAGATCCGTTAGTATAAGAAAATAAATCACTACTATAAGTACTATATCAAACCAATTCATATTTTGTTCTTGCATTATATCTACTGTATTCCAAATTTTCTATGGCAAAAACTCATCAAAGAAAACCATAGAGCCATCAAAAGAAGCACACAACGCAAAGAAAACAGAACATGTCAAAAACAGAACAGTCTGTAGTAATCTATGTGTTTCGAATACTTCTGTAACTCAAAAAATTCTGAAAAATTACGACGACCAGAGCAATTGGTATATTGATTTACTGCAACAGGAATGGGTATTTTATCACTCTCTGGTTAAAAATGAGAGAAAAAATTGCGAGCGCAAAAGTTTCTATTTTTTCAGCAAGATCAAACAACTATCACCCAAGCTCCTTTGCTCATCGAAGTCTCCTAGGACATTCTCTAGGTCAAATTCACTGGATCCAGGCTTTACTTCAATCACGTAGCACTTCACACTACCCGGCTTCAATGGCACATTGTCCAAGAAGAGGTCATCTTCCAAGAAGGGTGGGCAAACCCAGGCTGTTGCACATTTTAATGTACCTTCATAATGTGTAAGCACGCCCTTCAGTCTATCTTTCATTCCAGATAGATCAGATATAGCATCATCATGAGCTGCTGCAGTCTCAGTGTGGCTGGGGTCAGCTGATGCACAGCTTTGTTGCTGGGGTCATCAATAAGCAACATCCTCCATGCCCGCCTCCCCTCCCATCTACTAGCTATCTTTCACTTTTAGAGTCTTCTACATCATCATTGACACCTCGACATCCTTTCGAATAGCTGCATAAATCTCCTTCTTCAACCTTTCATACAATGCATTCTGCTTCATTTCACTCCTCGCTTTTTTCATGTTGAGCCTCTCTTCTTTGCTGAGTGTGAAAGCCCTCTTGTGTGGGACATTAACTTCTATACCCCTTGCATGGCCAGGGGTCCCTTTTGTGTCCAGAGCAATGGACAGAATGTCACATGGCCCTGAGTTTCTGTAGAACCTTCCAGGGATCTTGGAAGCCTCTAACATCACTTCATATAGTTTGGCTTCACATGCGTTTTCAAAGTAATAAGTTTCATCATCACGCCTCTTTGCACGTGCCCGCAAGTAATCTCTGGCGCGTTCGCCCCTGATTTCACTAAAGGCTGGATTCCCACCCGTCGCTACTGCTTCTTTGTCCTCATATTCCATATCAGTTTCATGTCGTAGTATCCTGCCACACCAATACGATGGGGTGTATGTTCTTCTTTTGAAGTTCCGATTGCTTGAAACTCTTCTCAGCAAACTCTTTAGTTGCCCTAACCCTTTTGAATTCTGCCCAGTCTGCCTTTGTAATTTTGGGGTATGCAGGGATTGGGTCCTTGTCGGTGTCAAAACCGGCGGATCTCGGGTAGGGGGTCCCGATCTATGCGTCAAGGCTGATGGTAACAAGAAGTAAGGGACACAGGTGTTTACCCAGGTTCGGGCCCTCTCGATGGAGGTAAAACCCTACTTCCTGCTTGATTAATATTGATGATATGGGTAGTACAAGAGTAGATCTACCAAGAGATCGTAGAGGCTAAACCCTAAGAGCTAGCCTATGATGGTATGAATGTAATTGTGCTCGGCCTTCTAAGGACCAACCTCTCCGGTTTATATAGACACCGGAGAGGGCTAGGGTTTACATGGAGTCGGTTACAAGGAAGGAAATATAATATCCGGATCACCAAGCTTGCCTTCCACGCCAAGGAAAGTCCATCCGGACACGGGCCGAAGTCTTGAGTCTTGTATCCTCACGCTTCGATAGTCCGGACGTTGTACACAGTCCGGCTGTCCGGATACCCCCTAATCCATGAATCCCTCGGTAGCCCCTGAACCAGGCTTCAATGACGATGAGTCCATCGTGCAGTATTGTCTTCGGCATTGCAAGGCAGGTTCCTCCTCCGAATACTCCAAAGTAATTATCGAACACTCAAATCGTGTCCAGATATAAAAAATGATCTTGGCATACCACCGTAGAGAGAATGATATTTCACAAATGCAATCTGCTGACAATCTTTTCCTGACAACGTGACACGTTATTATGATCAGATCCATTATTCGAACCGTTTCCACACAACCAGCTACAATGCATATCACGAGGCGGTTTCTGTGGCACGTCTTGTCAAAGCAGAGATCGTGTCCCCTTATTACGGGATTCTCATCAATACGGGCATGGGTAATCCAACCATGCCATTAACCGTGGCGCTTGGGAAACAAGCGATTCCCAGCGGGCAAGTGGGGAGGCGCACCGCTTCCGGCGCCTCTATAAAGGGATAAGATTCCCCCATTTTTAACCACGCCTTCTTCCTCCTTTGCCCACTCTTGCCCCCTCGAGCTCCAGCGCCCAAGCCCAAGTCTTCCCCGCACAGCTAAACATGTCCGGAGCAGGAGGCAAGTGGGTGGCTTCCACCGTTAAGGAGAAGGACATCACCGATCTTCGGGCAGCCGGATACTTGGCCGCTGACATAGCGCACCGTCTACCAGACGCCGGGCAGGTCATTCCTACCCCAGGACCCCACGAGAGGGTCGTATTCATCGCCCACTTCATCCGTGGACTGGGATTCCCACTCCGTCCCTTCGTCCGTGGGATTATGTTCTACTACGGGCTAGATTTCCATGATCTAACCCCAAATTTCGTCCTCAACATCTCGGTGTTTATCGTCGTGTGCGAGGCCTTCCTGCGCATCCGGTGTCACACCCAATATGCGACCCTATCCAAAAGGAACTCGAAGGTCCCACCAAGGATAGACCCGCATATTGAAACGCTTTTGCAAGGTGGATATCATTACATCAACATTACATAATAGATGGGGATACATACATAAGGCAGACAATGCCACACGAATACAACATCACATTATACATCAGAGCATCATCCGACTACGGATGAAACACAAACAGAAACTCAAACGACATCCACCCTGCTAGCCCAGGCTGCCGACCTGGAACCTATCCCCTGATCGAAGAAGCAGAAGAAGAACTCAATGCAAGCAAGCATCACTCTCGCGTCATGATCATCGGATAAACCTGCACCTGCAACTGTTGTTGTAGTAATCTGTGAGCCACGAGTACTCAGCAATCCCATTACCGTGGGTATCAAGACTAGCAAAGCTTAAAGGGAAAGGAAGGGGTAAAGTGGTGAGGCTGCAGCAGCGACTAAGCATATATGGTGGCTAACATACGCAAATAAGAGCGAGAAGAGAAGCAAAGGAACGGTCGTCAACTAGTAATGATCAAGAAGTGATCCTGAACGCCTACTTATGTCAAACATAACCCAGAAACCGTGTTCACTTCCCAGACTCCGCCGAGAAGAGACCATCAAGGCTACACACGCGGTTGATGCGTTTTAATTCGGATCTGGTGTCAAGTTATCTACAACCGGACATTAACAAATTCTCATCTGCCTATAACCGCAGGCACGGCTTTCGAAAGATTATACCCTGCAGGGGTGTCCCAACTTAGCCCATGACAAGCTCTCGCGATCAACGAAGGAATAGACCTTCTCCCAGGAAGACCCGATCAGACTCAGAATCCCGGTTTACAAGACATTTCGACAATGGTAAAACAAGACCAGCAAAGCCGCCCGATGCACCAACAATCCCGATAGGAGCTGCACATATCTCGTTCTCAGGGCAACACCGGATAAGTCAAGCTACGAGTAAAACCAGCCCTCGAGTTGCCCCGAGGTGGCCCCGCAGGCTGCTCAGTTCGGACCAACACTTAGACAAGCACTGGCCCGGGGGGGCTAAAATAAAGATGACCCTTGGGTTGGCCGACCCAAGGGAAAGGGTAGGTGGTGGTGAGGCAAATGGTAAAACCAAGGTTGGGCCTTGCTGGAGGAGTTTTATTCGAAGCGAACTGTCAAGGGGGTCCCATAAATCACCCGACCGCATAAGGAACGCAAAATCCGGGAACACAACACCGGTATGACAGAAACTAGGGCGGCAAGAGTGGAACAAAACACCAGGCATAAGGCCGAGCCTTCCACCCTTTACCAAATATATATATATGCATTAATAATATAAGAGATATTGTGATATCCCAACATAATCCTGTCCACCATGGAGCAATCTTCAACTTCACCTGCAACTAACAATGCTATAAGAGGGGCTGAGCAAAGCAGTAACATAGCCAAACAACGGTTTGCTAGGAAGGGTGAAAAGGTTAGAGGCTGACATGGCAATTTGGGAGGCTTGAAGAACAAATGATAGGTAGCGCAGCATAGCGATAGAACGAAGTAACTAGCATAGCAATGATAGTAGTGAGATCCAAGGTGACGGTCATCTTGCCTGAAATCCCGCAAGGAAGAAGAATGAGTCCATGAAGAAGACGAAAGGATGAAGCCGAACCAACCGTAGACGAACGAATCCTCACGATCGCAACGAAAACGACAACTATCGAGAAGAAGCACACAACAAGGTAAACACACCACACATGAACAAGGCATGATGCACAAACAAGCAGGATGCATGACAATTCTAGATGAAGCTACTCATGGCAAGAGATGATGCAAACAAGAGCAACACATCAAGGCAAGTTTAAATGAGGCCGGGAACAACATATAACAATTCCGGTAAGTCCTCATATGCATATTTCGAAATTGGTCCAGATCTGAATAAACCTTATGTTCGAGTTGTTAAACAGCAAGTTAAGATGCACCAAGATGATCTACACAAGATTCTAGTCAAGTTACATATAAAGTTCGTTAGATTCGGAGCTACGGCCTAGAAGATATGAGCAAAACAAGTTAAACATGGCATTGATGCAAAATGCACCCAAACATCAAGCAAACACCTCAAAACAAGGATTCAACATGATAATATAAAACTACATGCAAAATCAAGCAAGTTTCATCTAGAGCACACTCAAAACGGAGCAACGGTTCAACACACACACACTATATAAGTCATAACAATCTGTCCAAAACAGCAAGTAGGCATATTGCAAGCATCAAAACAACAAGCTACAGCATCTCAACATAATAACAAAAGGCATGGACATGATGTAAAGGTAAAGCATAACAAAACATGAACACTGAGCTATCTCCAGAAATCACTAGATCATGCTCAAAAAGACATGGTAAGATTGCAAATAATAACAGTTACAGACTTTGCAGAAAATAACATCAGGTTGCAATGTTTAGGGCTATGAAACAACATGTTACAGGAACTTATCATGGCAAACAAAGGCATGGCATGAATCTACTAAATGCATAGATCAAAAGTCCCTTACTGACCAAGAGTCAAAAAGGATCAGAAGATATGATGGCACCCATGTAAACATAGCAAGTTATATGACAGATTCATACATAGCAGGAACAGAATTATGAAGGCATGTAGATGAGCTTGTGCAACTCACTACAGAGCATTACAAGGCATGGCAAGGCAACCAACAGTAAGAAGGCATGTTTGTGAAGCTAAGCATGGCAATAGCAAGTTCATATGGTGCATGGAACACTAGGAAAACACATGGTAACAAGTGAACTTAATGTTAACAGGCTGACAGCAACATTATGAAGCAACTTTAGAGCAAGATATGAACAAGCTACAGCAAACTATAAATGCAACCAGGGGCATGGATGGATAGGGCATAACATGTAGAACAAAACACTCTTAGTGAACATCTCCAGATTATGCATAGAATGAATAGTAGCAACAGGTTTATATAGCATCACGAAATAACAGATTCAGCCTAGCAAAACAGCAACATCATGAACCCTACTTAACAAGCTTGAATCACTCACCACAAGTCATTGCATGACAATATAAGCATAGCATCATCAAGAAGACATGTTTATGAAACAAACCAAGTCAAGAACAAGTCCATAGTATGCAAGGATCAACTATAGCAACCTTGGCCAAATTGAATAACAAGTAAACAATCTGCCAGGAAACATTTTGAAGCAAAAGTAGAGCACTCAAATGACATGCTATACTACTCCATAATTGCAAGAAAGGGCATGAATGGATAGACAATAACCATATGTTCAAAACATCCTTACTGAAGTATCTCAAAATATGCATGGATCTCTCTGTAGCAACATGTCTACATGGCATAAAAATAACAGCAGAACAGGGATTGAAATCAGCAATATCACGATGCCTAGTTTGCATGCTTGTGCTAGTCACCACATTGATCACAAAAATACATGGATAGCACATCTGGAAAGATGGCATGAAATAGATCAAAACACATGAAGACATCAACCTCATAGGATGCACACATCAATCATGGCAAAAATGACAAATGAGCAAGTTATAACAGTTTCAGCAGATTAACATCACTTAGCACTCTTCCAACAGCATTTCGGGCATCAAGATGAGATCAAATGAAAATGATGCAATGAAATGAAATGATCTACTCGTCGAGGCGAACAATTTGACATATTACATGCACGAAACGGAGCTACGGATGCAGAGATACAATGGCATGAACATGGCATGATTATGTCGAAACTTCGGGGACTTAGCAGTTTTCTCACCTCCGGGAGAAGTCAACAGTGGCACGGAAAACGAGGTTCGTCGGGGGGGGGGGGTTGCCGGAGTTGTGGCTGGGGAAGTCGCCGACGAGGTCGAGGGAGCTCGGGAGGGCCGGATCTGGACGGCCGGCGAGCTACTCCGGCCGGGATCGGGCGGATCAGGGCGCGGAGCGCGGGGCGACGCCGGAGGCGCGCAGACGGCGGGCGGCGGCGGCCCTGGCCAGCGCGGGCGGCGCAGGCGCGAGGCCGAGGCACGTCGGCGGGGACCTGCGGGCGCGGCGGGGAGAGGAGGCGCGGCAGCGGGGGCGCGCGCAGGGCGCACGGCGGCGAGGGGCGGCGCCGGTGCTCCGGCCGGTGAGGCAGCGGCAGGGTCGGGCGAGGCGCGGGCCTCGGGGCCCAGATCGGGGCCCGGGCGGGCCTGGCGCGGGCCTGGCGGCGGCGCGGTGGGAGCGGCGGCGGCGGGGACACGTGGCACGACCGGATTGGATGAGGGGAGCGGGGCGGACGTGTCCGGCGCCGGGCGGACATGTCCGGTGGCGGCGGAGGGCGATTTTAGGGTTTGGACTGCGGGAATTCAGGGGAGGGGCTAGTTTTATAGGTAGAGGGAGCTAGGAGAGTCCAAATGAGGAGCGGTTTTCGGCCACGCGATCGTGATCGAACGACCGAGAGCATGGATGGGGAGTTAGGTGGGTTTTGGGCCACTTTGGAAGGGGTGTTGGGCTGCACACAAAAGAGGGCTTTGCGGTTACCCGGTTAACCGTTGGAGTATCAAACGACCTCCAAATGGCACGAAACTTGACAGGCGGTCTACCGGTGCTATACCAAGGCCGCTTGGCAAACCTGGGCCATTCCGAGAAGGTTTAATACCCGCACACGAAGAGAGGAAAGAAGGGGACGCCGGATGACATAGGAGTGCCGGATTGCAAAACGGACAACGGGGAAAATGCTCGGATGCATGAGATGAACACGTATGCAAAATGAAGTGCACATGATGACATGGAAATATGCAACACGCAAGCAAATGACATGGCAACGACGGCGAATAACTGGCGGACACCTGGCGCATCGAATCCGGGGCGTTACATCCGGCCTCACTTCGGCCTATGGCTGCAAACTTTCTGCGTGAAGCCGAAGGTGGTAAGAGGCCGACAGGCGGAGTGCGGAGGGGCCATGGTGGGCCGAATGCCCAACGTCACATGGCTCGACGGCTCCTTTGAGGAGACCGTAAAAGGATGGCAATCGGGGTGGTTCTACATCACCGAGCCGTGCGGCGCCAACTGGGCGGCGGCCCCCGAGTTCCGATCCACAGCCCCCATGCGGCTCACCTCCTGGGAGAGGAAGGGCCTGTCCTGGGGCGATTCCACGGAGCTGGCCGGACTCCAAACATGCGTCAAAAGCATGAAGGACAAGAACATCAAGCTTGTCAACGTGATCCAGGTCATGCTTGTTCGCCGAATCCTGCCCTGCCAGAGGCGGGCAGTCAATTTGTGGAAGTTCGTCCCCACCGAGCACCGGACGCTCCAGAGGCTCTACGCCATGACGCACAAAGGCGCATGGAAGGAGCTATTCAAGGCCTCCGAAGTGCCTCCTCCGATATCCGAGGACCGCGGGCTTCACGCCGCGCGGGCTCCTAGGCCGGTGAGTTCTTGACACCGAACCCAGTTCTTCCCGATATATTTAGGGAGTGCCTTAAGTAATTGTGCATGTTTATTTCAGGATTACGTGGAGATAGCGGAGCGGGTTCGCTGCCCGGCTCCGCTACCAGAAGACCCAGCAGATGTTCTCCTGACGGAGATGCTGGTCCCAGCTCCGTACAAGGTGCCGGAGAAGAAGGCCGAGAAGAAGGCCCCGGGGATCCTAAAGGGTCTCCGGCGGAAGGTTGTGCCGGAAGCCTTGTCCGAAGACAACGAGTCGGACTCCTCCCGCAAAGGGTAGGAGGAGGAAGAAGACGCCCCATCCAGAAAGGATGAGGAGTCCGGGGAGGCGGACCCGGGGGCCGGAAAAGGTCCTCGACGCCGGGCTGTCATTCCGCTGTCGTCCGATGACGACGAGTCGGATTCCTCCCGCGGAGGTGGGGGGAATCAGGAAGAGATCCTACCTTCCCCCACCGGGGGGGAGAAGAAGAGGAAAGCCGCCCCAGGAGGGGAGGCTGGGGCGTCCAAGAAGGTGAAGGGGCCCCTTCCGGACTACTCCGCCACAGCCGCCCTCGGCAAGGAGGGGTGGCTGCCTAGGGGGAAGCCCCTAGCGCGATCATAGGTGTTTGCATTCTATCATGACTTCACTTCACAGTTTTTGTATTTATAATGCCAAACATAGATGCAGTCCAGCCAGGGATCACCCCGAGGTATCCTCCTCCGGGTCCCAGAGCAATTCGGAGATGAATTCGCTTCCGACAGCCACCTGTGACGCCCCCGATTTAATCGTACACTAATCATGCACGCAAACGTGTACGATCAAGATCCGGGACTCACGGGAAGATATCACAACACAACTCTAAAACATAAATAAGTCATACAAGCATCATAATACAAGCTAGGGGCCTCGAGGGCTCGAATACAAGTTTGCCTTAAGAAGGCTAGCACAAACTGGGATACAGATTGAAAGAGGCGCAGGCCTCCTGCCTGGGATCCTCCTAACTACTCCTGGTCGTCGTCAGCAGGCTGCACATAGTAGTAGGCACCTCCGGTGTAGTAGGGGACGTCGTCGACGGTGGCGTCTAGCTCCTGGACTCCAGCATCTGGTTGCGACAACCAGAAAGAAAGGAAAGGGGGGAAAAGGGGGGAGAAAGCAACCATGAGTACTCATCCAAAGTACTCGCAAGCAAGGAACTACACTACATATGCATGGGTATATGTGTAAGGAGGCCATATCGGTGGACTGAACTGCAGAATGCCAGAATAAGAGGGGGATAGCTAGTCCTATCGAAGACTACGCTTCTGGCAGCCTCCGTCTTGCAGCATGTAGAAGAGAGTAGATTGAAGTCCTCCAAGTAGCATCTCCAAGTAGCAACTCCAAGTAGCATCTCCAAGTAGCAACTCCAGTAGCATCGCATAGCATAATCCTACCCGGCGATCCTCCCCTCGTTGCCCTGTGGAAAAGCGATCACTGGGTTGTCTGTGGAACTTGGAAGGGTGTGTTTTATTAAGTATCCGGTTCTAGTTGTCATAAGGTCAAGGTACAACTCCAAGTCGTCCTATTACCGAAGATCACGGCTATTCGAATAGATTAACTTCCCTGCAGGGGTGCACCAACTTACCCAACACGCTCGATCCCATTTGGCCGGACACACTTTCCTGGGTCATGCCCGGCCTCGGAAGATCAACACGTCGCAACCCCACCTAGACACAACAGAGAGGTCAGCACGCCGGTCTAAACCTAAGCGCACAGGGGTCTGGGCCCATCGCCCATAGAACACCTGCACGTTGTGAGGGCGGCCAGAAGCAGAACTAGCCCCCTTAATACAAGAGCAGGCTTACATTCCAATCCGGCGCGTGCCGCTCAGTCGCTGACGTCACGAAGTGCTTCGGCTGATACCACGACATTGGGATACCCATAACTACTCCCGCGTAGATGGTTAGTGCGTATAGGCTCGTAGCCAACTCAGATCAAATACCAAGATCTCATTAAGTGTGTTAAATATTCGCGAACGCTGAACAGAGCCAGGCCCACCTGTCTCCTAGGTGGTCTCAACCTGCCCTGTCGCTCCGCCACAAAGATCCACTCGCGGGTGCTCCACCAGCCGACCCGACTTTAGTCTCCACATGTATCATGTATGAAGTAAAAAGTATATACCCGTGATCACCTCCCGAGTGATCACGGCCCGATAGTATAGCACGATTGACGGACAAGAATGTAGGGCCACAGATGGAAATACTAGCATCCTATACTAAGCATATAGGATTGCAGGTAAAGGTATCAACAGTAGTAACAAGGACAGGCTATGCATCAGGATAGGTATAACGGAAAGCAGTAACATGCTACACTACTCTAATGCAAGCAGTATAGAGTAGAATAGGCGATATCTGGTGATCAAGGGGGGGGGGGGGGCTTGCCTGGTTGCTCTGGCAAGGAGGGGTCATCTTCGATGTAGTCGAACACACGGACATCGGCAGCGGTCTCGGAGTCTACCGAAAAGGAGTAACGGAGGGGGGAACACAATAAATAACAGAGCAATCAAATGCAACACAAAGCAAGACGCGGCAATACGCGGTGCTAGGTATGTCCTAACGCGGTATTATGTGATACCGGCGAAAGGGGGAAACATCCGGGAAAGTATTCCCGGTGTTTCACGTTTTCGGACAGATGAACCGAAGGTGAAATGTTGCGTGTTTGCTATGCTAGGGATGTGCGGCTAACAAACAGACTGCGTATCCGGATTCGTCTCGTCGTTCTGAGCAACTTTCATGTAGAAAGTATTTTAATCCGAGTTACGGATTAAAAGATGTGATTTTCTAAAGATTTTATTAATTTCAGGAATTTAATTAATTATTTAATTAATTCGAAAATGAAATAATGACATCAGCATGATGTCATGCTGACATCAGCAGTCAACAGAGTTGACTTGGTCAACCTGACATGTGGGTCCAGTGGGACCCACCTGTCATTCTCTGTTTAGGTTAATTACATATTAGTTAATTTAATTACTATTTAATTAACCTAACTAGTTAATTTAATTAATTAAACCAGATTAATTAACTTAATTAATTCATTAGATAATTAACTAATTTTATTAAATCATTTTTATTTTTTTATTTATTATTTTTATTTTTAATTCTCTTCTTCTTTTTTTTAACGTTCTGGGGCGTGGGCCCCTGTGGTCAGTGGCCCATGAGGCTAAACGGGCGCGGGTGCGGGCGCTCGCCCGAACGGGGCGCGGGCAAGGCCGTGGCCGGCGGCGCGGCGCCGGCAAGGGGAAGCGGGGACGAGGCCAGACGCGGTGGTGGCCGGGGCGGCCGACGGAGAGGCGGGGGAGCACGGGGCCACCGCAGCAGCGGGGCCCCGGCAGAGGCGGCGAACGGCGCGGGCTATGGCGAGCCTCGGCCATGGCGAGCGGTGGCCGGCGAGAGGGGACGGGGAGGAGGAGGAGGACCGGGGTCCTCACCGAGGGAGCGTAGGGCACGGGGCAGCGGGCTCGGGGGAGGTTGGGGAGGACCGGCGAGGAGGAGTCGAGGAGGAGGACGGCGAGGTCGAGGCGGCGTTGGGCGAGGGAGATCCAGTTGAGGGGGGCGCCGCACAGTCCAATGGACGCCATGGCCGCGAGGAGGAGGGCTCTGGCGTGGTGGCAACGCGGGGGAGGACAGAGGCGCTGCGGGGCGGCGACCGGTGACGGAGCCCAGCGGCGGGGCGCGGGGTCGGGCGCCGGACGGCACGGCCGTTGCCCCGGTCCACAGGGGATCGAGGAGTGGGTGAGTGAGGGGAGGAGATGAGGACGAGGCGGCGTCGATGTGGCTGGCGGCGGGGCGCTGACGGGGGCGCAGCGGCGATGCGCCCGATCCAATCTGGATCGAGGGGGGTGAGAGACGTGGGGGGAAGGGGTGGGTATCGTGCGGGAGTAGTGGGGGCGGACCGGCTAGGGTTCCGGTCGGGGTGGGGGTTAATGGGGAGGCCGGCTGGGCCGGCCTGGTTGGCCCAGAGGCCAGCTGGGCCGCGGTCCAGCAGGGGGGGCTTCTCCTCCTTTTGTTATTTTTTTTGTTTCTCTTTTGTATTTTCTTTCTTTTATTTTCAGTTTTATAAAATTACCACTAGTGCCTAATTTGTATTTACCAATAAACTACTACGAGATTAATTCTTAACCCATAATAAAATAGTGTTAGCATTTTATAAATTCAATAGGCATTTGTTTAATTGTTTTCACTATTGTTTTAATTGTCTTAGGGCCTTTAAACATTTTATCAAAGTTTGGTTTCTCCACCATAATTACCTATGTATTATTTGGTTCACTCCGAACATTTAAATTTTAATATTTGAAAACTTTTATTGTTTTCTCGATTTTGAATTTGAAATTCGAACTAGGTTCCAAACTAACGCGAGTTTATCCACAGTAACCGAGGTGACGTGGCATCATTAGCGGGGATTACTGTAGCTTAATTACCCGGGCGTCACAATTCTCCTCCACTACAAGAAATCTCATCCCGAGATTTAAGAGGGGAGTAAGGGGGAAAGCTCTGGTTACGACATTCAAACGGATCTCCTCGAAGAAGTCAATCCCTTTCGTTGATGTCTTCAATTCTTTATTCTGATGCATCATGATAAACTTGTCATCATTTCTTCGGGAACTCCATCGTACTTACGAAAGGATAAGGGGCAGCTCACTGCGACATAATGCTTTTGAGGGAAGCAATCTGGGGTTAACCCATGAATTAGTATAAGATTATCTTACGAGTTGAACATATGAAATACCTCGAGAGTAAGGTACGAAGGTACCATAAGAGGCTCCAAGCGGATAGATAGTTGCTCGAAGCCTGAACCAGAGTGAGAAAGGGGTTCAAAGTAGCGAGAGTAAGTATTGCGTCTGATACCATAATAGATCACTAGGACAGTGGCCCGTGAATTACATACGAGTCCACGCGCGAGGAATAACTTTGGGAATAGGGGGTGTACAGGACAGTCAGGTTTCGATCCTGTGGAACTATGGGTTATGGGCCCACCATGTGGTTTTATTATTATTATTATTATTATTTTTAATAGGAGCAGTGACATCTTTCGCGGTCATGATAGCAAGGCATGTCAGAGAGTACCATGTCAGTTATGTCGGCAACAACGTTGGTACCAAGGGCGAGGGACGAAGAGAACCACCTTCCTGCTCGTTGAACGAGCGGACCAATAGGCAAAGTTCTCGTCCATCGGCGGTTACTGGAAGTCATCAACAGTAGAAATAGGGTTACACCAGACAGGAAGGTACACCGAGGTGTTTACCTAAGCAGGGGATTACCACTGCTTGGTTAAGTAGTTTACAAGAAAGTTTAAACAAAACAACGGGAAGGAAAATGTGCTTAAACATGTATATCAGGGGTATATCCTTCCCAAGGACAAGCAGAGCAAGATATCCATGATAGGATATTATGTAGAAAACTCCTTAGGTAGGGGAGAGAAATTTCATGACATTACCCATACAACGGTGTTTGGATAATTGAGCAAGAAACATTTAGCATTGGGCTTCAAATGTTCTTGTTGAAAATTAGAGTATCACAGACATGCTTCGAGATAGCATTGACATGGTCTTCAAGCAAAGGCCGGTTTTTTAGATACTCAATGGATCCATCAGGAACAGTTTATAACATAGGTCTTACAATTTCCTCCAAGAAGAATGGTTATCCTTGCAAATAAACCATAATGATAGGTCCTCCAGCCAGGGGCGGGTGGTGCTAGGCATGACATCAGGTTACCGGGTCACCAAAGGATCAACATCATAACTCTCGGAAAGTTGTCCCAACCATCATACCTGACCGAGATTCATATCCAATTGGTGTCATGATACCTCAAACTTAGTATACCTGAGAAGAAAAAGGTGCAACGCAAATTGACGAGATGACATTGTAAGATTCTCGGGGAAATGAACTATGAAGTGATTTCCGTTATCAAGAGTCCATCATTAACCCAAGGAGAGGACAAGGAGGTGTCTGGTGAACTCAACGGCAATTCACCGAGATTCCCAAAAGATGGATTTCCACAATTAAGTGAACAAGGAGATAACATTTGTCAGATCAAATGATATAAGGAAGTATGCTCGAGGAAAACATACACAATTAAACATTGGTTGAAAGGTGCGCCCGAAATATGGGTTGGGTTGCACGACCAATGTCAGAATGGTGATTCAATAATCAATAGCCTAAGAATGAACTTTCGACCATTAACTAAAAAAAATAGGGTTGCTAGAAGGAAAGAATCCAAACAACACCGTTCACTTGTTGGAATTAACACGGGGACCAAGAAAGGATGGTGATGGTGAGAAGTATTTCTACGTCAAGAATTCTCAAGAGGTGGAACAAATCTCAGAACATTCTTGACATAAAGGATGGTAATACTCCAAGGTAAAGAAGAACAATTGCTGGATAGCAAGGAACTCAAGGTATAACACCAAGCATGAACAAGCTTGTGTTGGTGGGAAGGCAATAAAGTGGTCGATGATAATACAATTCATCGAGGGCAAGGATGGTATTTCTCATCATGAATTCAATTGATATCCTGGATGAGCTCAGAATGTTGATGATCACGACACCTTTGCCGCGAGAGTTCATGAAGATGTAATCGATCGGCGACGTCAACAAGTCAAAGTAATGATGAAGTGAAAGGTTATCGGAACCAAGGGTACGACACAAACTCAAAACCAAGCTTGTTGTTCAAGGCGAAATGATATGACGATGAGGATCGATGTAAGGTTAGTTCATCATCGTAAATTGTGCTCCGTGAAGAAGGACCGGGTAGCACAGTTAAAATCATCACGACAATGATATAGCCAAACAGGCTAGGAATGATGTGATCGGGTACAAACTCGTACTTATAGAAGCTTACCGAAGAGTTGTTGAACCGCAGTGCGGACTCGGTTCAGTTATCGGTGTCTTTGAGTGTTAATAACTCAGAGCCCGTGAAAAATTGGAATCAGTGGGAAGGTAGCACTTGATGAAGAACTCATAAGAAGTTATGCAGTTCCATGATAATCTCGAGATACCAGGGGGGTAATACTCGACACAAGATCAAAGTAAAGGTTGGACTGGGGTATTAATCCGCAGAAGACAAATGTTTAAACTTGCCCGAGAAATGGGAACAAAGAAGAACAATATGGTCGAAACCATAACTACAAGGGGTCCAATTTAATAACACTGAAAGAATTACTCGAATGAGTAAATATTTGGCAAGAAGCTACCATGATAAGTTCCACATCAGGTCCATGGGCATGAACTCAGAGTTCAAGGTCGATTCCCACTTCTCCAATGCATACCCTTTCATTCACTTCTCGCTTTTGATGAAGTTATAGCGTTGAAACTTCATCTGGCAAAATACAAGAAGAGTACGACTCGTGAAAACTTTCGAGTTCACACATATTAAGGAAGGCATAGGTTCAACCCATCGGGGCATCTTAGAATCATATACCAGAACCTTTAGAAGTAATTAACTCAAGCTCGAAGGCAGAGCATGGTTGAGGAAGCAGACGATACAATTTACCAAATGCATTATGTATCAGAGAAAAGGCTCACAAGGTTATTGAATATGAAGGGCGTTGTCAGATAAAATCCAACAAAGGATCTGGTGGTCCACAAGGTACCTGATGTGAGCATTAGTACTCAACCAGAGGAGGAAAGAATGCAAGGAGATTAGTTTATAGAAACAACTGACTAACTCAATTGTCAAATGCAAAGGAATTATGATCTCCAAATCAAGGGATCAGAAGCAATGCTCTGATTAGGGATGGATAAGTTGAATAGCCCTAGGGTACAATCAACGAAAATTGGATTGGTCGAGAACCAATTCCAGTTAAAAGAATGGAAGCTCAGCCGGAAAGGTAATTTATAAGGATCAATGATGATTGCGTGTATTCGCAACATATTGAGTCAACAGACTCAAAATGATAATGACAAGGAATGTTAATAAGGTTTCTATACTTATGGGATTAATCATAATGAAAGCAAACAAAAAATTCCAGAGCAATAGGTTGCTGAGGATTTTCGGAAGATCGAATGGTATTTTGAAGACTTTTGTGAAATACATGAATCAACTGGGGATGAGTGGATACTCGATAAGTGCGAGAAATTATTTGAAGGGGTATTCATGTGGCAAAGAACTGCTAGGCAGTAGGCACAAAGTATTCTCGGAACAATAGAGAAAACTTCGGGGTATCTTGTAATAACAAGATCAATGGGGGATGATCGTATGAATGGCAAGTGTAAGTAGTTTTCCATACGGATTTATCGGTGGTCAGGAATAGCAAAAGTGATGGGCACAAAGTCTCGAGACAATATCAAAGAGTATCTCCGAAATCTTCTGGTGCAGTCGGTGACCATCTGGACTGAAGGGGCTCTCCGGGAGAAAGTATTTTCGAGAACCTAAAGTTAGTTTTTAGCAAAAATCGTTTAACCCGAATAGAAGAGGGTTCAGAATCCCAGAGTAAAGGTCGAGGAATAAAAGATCCTAATACCACCCAATGGCGACGTGGGCCCGTAAGGCACACAGCCAAGTTAGTAAAAGTTTTGCAATGACTAGACACAACTTCGGCCAAGGAGTTGGAAAGGGGGATTCCTACAGGCAGTCGGCTCTGATACCAACTTGTGACGCCCCCGATTTAATCGTACACTAATCATGCACGCAAACGTATACGATCAAGATCAGGGACTCACGGGAAGATATCACAACACAACTCTAAAACATAAATAAGTCATACAAGCATCATAATACAAGCCAGGGGCCTCGAGGGCTCGAATACAAGTGCTCGATCATAGACGAGTCAGCGGAAGCAACAATATCTGAGTCCAGGCATAAGTTAAACAAGTCTGCCTTAAGAAGGCTAGCACAAACTGGGATACAGATCGAAAGAGGCGCATGCCTCCTGCCTGGGATCCTCCTAACTACTCCTGGTCGTCGTCAGCGGGCTGCACGTAGTAGTAGGCACCTCCGGTGTAGTAGGGGTCGTCGTCGATGGTGGCGTCTAGCTCCTGGACTCCAGCATCTGGTTGCGACAACCAGAAAGAAAGGAAAGGGGGAAAAAGGGGGGAGAAAGCAACCATGAGTACTCATCCAAAGTACTCGCAAGCAAGGAACTACACTACATATGCATGGGTATATGTGTAAGGAGGCCATATCGGTGGACTGAACTGCAGAATGCCAGAATAAGAGGGGGATAGCTAGTCCTATCGAAGACTATGCTTCTGGCAGCCTCCATCTTGCAGCATGTAGAAGAGAGTAGATTGAAGTCCTCCAAGTAGCATCTCCAAGTAGCAACTCCAAGTAGCATCTCCAAGTAGCAACTCCAGTAGCATCGCATAGCATAATCCTACCCGGCGATCCTCCCCTCGTCGCCCTGTGGAAAAGCGATCACCGGGTTGTCTGTGGAACTTGGAAGGGTGTGTTTTATTAAGTATCTGGTTCTAGTTGTTATAAGGTCAAGGTACAACTCCAAGTCGTCCTGTTACCGAAGATCATGGCTATTCGAATAGATTAACTTCCCTGCAGGGGTGCACCAACTTACCCAACACGCTCGATCCCATTTGGCCGGACACACTTTCCTGGGTCATGCCCGGCCTTGGAAGATCAACACGTCGCAGCCCCACCTAGACACAACAGAGAGGTCAGCATGCCGGTCTAAACCTAAGCGCACAGGGGTCTGGGCCCATCGCCCATAGCACACCTGCACGTTGCGAGGGCGGCCGGAAGCAGAACTAGCCCCCTTAATACAAGAGCAGGCTTACGTTCCAATCCGGCGTGCGCCGCTCAGTTGCTGACGTCACGAAGTGCTTCGGCTGATACCACGATGTTGGGATACCCATAACTACTCCCGCGTAGATGGTTAGTGCGCATAGGCTCGTAGCCAACTCAGATCAAATACCAAGATCTCGTTAAGCGTGTTAAATATTCGCGAACGCCGAACAGAACCAGACCCACCTGTCTCCTAGGTGGTCTCAACCTGACCTGTCGCTCCGCCACAAAGATCCACTCGCGGGTGCACCACCAGCCGACCCGACTTTAGTCTCCACATGTATCATGTATGAAGTAAAAAGTATATACCCGTGATCACCTCCCGAGTGATCACGGCCCGATAGTATAGCACGGCTGACGGACAAGAATGTAGGGCCACAGATGGAAATACTAGCATCCTATACTAAGCATATAGGATTGCAGGTAAAGGTATCAACAGTAGTAACAAGGACAGGCTATGCATCAGGATAGGTATAACAGAAAGCAGTAACATGCTACACTACTCTAATGCAAGCAGTATAGAGTAGAATAGGCGATATCTGGTGATCAAGGGGGGGCTTGCCTGGTTGCTCTGGCAAGGAGGGGTCATCTTCGATGTAGTCGAACACACGGACATCGGCAGCGGTCTCGGAGTCTACCGAAAAGGAGTAACGAAGGGGGGAACACAATAAATAACAGAGCAATCAAATGCAACACAAAGCAAGACGCGGCCATACGCGGTGCTAGGTATGTCCTAACGCGGTATTATGTGATACCGGCGAAAGGGGGAAACATCCGGGAAAGTATTCCCGGTGTTTCGCGTTTTCGGACAGATGAACCGAAGGTGAAATGTTGCGTGTTTGCTATGCTAGGGATGTGTGGCTGACAAATGGACTGCGTATCCGGATTCGTCTCGTCGTTCTGAGCAACTTTCATGTAGAAAGTATTTTAATCCGAGTTACGGATTAAAAGATATGATTTTCTAAAGATTTTATTAATTTTTGGAATTTAATTAATTATTTAATTAATTCGAAAATGAATTAATGACATCGGCATGATGTCATGCTGACATCAGCAGTCAACAGAGTTGACTTGGTCAACCTGACATGTGGGTCCAGTGGGACCCACCTATCATTCTCTGTTTAGGTTAATTACAGATTAGTTAATTTAATTACTATTTAATTAACCTAACTAGTTAATTAAATTAATTAAACCGGATTAATTAACTTAATTAATTCATTAGATAATTAATTAGTTAATAACTAAATTTTATTAAATCATTTTTATTTTTTTATTTATTATTTTTATTTTAATTCTCTTCTTCTTCTTTTTTAACGTTCTGGGGCGTGGGCCCGTGTGGTTAGTGGCCCATGTGGCTAAACGGGCGCGGGTGCGGGCGCTCGCCCGAACGGGGCGCGGGCAAGGCCGTGGCCGGCGGCGCGGCGCCGGCAAGGGGAAGCGGGGGCGAGGCCAGATGCGGTGGTGGCCGAGGCGGCCGACGGAGAGGCGGGGGAGCACGGGGCCACCGCAGCAGCGGGGCACCGGCAGAGGCGGCGAACGGCGCGGGCTATGGCGAGCCTCGGCCATGGCGAGCGGTGGCCGGCGAGAGGGGACGGGGAGGAGGAGGAGGACCGGGGTCCTCACCGAGGGAGCGTAGGGCACGGGGCAGCGGGCTCGAGGGAGGTTGGGGAGGACCGGCGAGGAGGAGTCGAGGAGGAGGATGGCGAGGTCGAGGCAGCGTTGGGCGAGGGAGATCCAGTTGAGGGGGGCGCCGCACAGTCCAGTGGACGCCATGGCCGCGAGGAGGAGGGCTCTGGCGTGGTGGCAACGCGGGGGAGGACAGAGGCGCGGCGGCGCGGCGACCGGTGACGGAGCCCAGCGGCGGGGCATGGGGTCGGGCGCCGGACGGCACGGCCGTTGCCCCGGTCCAGAGGGGATCGAGGAGTGGGTGAGCGAGGGGAGGAGATGAGGACGAGGCGGCGTCGATGTGGCTGGCGGCGGGGCGCTGACGGGGGCGCAGGGGCGATGCGCCCGATCCGATCTAGATCGAGGTGGGGTGAGAGACGTGGGGGGAAGGGGTGGGTATCGTGCGGGAGTAGTGGGGGCGGACCGGCTAGGGTTCCGGTCGGGGTGGGGGTTAATGGGGAGGCCGGCTGGGCCGGCCTGGTTGGCCCAGAGGCCAGCTGGGCCGCGGTCCAGCAGGGGGGGGCTTCTCCTCCTTTTTTTGTTTCTCTTTTGTATTTTCTTTCTTTTATTTTCAGTTTTATAAAATTACCACTAGTGCCTAATTTGTATTTACCAATAAACTACTACGAGATTAATTCTTAACCCATAATAAAATAGTGTTAGCATTTTATAAATTCAATAGGCATTTGTTTAATTGTTTTCACTATTGTTTTAATTGTCTTAGGGCCTTTAAACATTTTATCAAAGTTTGGTTTCTCCACCATAATTACCTATGTATTATTTGGTTCACTCCGAACATTTAAATTTTAATATTTGAAAACTTTTATTGTTTGCTTGATTTTGAATTTGAAATTCGAACTAGGTTCCGAACTAACGCGAGTTTATCCACAGTAACCGAGGTGACGTGGCATCATTAGCGGGGATTACTGTAGCTTAATTACCCGGGCGTCACACCACCACTCCTCAGCCCACGGACGACACGGAGGTGTGTCCCAAAGGCTCCTAGAGCAGGGGGAGGTGACCCTGGAGACGCCCCAAGGCGGGGTCTCATTCGTCGGACATGCGGGGTTCAAGATCCCCGCGGATCGTGTCGACGAGAGCCACAGCCAGCCAGGCTCTGAGCCGAACACAATTCCGGAACCTTCGATTGTTCCGGACTCAGGCAGGCGACCCCTCGCTAAGGAGGGAGAGCCGTCTATGTCGCGGACTTCCGTTGCGCATGAGGCGCCGGACGGTCTGCTGGAAGCGCTTTGCGGCGCTTCCCCGGATGAAGGGCACCGTTCTCTTATGAGTACAGTGATTCGGAAGGTTTCGTCCGCCAAGAGCGGACTAACTGAAGCTTGCACCAGCCTCCTAACAGGATTCAAGGTGAGTAATAAATATGTGCAAAATTACCACCCGATAGGTAGTAGCCCCTGATACTCTGTTTGGCATTTGGAAACAAAAGCCGAGCAGCGGGTCAATTAAATTCCGCAGGAGTCTAATCATAAGTGTTATTTTGAATAAGCAGGTTGTGCTGCTTGCTGCTGCTGCCCGTACTGCCAAGGTTGCCGAACTGAAGCAGGACCTGGAGCAGGCGCAGGGAGAGCTCGACCTCACGAAGAGGAAGCTCGAAGAGAACAAGGGTAAGTAATTCCCGTTCTTATATTTTTAAGGATAGGCAGAATTGGTGGGCTAACTGTCGTGACCGTGTAACAGGGGCGCCTACCGAGGTGGCGGCCCTGAAAAAGGCGATGTCCAAGGCCGAAGACAAGGCGGCCTTGGAGTGTAAGGAGCGCAAAAAGCAAAGTGCTAGGGTAGGTGAGGTACAGTAGGAGCTCCAGGGCCTCGGCAAGAAATGCGAGTCCATGGAGCATGATCTGAATGCCAAAGAGGGCGAGCTTGTGAAGGCCCTTATGAGCTTAAAAGACGCCAAGGCCGAAGCCGAGAAAGCACAGCAGGAGATCCAGGAGGCCAAGAAGATAGCAGCGGGTAAGAAGTTCTTTATGCAAAGCAAACATGTGGCGGAGGCATTTCTTTTACTTACTCGAATTCGGAGCTCTCCAGGGGCATTCGCCGATCTGCCACGCAGCCTATCAGACGCTGCGGAGTTCTACCGTGCCCAGGAGGGGAACTCAATGGAGAAGCTGTTCTGGTCCCAGTATGCTGGGGCCGAACACCCGATGCCTCTGAGTGACCAACTGAAGTAGTTGGTCGAACTCCATAGGGCGGCCGAACTGGCTATGAAGGGATTCATAGTCCAGATGTGGCCTGGTGAGCTCATGCCCAGTAGCTACTTCAGCCTGATCAAGCGGATGATGGATGCCTGCCCGCGGCTTGAGGTGATCAAGCGATCCGTGTGCATCGAGGGTGCCCACTGGGCCCTTGCCCGCGTCAAAGTGCATTGGGGCAAGATGGATGCGGAGAAGCTGGTCAAGGACGGACCATCAGAGGGCAAGGCGCATCGCCATCCCGAGCTGTACTATGATGGCGTTATGTAGGGTGCTCGCCTTGTGGCTGACGAATGTACCAAGGACACCATTTTTGAATGAATTCGCTTCTGTCATGGTTGTATTTTAAGGACGAAGTTACTTGCGCTATGTAGCGCTTTTGTTATTTAAAATATTACCTTCTGTGCGGCTGTTTATAAAATCCTGAAAGTAGGCCAGTCCTCGGCTTCCACCCCCATGCGACTAGCACTGGGGTGTTCGTGGAAAACCCGGACACTCTTTATCCAAATGTTTGGTCCCTTAAGGAGGTGTCTAGCGCAGCGAATGAGGCAATCAGACTATGCGGCTTTATAACTTTCACTTAGCCATAGAAGTCTACAATTTTAAATTTCGGCGAAGCCCCTAGAATCCGGAAGGCCGAATTGGGGCGCTATATATGCCTTGATCGGACAAAGCCAATTTATCGCCTAAGGCGGAAAATATTTAAGGATTTGGTACCTCTCGAATAGCGACCAGCTCTCGCCACATCATGCCGGTCAGTTTTCGGCTTTCTCTGCTGAGGTGCTCGTCCGGAAGAACCGGGACACAATCGCAGTAGTTCTCCCTGCGCTACCTTAGCTGATATAACGGAACGTAAGGCACCAAAACAAGGGAGCCAGGCCATCCCAACTGTAGACCTAAGACATGATTCGGAGCTGATGCATATAGTGCTATAATTTCGGGGTGCCGCACTATTGAAAGTGTTCGGACTTTTAGTTGCCATATTACGGGGCGTCATAAGAAACCCCTGGCAAACTGGCCATACCAAGGTGTATGGATGTAATACCAAATAAACATTTATAAGAGAAAAATACTCAAATAATGATAATAAGCTGACGCTATATATAATCTCCATTTTGACGAAAGATACGTTAAGCGTATGTTTACAATGGATGCATTAGGCAGAGATAAAAATAGGACTATCTGACATGTCCTATCCAGGGGCAAGCCGTGTGCAGATAGATGAAGCAGGTATAATGATCGTAAATAGATTCCACCTAGGTATTTCCTTCTGCGCACAACGTCTGTTGCCTCCTTGGGTGTCTCTTCCATATGAGTCCGACAATTCGGCTCTTCTGAGGATGCTGCACTAACGAAGTGACCTGAAAGGTAAAAGGGAAAGAGTACGAAGGTATTTAGCGGTTACCCGCATTATCGACTGGGTCGTTGATGCGCCTCCGCCTATGCCCAAGGTATCTCGAGTGCGTAATTGTGTAAACGTGGCACGAATGCTGCTTTGGACGGGCTTGAGCGGAGGCTGGACTGCTAATCAGGATCTTGACATTTGTGTTGATCCTGTTGCGGGTGCTCCGGACTCGTTTGACAGTGCTCGAAGTTGTCGCCGGATTGGTTTGTCGGAGGAGGCCGCATTGTACTTCTGCCGCGAGGGCTACCATATGCTCTTCTGTTCGAAGGGAGCGGTCCATATTTCCGTTGACAGTGATGACCCCGTGCGGTCCCGGCATCTTGAGCTTGAGATATGCATAATGTGGCACTGCATTGAATCTTGCGAATGCGGTTCGTCCGAGCAGTGCGTGGTAGCCGCTACGGAAAGGGACGATGTCGAAGATCAGCTCTTCGCTCCTAAAGTTGTCTAGGGATCCGAAGACCACTGCCAATGTTATAGAACCCGTGCAGCGGCCCTCTACTCCAGGAGTAACACCTTTAAAGGTGGTTTTGGTGGGCTTGATTCTTGAAGAATCAATGCCCATCTTGCGCACTGTGTCCTGATAAAGCAGGTTTAGGCTGCTGCCGCCGTCCATAAGGACACGCGTGAGGTGGAATCCGTCGATGATTGGGTCTAAGACCAATGCAGCGGAGCCGCCGTGACAGATGCTGGTAGGGTGATCCCTACGATCAAAGGTGATCGGACAAGCTGACCATGGGTTGAACTTGGGGGCGACTGGCTCCATCGCATAAACATCCCGTAGTGCCTGCTTCCATTCCCGCTTGGGGATGTGGGTGGCGTAGATCATATTGACCGTTTTCACTTGGGGGGGGGGGATTTCTTCTGCCCCCCCCCCCCCGTATTCGGATGCCGGGGCTCATCGTCATCGTCGCTGTGCAGCCCCTTGTCCTTGTTTTCAGCGTTTATCTTGCCGGCCTGTTTGAACACCCAGCAGTCTCTATTGGTGTGGTTGGCTGGTTTGTCCGGTGTGCCATGAATTTGGCACGAGCGCTCTAGTATGCGGTCCGGACTGGACGGTCCCTGATTATTTCTTTTGAACAGATTTTTCCGTTGTCCGGATTTAGGTCCGCTGAATCCGGCGTTGACTGTCGTGTCTTCCGTGCTTTCGCTGTTGTTCCGTCTCTTATGTCTGTTGCGCCGTGGCTTGCCGTTAGCATCACGGCTATCTGGAGGGCAGGAATGTGGCGTGGTGCCGCTACGAGCCAACCAACTATCCTCACCCACACAAAAACGGGTCATTAGGGTTGTGAGAGCTGCCATAGACTTGGTTTTTTCCTGGTCGAGGTGTCGAGCGAGCCACTCGTCACGGATATTATTCTTAAAAGCCGCCAGGGCTTCGGCGTCCGTACAGTCGACTATTTGGTTCTTTTTAGTGAGGAACCTAGTCTAGAATTTCTGAGCTGACTCTCCGGGCTGTTGAGTAATGTGGCTCAGGTCATCAGCGTCCGGTGGTCGCACATATGTGCCCTGGAAGTTGTCAAGGAATGCATCTTCCAGGTTTTCCCAACTGCCAATGGAATTTGCTGGTAGGTTGTTTAACCAGTGTCGGGCTGGTCCTTTGAGCTTAAGGGGGAGATACTTGATGGCGTGTAGATCATCTCCGCGGGCCATGTGAATATGGAGAAGGAAATCTTCAATCCATACTGTGGGGTCTGTTGTGCCATTGTATGATTCGATGTTTACGGGTTTGAACCCTTCTGGGAATTCATGATCCATTACTTCGTCCGTGAAGCAGAGGGGGTGTGCGGCGCCCCTATGCCGGGCTATGTGGCTACGCAGGTCGGATTGGTCTGGGTTGCTATGTTCGGCCCGGCCGGATTTGTTGATGATGTATCCGGCGTGACAGTCATCGTCGTATGCTGGGGCGCGCCCCCTCGATCCGTAGATCGATCTTGGCTGTCCTGCTTTATTGTCCAGAATATCTTGCAGGTCGTGCCTGTTGCCCTAAGCCGTAGTGTATTGGCGTGGGGGTGCGGGATGGTATCCGGTTTTGTCCCGGCCACGGGGTGGCCAGTCAGCCGTTTGGCGTTCGAGTCCATATTCCTCGGCTGCCAGGACTTCAGTCCATCTATCTGTGAGCAGGTCTTGGTCAGCTTGTAGTTGTTGCTGCTTCTTTCAGGCTCCTTGCAGTGGCTATAAGCCTATGCTTGAAGCGCTCCTGCTCCATGGGATCCTCAGGTACGCCGAACTCGTCGTCGCCGAGGCTGATCTCGTCTTCGGAGGGGGGGCATGTAATTGTCCTCCTCCGGGTATGCGTCTGTCGCCTGTTCTTCTGGGGTGACCTGCTCGTCTTCCTGTTCGGCCTGCTCAAAGGCGGGCTGATCAGGGTCATATTCTTCTCCGGCGCCATCCGGATTATTTTTGCCTCCGGGGCCGATGTTACTATGGCGGGGCTTGGAGCGGCACCGACGACGCCCGTTCTTTGAGTTTCTTCCCGAGGGGTTGTCCTCCGTTGCCTCATCACCATTAATTTCCTTCGGAGTGTCCACCATATATATATCATATGAGGAGGTGGCCGTCCACTGCCCGGTGAGCGGTGGCTCCTGTGATTCTCCTACATCGTCGTCCATAATGTCGATGTCTTCGGAGTCGAAGTCGACCACGTCGGTTAGATCATCGATCGTGGCAATGAAGTGGGTGGTGGCTGGGCAACGAATTCCGTCATTGTCTGCTTCCCACTCGAGCCAGACATAGTTCAGCCCGGAGTCTCCTAACAAGGAGAGAGACTTTAATAAGTCCAACGTGTCGCCAAAGGGTGAGTCCTGAAAAATGTCCGCCGCGGTGAACTCCATCACCGGAGCCCAACCAGGATCGGCGGTCTCGGGGGCGCGCGGACTGGAACCTGCGTCCAGATATGAATTCGGGGGTCCGAAGTCACAGGTTCCTTCAGAGGTGAGACCTATGTTCGGCTCCATCGCCGATGAAGGTACGGCCTGCGGGGTGGGGTCCAGCCCTCCGTCCTTAGGCGAAGCAACCTGTCCCAGATTTATATCCGAGGCTTTTGCCGGGACGATATCCCGAGCGATGTCTGGCAGCAAGTCTAAGTCGTGCTCATCGTGACTGTCCGGCACTTCTAGCGCTGGCCCGAATCCGTTGAAGATCAAGTCTCCGCGGATATCCGCCGTGTAGTTTAGGTTTTCGAACCTTATTTGATGGCCGGGGGCATAGCTATCGATCTGCTCCAAGTGGCCAAGTGAATTGGCCCGCAGTGCGAAGCCGCCGAACACGAAGATCTGTCCAGGGAGGAAAGTCTCACCTTGGACAGCACCATTAATGACGATTGAAGGAGCCATCAAGCCTGATGGCGACGTCATAGAGGAACTCTTAATGAAAGCACCAATGTCGGTGTCAAAACCGGCGGATCTCAGGTAGGGGGTCCCGATCTGTGCGTCAAGGCTGATGGTAACAAGAAGTAAGGGACACAGGTGTTTACCCAGGTTCGGGCACTCTCGATGGAGGTAAAACCCTACTTCCTGCTTGATTAATATTGATGATATGGGTAGTACAAGAGTAGATCTACCACGAGATCGTAGAGGCTAAACCCTAAGAGCTTGCCCATGATGGTATGAATGTAATTGTGATCGACCTTCTAAGGACCAACCTCTCCGGTTTATATAGACACCGGAGAGGGCTAGGGTTTACATGGAGTCGGTTACAAGGAAGGAAATATAATATCCGGATCACCAAGCTTGCCTTCCACGCCAATTAAAGTCCCATCCGGACACGGGGCGAAGTCTTGAGTCTTGTATCTTCACGCTTCAATAGTCCGGACGTTGTACACAGTCCAGCTGTCAGGATACCCCCTAGTCCAGGACTCCCTCAGTCCTTGTGTTCACTCAAGTACTTCTTGTATAGCACGTGCTTCCAGTTTCTCCAAGCATCCCTAGCCTTCTTCAGTGCAACGTGTTCCACCTGCATTCTCCAGTGCATTGGAACGCTGAAGTGATCCATGATCTCCTAGACTATCCTTCGCCATGTTTCTGATCTCCTAGACTATCCTTCGCCATGTTTCTGTGTCAGCCTTCCGAAACCCCAACAGATTGATGTTGAGCCTTGCCCTGCCAACAAATCCACACACACTCCTGAACCTCATGCATGCTTTATCTAGTTTAGTTGGAGCCCGGGACTTTAAATCAATCTCGGTTACTTCATATACACCTTTAGGATGGTGTGTGGGCTTCATTGGAGCGTTCCTCCGTGTCTTGACCAGAAGGGTAATTACTGCAGCTTTATCTCGTTCAAGACTACTTGATCCCTCACAATGTGCTGAAGACCTAGGGTTGTCCGTATCAGATGAAGATACATGCCCTGAATGAGTGTTGTCGCTGCTACTCGGCATCTACAGAGAACACATGTGAAACTCAGGAAAGGATGATAAGCATAAAACTAACAACTTGGTATCAAGCTTTCTAAACATGCCATGCAATAATTTAGAAAATGTACGGCTAATTTGTTAAGTTTGTGTGAGTCAAGCGCCCGCGATCTGTAAATAGGCAGTAACTTATTGGAACAAATACAGCTTATATGTAGTAAGGAAGGTAGATAATGAACATATATACACTCCTCGTTATTTTATAGCCAATTTGGGAACATACGGAACGAAATTGGAAGAGGGATTGCAAGGAAATATGCCTCACCGCGATGGAGAGTAGTAACTAACAGGCTTCTTAATGCAAACCCGTCCGGACCATAGGAGAGGCGAGGGTTACTGCATCGATATGCTCGAGGGTGGCTGGCGAGCAAACGAAGATGGCGAGGCGCGAGCCACCACGTGTGGGGAGTGGCAGTGGAGGTAGGCTTGACGCTAAAGAGCGAGCACACGGCTGGGGTGAGCACGGCAGCGCCGGAGAGGGTTCTGCTGTGGATCTGGGGGGAGCTGGCGAAGGAGATTGGCTGGACTACTTGAGTGAAACATGGGCGGACGGTGGGGGTGGGGGGGACTTCGGGTGTTGGGCCTAGGTGAAAAGGGTGAAAAATATCCCCGGTCGCCGCACGCGCGGAAAGGCCTATGCAAACGGTTGCCTCTAAGCGCTCGTGTGCACAAACAAAATAATTTTGTTTGAAATGAAGACATACTAATTTTGAAATGAAGATGTGAGTTCACCGTTTCGCCTCTAAATTTTTCCCACGTAAACCAATCACAATTTTACCACTGGTTTGATTTGCTGGCGCATTTCAGGTCTCGTGTGCTGTATGTAAGACATTTTTTGGCATTTACCATGCATGTTGGCATATAAATCAATTCCTAGCCGGACTGCATTTCCTATCGAAAGGGATGAGGATTGTCGTTCGATCTGGAAGCATCCAACGGTGTAGATGTACAATCCGTGGGTTTGGGTTCTGCCAATCAGAACGCACGACTCAGATCGCGCGCGCAGCAAGGGGGGCATCGGCCATGGTTTGGTAGGAACACGGCTTTCGTGTGTGAACCGTGTGCTATTTGAAAATATTTTTTTAGGAGGGGCTATTTGGAAACATGTACATGTGTTGTCGAAAGGGATGAGGATCGTCATTCGATCAAGGAGAATCCAACGGTGCAAACGTACGATTCGTGGGGTTTGGGTTTTGGCCAATCAGAACGCATGACTTAGATCGCGCGCGTGGCAGAGGGATGGGGGTGTATCGGCCATAGTTTAGTAGACACATTGCTTTCGTGAGTGAACCGTGTGATCTTATAAAACATTTACATTACCTAATATCATATTTTTGTTCGAATGAAAACATGAGTTCATCGTTTTGCCTCCAAAAATTTTCCACGGTATGAAATCATGAGTATAGTGGAGAGTGTCATATACTAGTATCATGAATATACAGTATATATGATACAAGTGTATGATACTACCTTTAATTAATTATAACGCATAGTATAATACATAGAGTATTGTATCATATATAGATCATATTTATTGCCATGTATGACACAAATTAGCATCGCATTTAACATGATACGGTATCTACCTATATGTTACTCTAACCCTCTTTATATATATTTAATTCTTTGCCACATTAGCATACTTGCTATTTCCGAGTGCATGACATTGTCAGCTATGATACCACCACTATGGCTAGCCTTATATAGTGGGAGTATCATATATATATATATATATATATATATATATATATATATATATATATATATATATATATATATATAATATCATGCATATGATACCAGTGTATGATAGTACGTACGTACCTTCATAGTGCATATATAGTATCATAGAGTAGTATATATCATAGATGTCCGTATTTATGGCTATGCATGACACAAAGTAGTATAGCATTTATTATTATATATATATATATATATATATATATATATATATATATATATATATAGTGACACTATTCTAATCCCGGGATCAAAATAACTATTTGAATCACAACTCTCTATATTTAGGGCCCAAAGAGGCATTCCTGAACTCCCGAAGGCACAAAGATAAAAAACCCACCCAGTCCCGCGCTTCCCGCGCCGCCCCCTCCCCTTCCCCGGGAACCAGCCACCGGTCCTAAATCCGGCCGCCCGGCCGCTCCGTCCCCGGGATCCGGCCGCCGCGACACCACTGCCCACGATCCGGCCACCGGACCGCCTCCTTCCCCCGGATCTGGCCGGGACTGATCCCACCGCCGCCTGCAGCCACCAAGCACCGGCGTGCGACCCCGACGCCGCCTCCTGCCATGAAGCGCCGGCGCGTGACCCCGTCACCTACCTCTGGTACGCCGCCGCGCCTCCGCGCCTCCGCTGCCACCTAGGCAGCCCTTGACGTCGCCCAGCTCCTCCTCTGGCGATGACCCCCTACGACGCACGCCTCCTCGTTGTTCTGCCCCGGACACGGGCGCCTCCTCGTCCACCCTCCAGCCACTGAAACCAGCTCCACCCGCTATAGCTGAGGACAGGCCCCGTTCGTGGCCTCCACTCCCCTCCCCGCTCCGGGAGCGGCCGCCGCGCCGCCCCTGCCTCGGGATCCGCCGCCGCGCCTCTCATCCACCAGCCCCGCCGTCCCCGGATCCCAACCACCCGACGAGCTCCGGCGCCGCCTCAATGAACGTCGCGGCTGTCGCCTCCCCATGGGATCCGCAAGCTTTTCCTCCCACGTCCGCGCCTCCTCTTCCTGTGGGCAGCCGTTGCTGCTGATGGAGCGGCAGGACGGAGGCCGAGCAGTAGCTGTAGCACGAGCAGACATGGCTGACATTCTTCTTTCCTTGCCAAGAATTTGCTCCTCTCCTCGCGAAGTCGATGTCCATGGGATTTTGCAGTGAGTGCGCTGCAGCCGTTTGGGTAAAAACAACTTTTTGAATTGGCCATAATTACTTGATGGATCTCTAAGTTCAGACATTTTTACTGCTGACGTTCACTGATTGTAGAATGTGAAGTAGTGCATGCAGTTTTGTGTCTGGAAGGTGTTTGTGTTTCGTGTGCCACTAGCTGCTACTGATCTCCCACACGTTCTCTCAGACATGCCGCTTGCAATTTGCTCCCGCACGCAGCCGACGCATCGAGGCTCCTGCACATTGATGGTTTGCTGCTATAAAATGTTGTGCTAACTGAACTTAACTGTCTTTACTGATTTAACTACAGGGGCATGTGTGCCTGCGAATTTGCTGTAAAAAGATCTTGTTATTTCCCGTGTACGTCCATTGACCTAATTTTTGAGACGTTCGCCGTGAAGGAAATTTTTTTTGAGACGCCGTGAAGTTCTACCATGGCTATACACCAAGTTATTTCAGTGAAAGAAGAACTTTCCGTTGTTGGTTTTATAGTGCTAGAGAAAATCCACCAAATAAGGTGTAAAGGCTAGCTAAGCTAGCAAGCAAACACACGTAGCTTGATTGATTTGCCGTAGTAGCCGTATGTACATATTTTGCAGGAAAACTGTCGTATGTGAGCTTTGCGTGGAGCTAGATCATAGGTCGATTCCATTGATTTACTTCGTCGCCATTGAAGAAAATGGGTTGGAAAGTTTTTTTATGTTTAGCCACAGCGACCTATCGCTCCTATTTTCTTTTCAGTTTCATTCGATTTGATTCAAGTTAAAGGATTCTATCTTTTCTAAAACATAAAGGTTTAAATTTAAATAGCAGAAAAGTTCAAATGTCTATTACGAAAGAAAGAAAGTCAAATTAAAGATCAAAGCAGTTAAAAAAAGTTTATAAAAAACAGGTTTTCCTCTTTCTAAAAAAACTAGAAGTTCAAATTTTAAAAAAAAACAGAAGTTCAATATTTATTACAAAACAAAGAAGGTCAAATTTAAAAAATAAACCAGAGCAAAAAAAATTAAACAAATGGATTTCCCATTTTTTAAAAATTATGCAAAATTAGCTATCGATATGTTTTTCCTTTATTTCTTGAATAAATCGGAAGTACATACATACAAAAAACAGAAGTTCAAAATATCTTATGAAAGAAATGTTTGTACGCAAAATTTGCATGTCAATAATGTGTTTTGTGTGTGGGTGTGTGTCAACACCACAAGTTCGGATGACGAAAAAATAATAGAAAAAACCTAAAAATGTTCATTGCAACAAGTTCGAATCAAAAAAGGAACACCCAATCAAAATATCCACAGCGGAAGCTCAAATTGAAAATGACAAAATAGTTTAGAAAATTTAACTAGAAAATGGATTTCGTAGTTTCTAAAAGAAACCTAGAAGTTCAAATTAAAGTAATGGAGCGGTTCAATGTTTATTAAACACTCAGATTCTAACCGCTAATAGAAAATAAAACCAACGTGAGGTTCAAATTAAAATAACAGGGAAGTTTGGAGTTTATTAAAATTTAGGATTACATGTTTGAAAAACAAAAACAAAAACCAATGCCATTTTGGCATTTTTAAAACCAACTCATAAAATGAAAAACATTTTTTGCTAGAAGTTCAAGTGCTCGGCGAGGGAAAGTTCGAAATCGCTACCCACTGAATGCTAACATAATTCTCTCCCCCGTTTCTGTCTATGTTTTTTACAAATAAATCTAATTTAAAATATGTGGAGGAGGTCCAATATTTATGACAAAACTAGGACATTTTGATGCTAAAAAATAAACCAACAAGTCCAAATTATAAAATATAGAAGTTCGATATTTATAAAAAAACTCAGATTTTCCTTGTTAGTAAAGAATAAAAATGACGAAGTCCAAATTAAAATAGAGGAGTAGTTTGATGTATATGGGAAACTCAAATCATTTTTATTTTGAAAATAATAAAACAAAGAAGTTCAAATTAGAAAAGGAGACAAGTTTAGAGATTATAAAAATCTAGGATTTACATGCGCAATTCAACATAAAAATGAAGTTTATAAACAACTCGGATTTTTTTTGTTATTGAAGAATAAAAATGAAGAAGTTCAAATTAAAGTAAAAATAGTAACTAAAAAAGAAAAAAAGGATAAAACCAAGAAGTTCAGGTTAAAATAACGGTGTAGTTCAATTTATATAGAAAACTCATATTTTCCTCATTTTTAATAATTAAACTAAGAAGATCGATTTAAAATGAAGAGTGCTTTGATGTTTATTACACAACTCAGATTTGTTCTGTTACTAAAGAACAACCCAGAAGTTCAATTTCAAATATCAGAGTAGTTCGACGTTTATACACCAAGAAGAAAACAAGCATCAGCAAGAAGGCCAAATATAAAAAATAGAGCAGTACAAAAATTATAGTGAAAATGTTTTTCCCATTTCTATAATAAAAAAAGAGGTTCAAATTTGAATAGCGGAGAAGTTCAATGTTTATTACAATGCCAATAAGGTCATATGAAAAAACCGAATAGTTCAAAACATTTATAAAAATGGATTTTCCCTCTTCTAAAAAAAGACCTAGAAGTTCAATAATTGAGCGGTTCGATATGTATAACGTAACTAGTATTTTTTTCTGTTACCGATGAATAACACCAACAAGTCCTAACTAAAAAACATGAAGATGTTTGATGCTTATAGAAAACTCAAATTTGCTCACTAAAGATTAAACCAAGAAGTTCAATTTTAACAATGTATATAAAAAACTCAGGTCTTCTCGTTACTAAAGAATAATACCAAATAAGTTCAATTTGAATAACGAAGAAATTTGAACTTTCTAACTAAACTCCAATTTTCGCTTTTCTAAAAAATACACAAAGAAGTTCAATTAAAAAAAGTTAGAGAGGTTCGATGTCTATAAAAAACTCAAATGTTTTCCGTTACTAAAGCGAAATAGAGAGAAGTTCAAATTGATATTAGCCAGAAGTTCATGTACCGCATGGTGTGCATTTCATATGAGTAAACAAGAAAAAGGCAAAGTCTAAAGATTTTGTTGCTAGAAGCTCAAGTGCCCGGCCCGAGAAAGTTGAAAAATTCTTGTGAGAGAGCTTGAACAAAAAATATGTGACAGAAGTTCAAGGTGAGAATAAAAGTATAGAAAAATAAAAGCTTAAAAGGTTTGTTGAAAGAAGATCAAGTGATGTGTCCGGAGAAGTTCAAAATTTTTTGCGAGAGAGGTTCACCTTGTATTTCCATGTTCGATTTTTTCCGTATAAAAGTCGAATACAATTCTTTACTCAAAAATATAAAAAGGTGAAGTTCAAATTGAAATAACAAAGAAGTTCGGAGTTTATTAAAACCTATGATTTACCTGTTCAAAAAATAAAAAACACAATGCCTTTTTTGCACTTTTAAAAACAACTCATAAATGAAAAAAATGGTTGCTAGAAGTTCAAGTGCTCGGCGAGGAAAAGTTTAAAAATTCTTGTGAGAGAGGTTCACCGTGTATTTAGATGTCCAAAATGCATAAAAACATGTTGTTTGTTGTGTTTAAAAATAATTCACTCAAACCAGAGAGAAGTTCAAAGTGATAACATCCAGAAGTTCACATACTGCATGGTGTGTGTTTCGTATAAGAAAATTTTAATAAAGTGAAACAGAGTGAGGTTCAAACATACATGCCCGACAAGTTCAACTACTTTATGCAGTGCGTTTCCATTCGCAATGAAGGCAGAAATCATGATCTCGTCATTTCTCTAATTTACCTCAAAACGATAGGAATATCATTTATAAAATTGAAAATTTTCTTTTCTATTCAACAACTTTCGAAAGCGGTATATTGTATGCTCTATTCGAAGAATAAAACCAAGAAGTCCAAACTAAAATAATGGAGTAGTTTAATGTATATAAAAACTCAGATTTTCCTCATTACTAAAATAGTAAACCTAAGAAGTTCAATTTATAATAGTAGAGTGGGTTGATGTTTTTTACAAAAATCGGATTTCTCCCGTTACTAAAGAATAAACCAAGAAGTTTAATTTATAATTATAGAGTAGTTCAAAATTCAAATAACTCTGTTTTCTATACATAAGCTTTTCCGTGTCGCCACCTTGCACCTCAGGGCGCCGAATATGGTAAGGATCCACTAAACAATTCCTATTTAATCATGGAAAATTTGGAAAAAGTTTCTACACGGGGAAGGAGCGGATTTGCAACAGCTTTCCAACACCATCTCATTTGCCTCATTCCGATAAACGGTTTAGAAATAGACTTGAAAATACGATTCACGTTTTTTTGTATGAAGAAAAATGGTTTTTAAAACTGCTCTTAAACCGTGTACATTTTACCAAAAATTTAACTTGCGTCATGATACTTGTGTCCATAGCTTTCGAATGGTATATCGCAAGCCCCATTTGGGCAATGTTTGCGGAAGTTCAACCAAGCACTTGGGGAAGTTCAAGTGCTACTGCTGCGGCAAGTTATGTACTTATCAGAATATTATTCTTATCACATGCTCATCACGACCCGAGAGCAAAACCACCAATGAGCGAGATTCCTATTTAAAACGGGCATTTAGTTGCTAAAAATTGTTTCCAGATTACACTTACATCACATAGAACACAACTGACCAGAATAATTCTCAGGGGGAGACACGGTTGCGAAGATAGCCCAAAGGTCGGGTTCCTAGTGAGGGAAGTTTAGGTTGTGTAACTCAGGAAGTTCAGGATTGTTCCCATTACTAAATGAAATAAAACCATAAAGTCCAAATTAAAAAATGGAGAAGTTTGATGATTACAGAAAACTTGGATTTTCCTTGTTATTAAAGAATGGAAACACGAAGTTCAAAAATAAAAAACAAGAAGTTCAGCTTTTAAAAATATAACGCTTCAAAATTTCATAAAAAATAATTAAGAAATAAAACCAGGAAGTCCATATTAAAAAGATGGAGAAGTTCGATGATTATAGAAAACTCAAATTTTCCTCGTTATTAAAGAATGGAAACAAGAAGTTCAAAAACAAAATAACAAGAAGTTCAACTATTAAAAATAGAGCGCTTCAAAATTAATAAAAAAGGATTAAGAAAATCAGATTAAAAGTTCATAAAAAAACTCAAAATATTTTCACGTAACCGAGAGAAGTTCACGTTGATAACTTCCACAAGTTAATGTACTAGACGGTGTGCATTTTGTATTTAAAAAAGCAAAGGCTAAAAGTTTTGTTGTTATAAGTTCAAGTCCTTCGCCGGAGAAAGTTAAAAAAATTATTGTGAGAGAGATTTATACAAAAGGAATATCATTTGTGTAACACTGACGAATGGATGAGAAAATTACAAACGAAAATACGTCATAGAAGTTCAACTGAAAACAACAGGAAATTCAAATACTACAGTGGATGAATTTCAGATGAAAAACTTTACAAATCTTCGCGAGTATGAAAAAACGATCAACATGGGAAAGTTGCGTGTTCACAACAGCTTTCCACTGGTATGACACTTGCTCAATTCTGGTGAGTGTTTCGGTGAGTTGATGGAGAGCTACCGTAAAAAATAGCACGTGAAAAACAGAGAAGTTCAAGTAGACATGCCGAGAAGTTCAAGTATTCACGCGGTGCATTTCCAAATAATCAGTTTCGCGATAAAGGCAGATCAAATGATCCCGCCATTTTTGCAATTACTTGAAAACGGCTAGGAATCAGAGAAAACCATCAACATGAAAAAGTTTCGCATTTTCCATAGCTTTTCAACGATATATTATTTGCGCCATTCTGTTAAAGTTTGTAGAAAATACAGCGAAAATACGTTTTTCGTCATTTTGGAAACTGACTTAAAACCATAAAGAATTGGGAGAAATAATAGATACAAAAAAGTTTCGCATTTTCTCAAGCGTTCCAACGCCATATCATTTGCTGCATTTGGACACACTGTTAAAAAATTAGCTCGAAAATACAAATTCGCTGGAACTTGTATTGTTTTCTAAATTTCTTTTAAACCGTCCAAAATTAGAAAAAACTTTCAACATGAGAAAGTAGCGCATTTTTATAAGCTTTCCAACGCCATATCATTTGCCTCAATTGGATTAGCCGTTTAGAAATGCCATTGAAAATACGAACTCGGCTGTTCGGTTTGTGAAATTTTGGGATTTTCTAAATTACTATTTAATCATAAGGAATTAGAGAAAACTTTTAACATGTGGAAGGAGCGGTTTTGCAGCAGCTTTCCAACGCCATATTATTTGCGTCATTCCAATAAACGATTTAGAAATGCGATCGAAAATACGAGTCACATTTTTTTATGAAGGAAAAACGATTTTCAAAACAGCTCTTAAACCGCTGACATTTTGCCAAAAATTCAACTTGTGTCATGATATTGGTGTTCATAGCTTTCCAATGGTATATCGCAAGCCCCGTTTGGACACTTTTTAGCTGAAGTTTAACCTAGTACTCGGGGAAGGTCAGGCGCATTACTCAGGAAGTTCACGTTGTGATGAGAATATTATTCTGATCCCGTGATCATAATAGTGTTTATGTATATATATATATATATATATATATATATATATAAATATATATATATATACATATATATATATATATATATATGTTACGGTATCTACCTATGTTACTGCTTCTTTGCCACATCATCATATTTTCTATTCCCGAGTGCATGATACCGGCTATGATACCCCCACTATGGCCACCCTAATAAGGCTGGTCATAATATGGGAGTATCAAGCGCTATGATGCATGCCAACTAGACTTTTTGGATGATGTGGCACATTGTTAAATGAGAAAAGAGAGGGTGTGGTATCATATCATGATATCGTATCCTATTAAATGTTGTACTACTTTGTGTCATGCATGGCAATTAATAAGGAACCTAAGATACTAACTTATGATAATATGCATGCGCACATTACGGAAGTATTGTCGATCATATACTACTATCATGCATATATACTCCCTCCTTTCCGGTTTATAGGCTTATCTCAAAATTTTAGTTTTTCCATTTTGTAAGGCTCAATTTGGTTGTTCCCCATCACATGTCTAGATTCCAAGGTGCATTACATCATTGCATGCAAGTATTAAGAGAAAGTTGACCAATGCATGTACTTTATATATGCATGCATGTATTGCAATTAATACATTGGAAAACATAATTTTTTGAGGAAAACAAAAGCATTAATTGGGTTTTTTTGCAAACTACAAAAAGTATTCCACCACTCACCATCTACCTTGGTTGGTGAGATTTTTAAATTGAGCCCTATAAGCCTGGTTGTAATGGGAGTATCATATACTAGTATCATGCATATGATAGTGTATGATACTACTTCTGTAATGCATAGTATCATAAGTTAGTATCTTAGGTTGCCTTATTAATTGTCATGCATCACACAAAGTAGTAGTACAACATTTAATATGACACTGTATCATGATATGATACCACATCCTCTCTTTCCTCATTTAATTGTGTGCCACATCATCCAGAAAGTCTAGTTGGCATGCATGATACCGCTTATGATACTACCATTACAGCCAGCCTAAACCGAAAAGGAGGGAGTATGAGACTAGCCACAATGGAGAGTAACATACACTAGTAACATACACATATCCCTAGACTATGTTACTACCTTCATAGTGGGTAGTAACATAAGTGTGTGTCATGCAAAGCTTCATTTATTAGGTTATAGAATCATATTGCATTGGGACATGTGATGTTAGAGTAACTAGCTAAGTTACTGAAACTGCCTCTCTCCTCATTAACTTATTGCCACATAAGCAAGTTTGTTGAGTTGGAGTCGATGGTACTGCTGAAGTTACTCCCATCGTGGCTAGTCTGATACTAGCTAGTCGTCTATGATATACTAGCTACCTCACTAAGAGCATGGTTAATAATATAGCCAAGGGTCGGCTATAAGAAGTTGCCATGTCAGATACAACCAACCTCTTAGTGAGCATGTACAATAATAAGTTTTAAATACATACTAGTTTATCAATAGTTGGCCCACCTTACATCCTCACAAAGTTTCTTGGGTCTCGTGTTGCAGCTGGCTCTACTAACCAAGAGCCCACTTCTCTTCTGTTTCCTCCAACTAATAAGCACATATATATTATTCTATTCCTGATAGCCTGCTTACACTACCCTCAGTGAGAGTAATAGTAACATCACACGTATCTAGATAAAATAGATGATGTGGCAAGCAATAAATGAAGAAAGAGAGGAATGGTAACATAGCTAGTTACTAGTAGTATGTGTAACATCACATATCTCTAGGCAAGATGAGTCTATAGCCTAATAAATGAAGTGGTGCATGTTACTACACATATGTTACTCCCCACTATAGAGGTAGTAACATAGACTAGTAACATTCTATGTTACTACCCATTGTGGCTAGTCTCATGTCACTCTATTGTGTACTTGCTCTAATGCATAGTATCATAGAGTAGCTAGTATCATATGTAGTATTTTATTTATATTTTCATGCATGATACATAGTAGCATAGCATTTATTATGATACGGTTTCATGATATGATACTTAACCCTCTCTTTCTTCATTTAATTAATTCTATGACAGCTCATCAAAATTGCCTAGTTGGCATGCATGATACTAGCTACGATACCCCCTTACTATCAGCCTAGCAAAGGTGTACATATCATTTGTGCATCACTTTGTGAGTTTTCATCCATTTGTTCAAGAAGGAGGGATAAGTTTCAAACATTTCGGCCGCAAGGTGCGGCCACTGGTGTAGGCCTAGTTGGTATTTTAATTGTAGGAAATTCAGATGGAGTTCGGACATCATCAAAATCGATGTGTGCCTGTGGCGTGCTCTCATGACCCCGTGGAAAAAAATTGGTAAAGTTTGGCACAAGTTTTGATGACCGCTCCTTCCAAACCGGAGCATCTCCCATGAAGGATCATGGTTTTACAAAAGGAGACGTGTCAATTCAAACTCCTGTGGCCGGTGACTTCATCGTTTGGCCTCACAGAAATTTCCATGGTACGCAATCACCATTATACCACGGGTTTGATTTTCTGGCGCATTTCAGGTATCATTAGCTATATTTTAAGACATTTTTTGAGATTAACGTGCATTTTGTGCATAACAATAAAATTACAACCGGAACTGCATGTGCTGTCGAAAGGTATGAGGATCGTCGTTCGATCTAGGAGCATCCAACAGTGCAAACGTACGATCCGTGGGGTTTGGGTTCTGGCCAATCAGAAAGCACGGCTCAGATAGTGGGCGGGGTGGCAGGGTTTAATCGGCACATGACTTTCATCAACGAACCATGTGCTATTCGCAAACCAGATTGCATATTTTTGTTCACACATACTGTAGTGAGATCAATTGAGTGTGCTACCTCTATGATATAATGATAATAACAAAAAACAGTTCATATGCATTGCCTGAGCTGACAGCATATCAAGGTCAACATATTAATTGTTCTTACATCAACAAAAACCGGGCATAACTCACAAATTTAGTACACGTAATAGTTCTAAATTGAACGAATTAAGTTGTAGGGTAGGCATAAAGACTAGTCTTACGGCCTAATTCCCATGTACATGGCGGAACTGGGATCATTAAGTTGACTCCGAATGAACTTGGGTTTTTTGATGATTTTACGCTGCTCTATTACACGGGTGCATGATCCCTTGGCTGGCAACTCATCAAATTCATCGTACTCGTCCTCATCGGCAACATCGTCGATGACACGTCTCCAACGTATCTATAGTTTTTGATTGTTCCATGCTATTATATTACCCGTTTTGGATGTTTATGGGCTTTACTTTACACTTTTATATCATTTTTTGGACTAACCTACTAACTGGAGGCCCAACCCAAATTGCTCTTTTCTTGCCTATTTTAGTGTTTCGAAGAAAAGGAATATCAAATAGAGTCCAAATGGAATGAAACCTTCGGGAGAGTTTATTTTGGAACAGAAGCAATCGAGGGGACTTGGAGTGCACATAAGGGAAGCAACGAGGAAGCCACGAGGCAGGGAGGCACACCCTACCCCCTGGGCGTGCCCTCCACCCTCGTGGGCCCCTCGTGGCCCCCCTGGCCGACTTCTTTCACCTATATATGTCCATATATCCTAAAACCTTTGAAGAACACAATAGATCGGGAGTTCCGCCGCCGCAAGCCTCTGTAGCCACCAAAAACATCTCGGGAGCCCGTTCCGGCACCCTGCCGGAGGGGGAATCCATCACAGGTGGCCATCTTCATCATCTCGACGCTCTCCATGACGAGGAGGGAGTAGTTCACCCTCGGGGCTGAGGGTATGTACCAGTAGCTATGTGTTTGATCTCTCTATCTCTCGTGTTCTTGAGGTGATACGATCTTGATGTATCGCGAGCTTTGCTATTATAGTTGGATCTTATGATGTTTCTCCCCCTCTACTCTCTTCTGATGAATTGAGTTTTCCCCTTGAATTTGTCTTGTCGGATTGAGTCTTTATGGATTTGAGAATACTTGATGTATGTCTTGCCGTGCTTATCTGTGGTGACAATGGGATATTCACATGATCTACTTGATGTATGTTTTGGTGATCAACTTGCGGGTTCACCTTGTGAACTTATGCATAGCGGTTGGCACACGTTTTTGTCTTGGCTCTCCGGTAGAAACTTTGGGGCACTCTTTGAAGTACTTTGTGTTGGTTCAATAGATGAATCTGAGATTGTGTGATGCATATCGTATAATCATGCCCACAGATACTTGAGGTGACATTTGAGTATCTAGGTGACATTAGGGTTTTGGTTGATTTGTGTCTTAAGGTGTTATTCTAGTATGAACTCTATGATAGATCGAACGGAAAGAATAGCTTCGTGTTATTTTACTACGGACTCTTGAATAGATCGATCAGAAAGGATAACTTTGAGGTGGTTTCGTACCCTACCATAATCTCTTCGATTGTTCTCCGCTATTAGTGACTTTGGAGTGACTCTTTGTTGCATGTTGAGGGATAGTTATATGATCCAATTATGTTATTATTGTTGAGAGAACTTACACTAGTGAAAGTATGAACCCTAGGCCTTGTTTCCTAGCATTGCAATACCGTTTACGCTCACTTTTATCATTAGTTACCTTGTTGTTTTTATAATTTCAGATTACAAAAACCTATATCTACCATCCATATTGCACTTCTATCACCATCTCTTAGACGAACTAGTGCACCTATACAATTTAGCATCGTATTGGGTGTGTGGGGGACACAAGAGACTCTTTGTTATTTGGTTGCAGGGTTGCTTGAGAGAGAACATCTTCATCCTACACCTCCCACGGATTGATAAACCTTAGGTCATCCACTTGAGGGAAATTTAATACTGTCCTACAAACCTCTGCACTTGGAGGCCCAAAAACGTCTACAAGAAGAAGGTTGTGTAGTAGACATCAAGCTCTTTTCTGGCACCGTTGGCGGGGAGGTGAGTGCTTGAAGTTATATCTTTAGATCTTGCAATCGAATCCTTTTGTTTCTTATTTTATCACTAGTTTAGTTTATAAAAGAATACTACAAAAAATGGAATTGTGTTTGTCTCATACGCTTCATCTTTTTAATATCTTTTGTGAGAATGATGGAAAGGAAAAATATGCTCAAGTGCTAGAAGAAGAAGTCTATAAAATGTTTGGTACTAAATCTTTGAATGATGAGCATGATTGAAATGTTGTTAGTATGAACTCCTTGAATATCCATAGTACTAATGATGATTGCGCTAGTTATGATGAAAATGTCTCCTATAAGCATGTGAATTTTTGTGGAGTGCATTAGGTTTGCAAGTACACACCAAATAGGGAAGATAATGCAAGAGGCATAGGAATTTAGAAACTAAATGGTTGCAAGAAAGGCTAGATGTTTGTGCTGAAAATTTAAAATTTCTTCGTCGTACTTGTGAACTTTGCAATGAACGTGATCATTTAAATCCCCAATGCAAATTGTTTCATGATCGAATCGTGTCCAAAAATTGCGATGACTTGATTTCCCTTGCACATCATAATGAACTTAGTTTGCTTTTGGGTTATGAAGAATTGAAACGTGCAACTAAGAATATTCTGGAATTTGCCCTTAAGAGAGTTGTTGGTTTTGATCTAGAGGAAATTTATATGTATTGTGCGGTGAATTGCATTGAAAATCCTTATATTGCCAATTACATAAAGGAAATAGAGCAAATAGAAGATGAAGAGAATACTAATGAAAGGGAAGAGACTTCCCAATATCCTCCTATTATTTCTTATGATGAATCAGGTAATGAGGAGGAGCTTTCTATTAAACCAATCTCATTAATAAGGAGCTCAAAGAAGAGGGTTGAACCCACACATGATGTGAAGAAGACAAATAAAAGACAGAGAAGCAAATGTAAAAAGGTATCCCCTCAAATGTTGTTTCTCCTACTACTCATTGTGATGATGATAATTGCTATACTATTGGTGCTATCCATACTATTAATGATGAGAGTGATTATCCTTATGATATGAAAAGGCCCAAGCTTGGGGAAGCTACATTTTATGAGAATGACATATTTGAGAATATATTTGCTGCAATTAATGTTTGTCCCAAGCTTGGGGATGCTATGTTTAATGAAGATGATATTTTTAGCCTCCTAAGTTTTGATATGCAAAGTTGTTATGATGATAGCATATCTCCTACCTATGATGATTATATTGATGAAAGTGGGTTTGGAAGAGTGTCAACTATAGGAAGTAATAATCCCACTATTTTGGAGGATGTTGAATCTTATTGTGATAATGAAAGTGGATTTGGAGAGGTCATGACTTTATTTAGTAATGATTGCACTATTTTGGTAGAGGTTTCAATTGATTATGATGAGAACAATGTTGCTACTTATGATGATTATTGTGATGAAACTTATGGTATAAAAATTAGTGATGATTATATTTATAAAACTATGATTACCCTTTTTCTGAAAATTACTCTTTTAATGTGGAAACAATTTATAGTATTCGAGTCTCTTATGATACTCCCACTATTCTGAATAAGAAGAATTTTGCTTATGTGAAGAGTAGTAAATTTTCTATGCAAGTAGATCATGAAAAGAATGCTTTAGGTGCTGGTTATATTGTTGAATTCATTCATGATACTACTGAAAATTATTATGAGGGAGGAACATATGCTTGTAGGAATTGCAATAATATCAAGTTTCCTCTCTATGTGCTTAAAATCTTGAAGTTATGCTTGTTCTGCCTTCCTATGCTAGTTGATTATTGTTCCCATAAGTTGTTTGCTCACAAATTCCCTATGCATAGGAAGTGGGTTAGACTTAAATGTGCTAGTCATATTCTTCATGATGCTCTCTTTATGTTTCAATTCTTATCTTTTATGTGAGCATCAATGTCATCATCATGCCTAGCTAAAAAGACATTAAAGAAAAGCGCTTATTGGGAGACAACCCAATATTTACCTTTACTGATTTTGTGTGTTCACATGATTATGTTACTGTAGTAATCATGTTTTATAGCTTTTGTTTCAATAAAGTGCCAAGTAAGACCTTTGGGATAGCTTACGGTGATAGTTGTCTTGATCCTGCTGAAAATCAGAAACTTTTCACCCAGTAAATTAGTATTTATAATTCACAGAAACGTGCTTCTGATCTAATTATTTTTTATCTGGATTGGTACACAAGTTGCTCAGGCTTTCCTAATTTGGTAGGATTGTTGGAGTTCCAAAAGTATACGTTTGATAAAGATTACTACAGACTGTTCTGCTTTTGACAGATTCTGTTTTCTATGTGTTGTTTGCTTATTTTTGATGAATCTATGAGTAGTATCGGAGGGTATGAACCATAGAGAAGTTGGAATACAGTAGTTTTAACACCAATATGAATTTAGAATGAGTTAAAAACAACACCTAAGTGGTGGTTTTATTTTCTTATACTAACGGAGCTCATAAGATTTTCTGTTGAGTTTTGTGCTGTGAAGTTTTCAAGTTTTGGGTAAAGATTCGATGGACTATGGAATAAGGAGTGGCAAGAGCCTAAGCTTGGGGATGCCCAAGGGCCCTCAAGGTAATATTCAAGGACAACCAAGAGCCTAAGCTTGGGGATGCCCCAGATGGCATCCCCTCTTTCGTCTTCATTCATCGGTAACTTTACTTGGAGCTATATTTTTATTCACCACATGATATGTGTTTTGCTTGGAGCGTCATGTTGTTTTATTTTGTTTTGCTTGCTATTTGAATAAATACCAATATCTGAAAGTCTAAAATGTTAGAGAGTCTTCACATAGTTGCATAATTATTCAACTACTCATTGATCTTCACTTATATCTTTCGGAGTAGTTTGTCGTTTCCTCTAGTGCTTCACTTATATCTTTTAGAGCACGGCGGTGGTTTTATTTTGAAGAAATAGATGAACTCTCTTGCTTCACTTATATTATTTTGAGAGTCTTAAACAGCATGGTAATTTTCTTTGAATCTTTCATAGTAAGTGAATTGGATGCTATGATCAATTTGATGCTTGATAATTGTTTTAAGATATGGAGGTGGTGATATTAGAGTCATGCTAGTTGGGTAATTGTGAATTTAAAGAATGCTTGTGTTGAAGTTGGCAAGTCCTGTAGCATGCACGTATGGTAACCGTTGTGTAACAAATTTGAAGCAACATGTGTTCTTAGATTGTCATCCTTATGAGTGGCGGTCGGGGACGAGCGATGGTCTTTTCCTACCAATCTACCCCCCTAGGAGCATGCGCGTAGTGCTTGGTTTTTGATGACTTGTAGATTTTTGCAATAAGTATATGAGTTCTTTATGACTAATGTTGAGTCCGTGGATTATACGCATTCTTACCTTTTCATCATTGCTAGCCTCTTCGGTACCGTGCATTTCCCTTTCTCACCTAGAGAGTTGGTGCAAACTTCGCTGGTGCATCCAAACACCATGATACGATACGCTCTATCACACATAAACCTCCTTATATCTTCCTCAAAACAGCCACCATACCTACCTATTATGGCATTTCCATAGCCATTCCGAGATACATTGCCATGCAACTTTCCACCGTTCGGTTCATCATGGCGCGCATCATCATTGTCATATTTCCTTGCTTGATCATGTAGTTGACATCGTATCTGTGGCAAAGACACCTTCATAATCTTTCATACATGTCACTATTGATTCATTGCCCATCCCGGTACACCGCCGGAGGCATTCATATAGAGTCATATCTTCTTCTAGTTTTGAGTTGTAACTCATGAGTTGTAAATAAATAGAAGTGTGATGATCATCATTATTAGAGCATTGTCCCTTAAAAAAAAGAAAGGCCAAATAAAAAAAGGAAAGGCCAAATAAAAAAAGGCCAAAAAATAAAGGCCCAAAAAAAGGGGGACAGTGTTACTATCTTTTTCCACACTTGTGCTTCAAAGTAGCACCATGTTATTCATATAGAGAGTCTCATTTCTTGTCACTTTCATATACTAGTGGGAATTTTTCATTATAGAACTTGGCTCGTATATTCCAATGATGGGCTTCCTCAAAATGCCCTAGGTCTTCGTGAGCAAGCAAGTTGGATGCACACCCACTAGTTTTCTTTTGTTGAGCTTTCATACATTTATAGCTCTAGTGCATCTGTTGCATGGCAATCCCTACTTCTCATGTTGACATCAATTGATGGGCATCTCCATAGCCCGTTGATTAGCGTCGTTAACATGAGACTTTCTCTCTTTTTTTGTCTTCTCCACACAACCTCCATCATCATATTCTATTCCACCCACAGTGCTATATCCATGGCTCACGCTCATGTATTGCGTGAAAGTTGAAAAAAGTTTGAGATTACTTAAGTATGAAACAATTGCTTGGCTTGTCATTGGGGGTGTGCAAGATGAGAGCATTTTTGTGTGACGAAGATGGAGCATGACCAAACTATATGATTTTCTAGGGATGAACTTACTTTAGCCATGTTATTTCGAGAAGACATGATTGCTTTGATTAGTATGCTTGAAGTATTACTGTTTCTTATGTCCATATGAACTATTATTTTGAATCATTTGGATCTGATTATTCATGCCACAATAAAGAAAATTACATTGAGAATTATGCTAGGTAGCATTCCACATCAAAAATTCTGTTTTTATCATTTACCTACTCGCGGACGAGCAGGAATTAAGCTTGGGGATGCTTGATACGTCTCCAAAGTATCTATAATTTTTTATTATTCCATGCTATTATATTACCCGTTTTGGATGTTTACGGGCTTTACTTTACACTTTTATATCATTTTTGGGACTAACCTACTAACTGGAGGCCCTGCCCAAATTGCTCTTTTCTTGCCTATTTCAGTGTTTCAAAGAAAAGGAATATCAAACGGAGTCCAAACAGAATGAAACCTTCGGGAGAGTTATTTTTGGAATGGAAGCAATCTAGGGGACTTGGAGTGCACGTAAGGGAAGCAATGAGGAAGCCACGAGGCAGGGAGGCGCGTCCTACCCTCTAGGCATGCCCCCACCCTTGTGGGCCCCTCGTGGCCCCCCTGACCGACTTCTTTCGCCTATATATGCCCATATACCCTAAAACCTTCGAAGAACACAACAGATCGGGAGTTCCATCGCCACAAGCGTCTATAGCCACCAAAAACCTCTTAGGAGCCCGTTCCGGCACCCTGCCGGAGGGGGAATCCATCATCGGTGGCCATCTTCATCATCCCGGCGCTCTCCATGACGAGGAGGGAGTAGCTCACCCTGGGGGCTGAGGGTATGTACCAGTAGCTATGTGTTTGATCTCTCTCTCTCTCTCTCTCTCTCGTGTTCTTGAGGTGATACGATCTTGATGTATCGCGAGCTTTGCTATTATAGTTGGATCTTATGATGTTTCTCCCCCTCTACTCTCTTGTGATTAATTGAGTTTTCCCCTTGAAGTTGTCTTGTCAGATTGAGTCTTTAAGGATTTGATAATACTTGATGTATGTCTTGCCGTGCTTATCTGTGGTGACAATGGGATATTCACGTGATCTACTTGACGTATGTTTTGGTGATCAACTTGCGGGTTCACCTTGTGAACTTATGCATAGGGGTTGGCACACGTTTTCGTCTTGGCTCTCTGGTAGAAACTTTGGGGCACTCTTTGACGTACTTTGTGTTGGTTGAATAGATGAATCTGAGATTGTGTGATGCATATCATATAATCATGCCCATGGATACTTGTGGTGACATTGGAGTATCTAGGTGACATTAGGGTTTTGGTTGATTTGTGTCTTAAGGTGTTATTCTAGTACGAACTCTGCGATAGATCGAGCGGAAAGAATAGCTTTGTGTTATTTTACTACAGACTCTTGAATAGATCGATCAGAAAGGATAACTTTGAGGTGGTTTCGTACCCTACCATAATATCTTCGTTTGTTCTCCGCTATTAGTGACTTTGGAGTGACTCTTTCTTGCATGTTGAGGGATAGTTATATGATCCAATTATGTTATTATTGTTGAGAAATCTTACACTAGTGATAGTATGAACCCTAGGCCTTCTTTCCTAGCATTGCAATACCGTTTACGCTCACTTTTATCATTAGTTACCTTGCTGTTTTTATAATTTCTGATTACAAAAACCTATATCTACCATTCATATTGCACTTGTAGCACCATCTCTTCGCCGAACTAGTGCACCTATACAATTTACCATTGTATTGGTTGTGGTGGGGACACAAGAGACTCTTTTTTATTTGATTGTAGGGTTGCTTGAGAGAGACCATCTTAATCCTATGCCTCCCACAGATTGATAAACCTTAGGTTATCCACTTGAGGGAAATTTGCTACTGTCCTACAAACCTCTACACTTGAAGGCCCAACAACGTCTACAAGAAGAAGGTTGTGTAGTAGACATCAAGCTCTTTTCTGGCGCCATTGCCGGGGAGGTGAGTGCTTCAAGGTATATCTTTAGATCTTGCAATCGAATCCTTTTGTTTCTTGTTTTATCACTAGTGAAGTTTATAAAAGAAAACTACAAAAAAATGGAATTGAGTTTGTCTCATACGCTTCATCTTTGTAATATCTTTCGTGAGAATGATGGAAAGGAAAAGTGTTCTCAAGTTCTAGAAGAAGAAGTCTAAAAAATGTTTGGTACTAAATCTTTGAATGATGAGCATGATTGCAATGTTGTTAGTATGAACTCCTTGAATATCCATAGTACTAATGATGATTGCACCAGTTATGATGAAAATGTCTCCTATAAGCATGTCAATTTTTGTGGAGTGCGTTGGGTTTGCAAGTACACACCAAATAGGGAAGATAGATATTGCAAGGGGCATAGGAATTTAGATACTAAATGGTTGCAAGAAAGGCTAGATGTTTGTGCTGAAAATTTAAAATTTCTTTGTCGTACTTGTGAACTTTGCAATGAACGTGATCATTTAAATCCCCCATGCAAATTGTTTCATGATCGAATAGTGTTCAAAAATTGTGATGACTTGATTTCCCTTGCACATCATAATGAACGTAGTTTGCTTTTGGGTTATGAAGAATTGAAACGTGCAACTAAGAATATTCCGGAATTTGCCCTTAAGAGAGTTGTTGGTTTTGATCTAGTGGAAATTTATATGTATTGTGCGGTGAATTGCATTGAAAATCCTTATATTGCCAATTACATAAAGAAAAGAAAGCAAATAGAAGATGAAGAGAATACTAATGAAAGGTAAGAGACTTCCCAATATCCTCCTATTATTTCTTATGATGAATCAGGTAACGAGGAGGAGCTTTCTATTCAACCAATCTCATTAATAAGGAGCCCAAAGAAGAGGGTTGACCCACACATGATGTGAAGAAGAAAAAGAAAAGACGAAGAAGCAAAGGTAAAAAGGTATCCCCCTCAAATGATGTTGCTCCTACTACTCATTGTGATGATGATAATTGCTATACTATTGGTGCTATCCATATTATTAATGATGAGAGTGATTATGCTTATGATATGAAAAGGCCCAAGCTTGGGGAGGCTACGTTTGATGAGAATGACATATTTGAGATTATATTTGCTGCAATTAATGTTTTTCCCAAGCTTGGGGATGATATGTTTAATGAAGATGATATTTTTAGCCTCCCAAGTTTTGATATGCAAATTTGTTATGATGATAGCATGTCTCCTACCTATGATGATTATATTGATGAAAGTGGGTTTGGAAGAGTGTCAACTTTAGGAAGTAATGATCCCACTATTTTGGAGGATGTTGAATCTTATTGTGATAATGAAAGTGGATTTGGAGAGGTCATGACTTTATTTAGTAGTGATTCCACTATTTTGGAAGAGGTTTCAATTGATTATAATGAGAACAAGGTTGCTACTTTTGATGATTATTGTGATGAAACTGATGCTATAAAAAGTAGTGATGATTATATTTATAAAACTTGTTATGATTATGATTACCCTTTTTCTGACCATTACTCTTTTAATGTGGAAACAATTTATGGTATTCGAGTCTCTTATGATACTCCCACTATTCCGAATAAGAAGAATTTTGCTTATGTGGAGAGTAGTAAAATTTCTATGCAAGTAGATCATGAAAAGAATGCTAATTTAGGTTCTGGTTATATTGTTGAATTCATTCATGATGCTACTGAAAATTATTATGAGAGAGGAACATATGCTTGTAGGAATTGCAATAATATCACGTTTTCTCTCTATGTGCTTAAAATCTTGAAGTTATGCTTGTTCTGCCTTCCTATGCTAGTTGATTATTTTTCCCATAGTTGCTTGGTCACAAAATCCCTATGCACAGGAAGTGGGTTAGACTTAAATGTGCTAGTCATATTCTTCATGATGCTCTCTTTATGTTTCAATTCTTACCTTTTATGTGAGCATCATTGTCATCATCATGCCTAGCTAAAAAAGCATTAAAGAAAAGCGCTTGTTGGGAGACAACCCAATATTTACCTTTACTGTTTTTGTGTGTTCACATGATTATGCTACTGTAGTAATCATGTTTTATAGCTTTTGTTTAAATAAAGTGCCAAGTAAGACCTTTGGGATAGCTTACGGTGATAGTTGTGTTGATCCTGCTGAAAATCAGAAACTTTTTCACCCAGTAAATTAGTTTTGATAAGTCACAGAAACGTGCTTCTGAGCTGATTCCTCTTTCTTTGCATTGGTACACAAGTTTCTCAGGTTTTCCTAATTTGGTAGGATTTTTGGAGTTCCATAAGCATACGTTTGATACAGATTACTACAGGCTGTTCTGTTTTTGACAGATTCTGTTTTCTATGTGTTGTTTGCTTATTTTGATGAATCTATGAGTAGTATCGGAGGGTATGAACCATAGAGAAGTTGGAATACAGTATATTTAACACCAATATGAATTTAGAATGAGTTCACAACAGCACCTAAGTGGTGGTTTTATTTTCTTATCTAACGGAGCTCATAAGATTTTCTGTTGAGTTTTGTGTTGTGAAGTTTTCAAGTTTTGGGTAAAGATTCGATGGACTATGGAATAAGGAGTGGCAAGAGCATAAGCTTGGGGATGCCCAAGGCCCCCCAAGGTAATATTCAAGGACAACCAAGAGCCTAAGCTTGGGGATGCCCTGGATGGCATCCCCTCTTTCGTCTTCGTTCATCGGTAACTTTACTTGGAGCTTTATTTTGTTTTGCTTGCTGTTTGAATAAAATACCAAGATCTGAAATTCTAAAATGTTATAGAGTCTTCACATAGTTGCATAATTATTCAACTACTCATTGATCTTCACTTATATCTTTCGGAGTAGTTGTCGTTTGATCTAGTGCTTCACTTATATCTTTTAGAGCACGACGGTGGTTTTATTTTGAAGAAATAGATTAACTCTCATGCTTCACTTATATTATTTTGAGAGTCTTAAACATCATGGTAATTTGCTTTGAAACTTTCATAGAAAGTGAATTGGATGCTATGATCAATTTGATGCTTGATAATTGTTTTGAGATATGGAGGTGGTGATATTAGAGTCATGCTAGTTGGGTAATTGTTAATTTAAAGAATGCTTGTGTTGAAGTTGGCAAGTCCCGTAGCATGCACGTATGGTAACCATTGTGTAACAAATTTGAAGCATGAGGTGCTCTTAGATTGTCATGCTTATGAGTGATAGTCGAGGACGAGCGATGGTCTTTTCCTACCAATCTACCCCCCTAGGAGCATGCGCGTAGTGATTGGTTTTTTATGACTTGTAGATTTTTGCAATAATTATATGAGTTCTTTATGACTAATTTTTAGTCCATGGATTATATGCACTCTTACCTTTCCATCATTGCTAGCTTCTTCGGTACCGTGCATTGCCCTTTCTCACCTTGAGAGTTTGTGCAAACTTCGCCGGTGCATCCAAACCCCATGATACGATACACTCTATCACACATAAACCTCCTTATATCTTCCTCAAAACAGCCACCATACCTACCTATTATGGCATTTCCATAGCCATTCCGAGATACATTGCCATGCAACTTTCCACCGTTTTGTTCATCATGACACGCATCATCATTGTCATATTACCTTGCATGATCATGTACTTGATATCGTATTTGTGGCAAAGCCACCTTCATATCTTTCATACATGTCACTCTTGATACATTGCCCATCCCGGTACACCGTCGGAGGAATTCATATAGAGTCATATCTTGTTCTAGTTTTGAGTTGTAATTCATGAGTTGTAAATAAATAGAAGTGTGATGATCATCATTATTAGAGCATTGTCCCTTAAAAAAGAAAAAAAAGAAAGGCCAAATAAAAAAAGGAAAGGCCGAATAAAAAAAGGAAAAAAAGAAAGGCCCAATAATAGGGGGACAGTGTTACTATCTTTTCCACACTTGTGCTTCAAAGTAGCACCATGTTCTTCATATAGAGAGTCTCATTTGTTGTCACTTTCATATACTAGTGGGAAATTTTCATTATAGAACTTGGCTTGTATATTCTAATGATGGGCTTCCTCAAAATGCCATAGGTCTTCATGAGAAAGCAAGTTGGATGCACACCCACTAGTTTTCTTTTGTTGATCTTTCATACATTTATAGCTCCAGTGCATCTGTTGCATGGCAATCCCTACTCCTCGTGTTGACAATAATTGATGGGCATCTCCATAGCCCGTTGATTAACCTCGTTAACATGAGACTTTCTCTTTTTTTGTCTTCTCCACACAACCTCCATCATAATATTCTATTCCACCCATAGTGCTATATCCATGGCTCACGATCATGTATTGCGTGAAAGTTGAAAAAAGTTTGAGATTACTTAAGTATAAAACAATTGCTTCGCTTGTCAACGGGGTTGTGCAAGATGAGAGCATTTTTGTGTGACGAAGATGGAGCATGACCAAACTATATGATTTTGTAGGGATGAACTTTCTTTAGCCATGTTATTTTGAGAAGACATGATTGTTTGATTAGTATGCTTGAAGTATTACTGTTTCTTATGTCAATATGAACTTATATTTTGAATCATTTGGATCTGAACATTCATGCCACAATAAAAAAAATTATATTGAGAATTATGCTAGGTAGCATTCCACATCAAAAATTCTGTTTTTATCATTTCCCTACTCGAGGACGATCAGGAATTAAGCCTTGGGATGCTTGATACGTCTCCAACGTATCTACAATTTTTGATTGTTCCATGCTATCACTACAAAAAAAAGACACATCCGTGACATTTTGGGCCAAACAAAATTTTTTTCTGTCATAAATATGACACTTCTATGACGATAATTGTGACAAAACCCGGTATCATCATAGATGTGTGGGTTCCTACTTCTATGACAAAAAATCATGACAGCAAATGGGCTTTTCGTTCTGGGTGGGCCGGAGACGCAGCTGCATGACATTCTTTGGGCCGTACATGGTGGAAAAAACCGTGGTAGAAGCGAGGGCGAGGAAGATTTCACGGAGTTCGCGGTTACGGTGGGATGTCGGGGGCCGAGCGATGCGCGTTTCTCTCGTACATGTACACGCGTGTGTGCGAGGCGTTGGCTCTAACTGAACCCGAGCGAGGTGTTGGGCTCTAACTGAACCCAAGCGATTGCATTGCAGGCTACGTGTTACTGAACCCGAGCAATCGGTCGATGGCTGTTAACTGAACCCGATCGAGCGATTCCTTCGCTACTGCTGCTAACTGAAGCCGATCGATTGGATGAACAGTGAGCATTGCGCTGGGGGGGGGGGGGACGGGGTGGATGAACAGTGAGCGATGGCGTTGCCTCTGGATGAACAGGACCCCGTGGTGTGGAGGGCTGGATGAATAGTAGACGGTGGAGGGGTGCCCGTGGAGGGGTGCTTGAACAGTAGCCGGTAGAGTAGCGCACGGTGGAGGCTGGATGAACAGGAGCCCGTCGAGGCTGGAGGAGGTCAACGGTGGAGATGAACAGTATCTCGTGGAGTCCCGTTTTGCGGTACGCCACACCCCTCCTGATGAACAGGACCCCCATTTCGACCGTAGCGCTCCAACACAAGTCCGTTTCGTCCGTTTTGCGGTACGCCACACCCCTCCTGATCAACAAGACCCCCGTTTTGACCGTAGGAGGTCCGTTTCCTCCATTTTGCGGTACGCCACACCCCTCCCGATCAACAGGACCCCCGTTTCGACCGTAGGAGGTCTGTTTCCTCTGTTTTGCGGTACGCCACACCCCTCCCGATCAACAGGATCCCCGTTTCGACCGTAGGAGGTCCTATTCCTCCATTTTGCGGTAAGCCACACCCCTCCTGATCAACATGACCCCCGTTTCGACCGTAGGAGGTCCGTTTCCTCCGTTTTGCGGTACGCCACACCCCTCCTGATCAACAGGACCCCCGTTTCAACCGTAGGAGGTCCATTTCCTCCGTTGTGCGGTACGCCAGGCCTCGTTTCCATCGCCTGTTTCGTACAAGCCCTCCCAATGAACACGACCACGCATTCTGTTCCAACCCAGCCGGTTGGCTCCCACGCATTCCGTTGCCTCCCGATGAACACGACACATTCCGTTGCCTCCCCATGAACACGACGCATTCCGCTGCCTCCACATGAACACGATGACGACACTGTTTCTCTGTTCTGATCCAGCCATGTACACGAGCCCTGGCCGTACGTATGCGCAAGTAGGTGTTCAAGACCCCGCCCGTATGTACACATACGTGGCCGTATTTTCTTTCTTGCACACTGGCCGCTGTATGTACGTGTACATGCCACGTGCGCGCCTCTACTACGACACGTAGGCGCCTCTACGACGATACGTGCGCGCCTCTACATCGACCAGTATACATGTACGTACACATTCGCAACCAGAATGACAACGCTACGTATGCTTCGACCAGGTGGGTCCCGACTATCAGGCAGTTTCTTGCGTGCGAAGATGTAGCTGGTGGGTCCCAGCAGTCAGGGGGGTGAATCATTTTTTTTTGCCTAGACACACTTCCTTGCGTGCGGAGATATAGCTGGTGGGTCCCAGCAGTCAGGGGGGCGAATCATTTTTTTTTGCCCGGATGCACTTCCTTGCGTGCGATGATGTAGCTGGTGGGTCCCAGCAGTTAGGGGGACGAATCGTTTTTTTCCAGATGCACTTCCTTGCGTGCGAAGATGTAACTGGTGGGTCCCAGCAGTCAGGGGGGCGAATCGTTTTTTTCAGATGCACTTCCTTGCGTGCGAAGATGTAGCTGGTGGGTCCCAGCAGTCAGGGGGGGCGAATTGTTTTTTTTGGACGCACTTCCTTGCGTGCAAAGATGTAGCTGGTGGGTCACAGCAGTCAGGGGGAAATGTTTTTTTCGCAAAATACAGTGGCCCGTCCGGTGGGTCCCCGCTGTCAGGTGGAGGAATAATTATTTTGCGTGTAATAAGGAGGCACTTCCTTGCTGCGGCCGTGGACCCAATTGTCAGCCTCTCCACATACAGTCCACGTCCGATGGAAGCCATTCCTTGACCATGTTGACCACGCCGCACCGAGAGCACCAGGGCAGTGGACGACGGTGAGGCCTAGGAAGGGGACGACGCGGAGCCGAGGAAGACGCGACAGTGGATGCCCACGCATAGAGGAGTATGAGGGTTCACTCGTTCGGCTACGGTGTGAGGCTGCCGTCGCCGTAGAATAACAGCGGTGTGGGTGCGTAGAGGGATGGCCTGGCCAGCGGTGGGAGTAGTAGGGGGTGGTGAGGCCTCCGCGGCATGACAGCCGGCCACGGGCGGCAGGAGCAGGCGGCACGACCGGCGCTGCTTTGGGCGGCTGGAGCAAGAAGACCAGAGGTTGAAGAAGCACTACGGCCGTTGGATGGACATCGTATGGTCACTGGAGCTAGAATCGTTCATATATTGACTAAAGTTGACAAAGGCCTCTGTCCCAGTCAACTTAGTAGGCCCACAAGTCAGCCTCCCACCAAGGTGGGTCCCAGCTAGCGGGGGTATTCATTTTTTTTGTGCGTAATAAGGAGGCGCTTCCGATGGGTCTGAGCTGACAGCGGGGGGAACGTTTTTTTCGCGAAATACGGTGGCCCATCCTGTGGGTCCCAGCAGTCAGAAAGAAACGTTTTTTTCACGAAATACTGGTGGCCCGTTCGGTGGGTCCCTGCTGTCAGGTGGAGGAATAATTATTTTCCGCGTAATAAGGAGGCACTTCCTTGCGGCTGTCGTGGACCTAGTTGCTAGCCTCTCCATGTACAGTACTCTTCCGATGGAATTCGGTCATTGACCACATTGACCACGCCGCGCCGAGAGCACCATGGCAGTGGACAACGACGAGGCCTAGGAAGGGGACGACACGGAGCCGAGGAAGATGCGGCAGTGGAAGCCCGCGCGAAGAGGAGTACGAGGGTTCACCGGTTCAGCTACGGTGTGAGGCTGCCGTAGCCGCAGAATAACAGGGGGTGTGGGTGAGTAGAGGGATGCCCTGGCCAGCGGTGGGAGTAGTAGGGGGCGCTGAGGCCTATGCGGCAGCGCAGCCGGCCACGGGAGTCGGGAGCAGGCGTTCACGCCGGTGCTGTTTTGGCGGCTGGAGCAAGAAGATCATAGATTAAAGAAACATGACGGCCGTTGGATTGACATCCAACGGTTACGTCTGCTAGAATCGTTTGTTGATGTATATAATAACTAAAAAAATCTTGCATACGCGTCAACTAAATAGGCCCACAAGTCAGACCACTCCCTCTTTTTTTTAATAATTTATATATAGCTCATGGCAACTTCGTATGCAATTTATTGCAGTCGTTTTTTTGGTTGGCCAGGGCCAATTTCGCATATTTCTATGGGTTCCAAACTATTTTTAATACTGAAATGTCGAGCCAGATTTAAAGTACTTTGAAGATATATTTAAATTATGTTAATGCCCAGTGAAATAGGAATCCGAAAATGTGAAAAAAAATCAGAAATTATAAGCCAATTTGTCACCTGTTTTTATATTTACAACCCATTTCATATTACTTTCAAGATTTGCAGGCGTCTTGAAAGAGTTGCAACCCATCAGGGCATAGAAAAATAAGTAGGCCTGGATTGGGTATTCTTCAGAAAAAATAAAATGGGCTCATTTTCACAAAGAAAAAATAGCTGGGCTGGTCACATGGTGAACATAAAATATAAGCCTAGGCTAGACGGGCCACAACCCAGTTCAAACCCTGCTCCGTCTCAACAATACCAAACAAAAAAATACTGCTCGAGTAGCTACGTCCCAGGTGTCAGCCGATCTTGTGCTGTTCTCTTGTCTATTGACTATATACGCTCACAATGTCGTGGGTCCCAGATGTTAGGAAAACACTAGGAGGAAGCATTTTATTTTTCCATACGCTGACATGGTGGGCCCCTACTGTCATCCTCTCCATGTAATTCTGCTGATTCCTGTTGTTTTTTGACCATGTTGACAACGCGAGAGGGTGGCGCCGTGGCGAGCGCACCAAAGCACGCGGAGGATGTCGGCATTAACAATTTAGGAGACAGTGGGGCGGTGATGCGTGCGCTGAGGCGCAGCCAGCCGTGGGAGGCGGAAGCAGGCGGCCCCGCCGGTGCTAGTTTGGTTTTGGCGGCTGGAGGAAGACATTACTGAAGAAACAGGATAGACTGTAAAAGCAGCAGGAGTACTTAACAACCTTAACTGAAACCAGCAGGGGCACTTAACAACCAAAGCTGAAAGCAGTATGAGTACTTATACAGGTTCAACCATACAAAGCATGCCTCGAACAGTGCTACTTTGCCTACAGTTAATCAAGGGTGAGGCCGCCAAGCCCCAGGACAAGGCCCAGGCGCCACCCCGCGCATCCACAACCTTCTGAAAGTGGCTTCATCTCGCACCGTGGTCAATAAATAGGATATTCGCTTTAGAGCCATGGACAAGCATGAACATAATCTTCTGTCCTATTCTCCAAGATGGACGGGCCTTCATTATTTGAGACCACCCATGAATAAGTATCTTTTCACCTCCAAGGGGAATTGAGTAGGTCGACATAAACATCATGTTGTGACCAAGCGCAAGTCTGACCCGACCATGGTCAGGCATCTGTATAGGAACAATAGAACTCGACAGTTCCTGTTTCAAGAAGATCACAGCTGTAAAACTGTGTATAAGCAATAGTTTATGAACAACATATATAACAGAAAACAGCTTGTACCATAAGTTTCTCGACACAGTTGGACCTGTTCAACGAGTGCAGCAGTGGCACACATATCCCACGTGGACTTCCACCATTGAAACGCCCCACAAGGACCTCAAGACGATCAATAAAGTGTAGGAACTTGTGGATGTCGATCCAGTCAACTTTAGTGCCATCAGTAATAGCTGAATTATTACAGAGTAACAAATGAGCAGACTGCTTTACTCTGAAAAAACCTACACGTGCCACCAATTATAAGAAAATATTAGTTAGAAGTAGCATGTTCGTGAGAGATTCATTGCTACTTCTAAAGTTAAATTGTGATTAGTTAGACATAATAGGTGGATTAAGAAGTAATCGAGGCAACAAGCAAGAACCAGATACAAAACTAACATGGATGAACAATTGGAACGACGTCGGGATGGAAGATCACAGTGAAGATGAGACCAGGTTCTGCTATTTCCATCAACATTCGTGCGCCAACTTTCAGTCCGTAACACTTGAGAAAGTTTATCCAAGTTTGGCCATAAAAAAGCAGGGATCTTCTTGGTTCATGAACCCAACTTGGAACTTATATCCATGTCTTGTCTTCACTGTGACCATTAAACTAGTGTATTCAGTTATGGCAAGGCCGAGCATCTTGAGTACATGTGTTCTGGCAGAGCAAATAATACACTGCAGGAAAAATAATATGAGAACACAACATGTTCAAAAAAACCCCACCCTCCCGGATAGAAAAGAGGATTCTAGGAACATACTGTGCGCATTTCAAAATGCTGTGTTAGGATGAGAAGGAACAAGTGTGGCGTCTCGCCGAGGGCGCAGAAACCTGTAGGGTACTCGCACTTTGGGCACTCCAAATGAAACACACTATATTCAGTAGGAAGAAAAATGCATCAACAGCGGCGGCTGCCATCCTAGGATTACCTGTGACCAAGGGACTTGGATTTATCGGGGATGGATGAAGAATTCGTACCTGGTTCTCCATGAGAAAACCCTATGCAATCGCCGAGAGGGGGTTTTCTCTGAACAAGCAGATGAGGGAGAAGGGGATTCAGGCCCAGTGAAATATTGCCGCTTCGTCCGTCCAGATTACTGCTAATGCTGGAAAGGGGGGGGGTTGTGATTTGACGGCTCATTGGGCATTACTGCGGCGCTACGACCGGTGTGTCTCTACCGTGAAGTTGTGCACTCTAATTTGTGCATATGGCACGTGGACCCCGTTGTCGGTTGCCCCACATATCAGCGAAAGGAAGTAGAAAGATAGGAGTAACTAGTTACACATAAATATATTTTTTGACAGAGAGATACTCCCTCTGTAAAGAAATATACAAATATTTTATATCACAGGCTCACCTTGCCGAGAAATATACTCCCTCTGCAACGCACGGGCATTATGGGGGTTCAGCTTTTTTATGGGGGTTTAGCTGAGAATATAATACTCAGATAGGCTCATGGTTCTGGACTTTGGGCCACAAGCCGACCCTGCATGTTTGGGGGCCCATGTGTTCTACCTTAGCGCTTTTCATATTGCAAGCGATTGGTACGGCACTGGTTTTAGATGCTGTCGCAAGGCGAATACACAAAATTGAATAAAGCACGGCAGCTGTTGGAATGAAATCGAATGACGGTTCCTAACCAGCAATCAGAGTTGCAATTCTATCAACGATATACCATGTGATAAATAATACTGTCATACTACTTATACACACAGGACACTTGTTTCACCATGCCATATTATTACATCAAAATCTCTCGGAGGATAGATCAGTTCGACAGTTGCATGCTGCTACTGAAGAATTTCAAAGTTGATTTGGACCAACTCCCCTTGCCGAGAAAGTTCGATTTTGACATCATCCCCTACTGCAATATATTATTTAGATTTGAACCTTGACCATCCTTTTGCATCAATCATCATGCGACCATCCTTTGTACTTACGGTATATTGAGCAGGTTCATTCACACCAAGGTTGCGCATGGTAAGAGAAACTTGGCCGCGGTCGCCCGGATTGTTGAACGACTCCCTCGTTGCTCTAGGAATTCTATGTTTGCAAACAAGAAGACATACCCAAACAGTTAGATCAACACAGTGAATCATGTGAAACAACATGGAAAGAAAAAAGAACGAAGCACTTGGGCGGACAATGCTTACCAAGAAGGTGGACATGTCGGTTTTTGTAAGGACTTTGGTATATGAAGTGCGAACTGCGGCCTAGTCTGTTGCCAGTGCAACTGCACGGGCCGGAGCAGATGCAAGTGCAAGTGTTGGCGTAGGTGCCGAAGCCGCTGCTGCTGCCGGAGATGGTGCTCCTTGTAGAGCTTGTGCCGGTGTCGATGCCCGATCCTCCGGTAGATCAGACTGATCTGCTGACGCGGTCGGTGCCCAATCCTTAGCTGAATCAGACTGAGCTGCTGCTGATGTCAGTGCTAGAGCAACTGCCGGTGCTCGATCTGTTGCTGAAGGTGGTACCGATGTGCGAGACAACGGCGATCGTGTCTGGTCTGCTATAATCAGCTTTCTCACTTGACTAGGATCCGTGACCGTGATCTAGTTTTTTTCTTCATTTCTTTTAAACGTGAGAAGGACTAATTGTGGCATTTTTGTTAAACCAAACTGCAGTTCATCATAGGGATTCAGCTTGTACTCAGACAACAGACTGATCCAATTTTTTCCAATAATATAAATGATGGATAGTGCCTTCGTTACTGACACGGCATAAGAAGTGAAACTGTAACGACCAGACCTCAAACAGTCTGATCTCTGTGCTCAGGTGTCATCCCTGGATCAGTAATGCTGACACCACACAATACTTGAAGGATTTATAACAGAGTAGCAATCACACACTTATTACATCGAATGTCTCAAGAGAGAACTTATTAAAATAAATATGGCTTAAGGCCATCTAATAACGATAACAGCGGAAGGCTTGGAAGAATAAGCGAGTCCATCAACTCCAACGGCATCACCGAGTATAGAACCACGACCTAAGCACCTTACTCGTCGTCTGAAAAGTCTGCAACATGAAATGTTGCAACCCAAAAACGGGTCAGCACATGGAATATGCTGGCAATGTAACACATAGAGGATAATATGAAAGAGTAATACTATACTACATGCATATTTGGCTGGTGGAAAGCTCTGTGTTTACAGTTATGCGAAAAGCCAATTTTTCCCTCCTGCAATGGAATAAATTTATTTAACTATCATGGTGGTTGTTAAACATTGAGAATGGTTGATAGCATTCTCAATCCCGATTAAGTAACATCATCATTAAACAAACCCAACAATATTAATTAGAGTAACATGATGAGATTCACATGATATCCAAGTACTAGATACTCAAGATGTCCATAACCGGGGACACGGCTAACCATGATTAGTTTGTTACACTTTGCAGAGGTTTGTGCACTTTTCCCCACATGACTCGATCTCCTCTGTTTGGATTCTCGCACTACATGGTGTTCGAGAAAGGGATGGCCGAGACATTGTCTTTCAGAAGCGCTAGCACCTTACGAACGGGTAGACCGTACCAACCTACATCCCCTACATCAGCTAGTCTACCACTGTAAGAGTTCGCACAACTTAGTCAACTATGCTAGAGCCCATAGTAGCATGTGGCTGCGCACGGAAGTTTCTAGCATGAATAATCTTATGACCCCTTTGAGCCTGGGTGGCGGTCCAAAAAGAAACATGCAAATCCTAGAAAACCCAGGTACCTCAATCCACCCAGATGTGTGTTTAAGTTGCCACCTTAAGTGAACCATTAATTAACAACCTCACATCTGTCATGGATACACTCACCCAATCCACGTCCACTAGCATAACATGGCATAATAAGCAAACGTAGAAGTAACTCCCAAGGTTTGATAATAAAACAGGTAATAGGTACTACCTCATCTACTTCCCATCCCACAATTTAATTAGATCCTAGTCATGCAATGTTGGAGGATTAATCTAATGCATAAAAACTGGGTAGTAGAAAAGATATGATCAAAGTGTTACTTGCCTTGCTGATGATCCGCGAAACCTAGAGACTCGAAGTAACAGGCGGCGCACTCCGGGTATTCTATCACAGACAAACAAACAAGCATACAATAAGTACTCATCTAAATGCACAGGTAAAACTCAAATAAAAGATCTAACCAGAAAGTTCAACTTAAGAACTCCGGTTTGCAAAAAGAATCAAATCAAATGAAACAACAGAAGTCAAACGGCGAAAGAAAATAGCTTCGTTTTACTAATCTGGATCTAAGTCAAATTTTAAAGAAGCAAAAACTTGTTTAAGTTGGTTATTCGGAAAGAGGGTTTCAAGACGAAACTCCAGGCGCTTGAATCGCCTGTTTCTAATAAACGAGCGAAAAGTTATACTAAAACGAAAATCGGATCAGAAATTGCGATCAGAAAAATCGCGGAATAAATCCGAGAAAAAGAAAAACGACGAACAGCTTAACGGACGAACGTTCGTTAACTGGATCTAAACGACGAACACGTTCGTTAAAACAAACAAACGAGCGAACTCTCGCTATTTGACCGAACCGAAAAAAATAAACCAATCTAATAAAAAAAACGGAAACTAAAAAAACCGGCGAAAAACCGACGAAAAAACTGAACGGTTTTTTGAGAAAACTGGCGGGGCGGAAATCGAGGCACCTCGGGCGGCGGGTGGGCCAGGCGGCGGGCGGCGGCTCCGGCAGCGGCGGCGGGCTGGGCTGGCGCGGGCGGCTGGTGGGTTGGGGGCGGCTCGGGGCGGCGCTATTTAAAGGCTGCCCCTGGGCGGTGTCCCGCTCGGGTACGGCCCGAAGGTCGGTTCAGGTTTTTCTTAATAATTTCGCGCAGAAAAACGAACGAAAGAAATACTAAACGGACTCTAAAAATCCCAAAATAAAATTTCCCCGGCTTCTAAAATCAAGCCGGACAAGATGAACATTTATTTGGGGCCTAAATGCAATTTTGAAAAACGCACATTTTTCCTAAATTCAACTAAAAAGTCGAAAAACTCCAAAATAAAATCTTATTTGATTTTTTTATTAAATCTTCTTTATTTCTTTATTTTGGGAAAGTCATTTTATTCCCTCTCTCAAATTTTGATACTAGAAATATTTGAAGATAAAATAAATAAAATCAAATGATCCTATTTTCAAAATTTGAGAAAACTCAAATATGAAAATAACGAAATCCCCAACTCTCTCTGTGGGTCCTTGAGTTGCGTAGAATTTCTAGGATCGAGCCAACAATGCAACAAAATATGACATGCAATGATGATCTATGTATAACATTCCAAATTTAAAATTTGGGATGTTACAAACTTACCCCCCTTAAGATGAATCTCGCCCTCGAGATTCGGGTTGGCTAGAAAATAGGTGAGGGTGGGCCTTGAGCAGATCTTCCTCTCGCTCCCAGGTGGCTTCTTCCTCGGTGTGGTGGCTCCACTAAACTTTTCCAAACTTGATAACCTTGCTGCGAGTGACTCGGCTGGCATACTCCAGAATCTTAACTGGTTTCTCTTCATAGGTCAAATCGTTATTCAACTGAATCGCTTCAAGTGGCACAATATCTCCCAGGGGTATATCAGCCATCTCTGCGTGACACTTCTTTAACTGAGAAACGTGGAACACGTCGTGAACACCTGACAATCCCTTGGGTAATTCCAACTTGTACGCAACTTCTCCCATGCGCTCCAAAACTTTGTATGGTCCCACAAAATGTGGCGCTAACTTTCCTTTAACTACAAAACGCTTAACTCCTCGAAGCGGAGATACTCGAAGATAAACTCTGCCTCCGACTTCATATACTGTCTCCTTGCGTTTTGAATCCGCATAGCTCTTCTGCCTCGACTGGGCTACCTTGAGCCTATCGCGAATCAACTTCACCTTCCGTTTAGACTCCTTAATCAAATCCGGTCCAAACAACTAGCGGTCTCCAACTTCATCCCACAACGGCGGGGTTCTGCACCTTCTTTCGTACAAAGCTTCGAAAGGGGCCATCTTCAAACTGGTTTGATAGCTGTTGTTATAAGAAAACTCCGCATATGGCAAGTTGTCATCCCAACTTTATCCATAATCCAATGCACATGCTCTCAGCATATCCTCCAAGATCTGGTTGACTCTCTCGGTTTATCCATCTGTCTGTGGATGAAAAGTTGTACTAAACTCTAGTCTGGTTCCCAAAGTTTCGTGTAACTGTTTCCAAAACTTAGAGGTGAATTGGGTTCCTCTATCTGATACGATACTCCTCGGAACTCCATGCAAGCATACAATCCTGGTCATGTATATCTTAGCCAATTTGGCACTGCTGTAGGTAGTCTTTACTGGAATGAAATGGGCTATCTTCGTCAAACGATCGTCTACAACCCAAATCGAGTCATAGCCTGAACGGGTCCTGGGCAATCCCGTGATGAAATCCATGCCTAGTTTTTCCCACTTCCATTCGAGTATTGGCAATGACTGTAACAATCCAGCTGGCTTCTGATGTTCTGCCTTCACTCTCTGACATACATCACAAACTGCTACATACTCCGCAATATCCTTCTTCATTCCGGTCCACCAGAAAGTATCCTTCAAATCCAAATACATCTTGGTATTTCCGGGGTGGATCGAATACGGCAAATCATGTGCCTCTTGCAAAATCAACTTCCTGATCTCTGGATTACTTGGCACGTAAACGCGGTCCTCAAACCATAAGGTATCGTGCTCATCCTCACGAAATCCCTTAGCTTTTCCCTTGCTCATCTTCTCCTTAATGGAAGCAACTTCCTTATCTGTCTTTTGAGCTTCTCTGATTCTATGCATCAAAGTAGACTGTATTTACAATGGCGCTACATAGCCTCTCGGAACTATTTCCAAACATAGCTCTCAAAATTCCTCGGCTAATTCCTATGGTAAACCTCCGGTCATTAGGGTGTTGAGGTGAATCTTACGGCTCAACGCGTCTGCTACAACGTTAGCCTTCCCGAGGTGATAATGCAATCTCATATCATAGTCTTTAATAAGCTCCAACCATCTCCTCTGCCTGAGATTTAAATCCTTCTACGTGAAGATGTACTTCAAACTCTTGTGATCCGTGTACACCTCATAGTGGTTCCCAATAAGAAAATGTCTCCAAGTCTTCAGTGCGTGCACTACGGCTGCTAACTCCAAATCATGAGTAGCATAATTTAATTCATGAGGCTTAAGCTATCGTGAAGCATACAAAACAACTCTTCCCTCCTGCATAAGCACTGCTCCAAGTCCTTGACGTGAAGCGTCGAAATATACTTCATAGTCCTTGCTTTGATCTGGCAGAATTAACACTGGTGAGGTAACCAAACGCTTCTTCAACTCTTGGAAACTAGCCTCACACTCCGCAGTCCAAATGAACTTGGTATCCTTCTTCAACAATTCCGTCATGGGCTTTGCAATCCTTGAGAAATTCTCAATGAATCTCCGGTAGTATCCTGCGAGTCCAAGGAAACTCCGGATCTCGCCAACTATTGTTGGTGCTTCCCAGTTTGTCACAGTGGCTACTTTAGTGGGGTCTACTGCTATACCTTCTCCGGATATAACATGTCCGAGAAATCCAACTTCAGCCAAAACTCACACTTGCTGAACTTGGCATACAACTGATGTTCTCTGAGCTTCTCGAGTACCAAACGCAAATGCTCCTTATGTTCTTCTTCATTCTTTGAGTATACCAAAATATCATCAATGAACACCACGACGAACTTATCCAGAAACTCCATAAACACCTAGTTCATCATGTTCATAAAATAAGTTGGTGCATTAGTCAGACCAAATGACATAACGGTATACTCATACAGCCCGTACCTGGTGGTAAAAGCCGTCTTAGGTATATCCTACTCCTGAATATTCAACTGATGGTACCCCGATCACAAATCGATCTTGGAAATTACCTTAGCTCCTTGCAATTGGTCAAACAAGTCGTTGATCATCGGCAATGGGTATTTTTTCTTAATGGTCACTTCATTCAATCCTCGATAATCAACAACCATTATTAATGATCCATCCTTCTTCTCCACTAGAAGTACTGGTGATCCCCAAGGCGAAGAACTTGGGCGAATAAAACATTTATCCAGTAATTCCTTAATCTGCTTCTTAATTTCCTCCAAATCTTGGGCTGGCATCCTATACGGTCTCTTAGATATCGGCCCAGTGCCTGGCAGTAGTTCAATCAGAAACTCAATGTCTCTGTCTGGCGGCATGCCTGGCAACTCTTCCGGAAACACGTCCGAGTAATCCCTTACCACTAGCACTTCCTCCTGCACAACTCCTGATAAGGAATTTACATGTGCCCTCCTCGGCTCATGCCGTGATACATACTTGATTCTCCTTCCTTCTGGGGTGGTAAGCAAAATCGACTTACTGGCGCAATCAATGTTCCCTCCGTACTTTGATAACCAATCCATGCCTAATATCACATCCAATCCTTGCGATTCCAGAACTATTAGGTCCGAGGGAAATACATAGTTTCCAATCCTTAATGGTAGTCAATCACACCATATACTAGCCATGTATTCTGCTCCGGGTGAGGTTACTAGCATGGGTGACCTAAGGGCTTGAGTTGGTAATTTATACTTATCCACAAATCCCCTTGATATGTATGAATGCGATGCACCAGTATCAAAAAGAACAACGGCAGTAAATGTCTTAACCAAAAACTTACCTATTACTGCATCTGGCTGGGCTTCAACCTCCTCCATGGTAACGTGGTTCACCTGTCCCCTGTTGAAAGGGTTCGGCTTCTGTCCTAAGCTTCCATTTCCATTACCATTTTGAGCTTGTGGACATTCATTTGCATAATGCCCAGTCTTATGGCACTTAAAACAAGTGATTTGGCTCAGGTCTTTCTTGGATGGGGTTGACGGGTTGGTGCGGTTTTGTCCATTGCTTCCTCCATTCCCGTTTCCATTCTTTGTGCCATTATGATTGTGCGAGCTACCTCCTCCGTGAGTATGCTGAAATTGCCCTCCCGGCTTCGGGGTAAAGCATAGTTTCTGCTGAGCTCCAGAATTGTACTTCCCCTGTCCATACTTCCTCTTGCGATTGTCAATCTGCTGCTGCTTCCCTTCAATCATAAGTGCACGGTCTACTAACTCCTGGTAGTTATTGAAGGTGGCTACCATCAACTGCATGCTCAGCTCATCATTCAGTCCTTCTAGAAACTTCTCCTGCTTAGCTGCATCTGTAGCAACGTCATCTGGGGCATAACGTGCTAACTTACTAAGATCCTCCACATACTGGCCTACAGTGCGTCCTCCTTGGCGTAAGTTGCGGAACTCGCGCTTCTTCATGGCCATAGCTCCTGCTGATACGTGGGCAGTACGGAAAGCTTGCTGAAACTGATCCCACGTGACTGTGTCAACAGGGTGTGTGGCAGTGAAATTTTCCCACCATGATGCTGCGGGTCCATCAAGCTGATGTGCGGCAAAACGCACTCTTTCCGCATCAGTGCATCCTGCAGTGGTCAGCTCCCTTCCAACCTTGTAGAGCCAGTCATCTGCAACAATCGGCTCGGTGCTACTGGAAAACACCGGCGGATTTAGCCTTAAGAAACGAGTCAAATGGTCAACAGGTGGTGGTGGTGGTGGGTTGTTGTTGTTGTTGTTGCCTTGGTTCTGTACCAATGTTTGAATCAAGGCATTCTGCTGCTGAATCAACTGAGTGATCTCCAGCGGGAAAACAAATTCGGGGTCGCGTCTCGGAGGCATCTGAGGGTTTATAGAAGAGACGAGAGTTAAGAATAGAATGAGGTCTAGTGAGATAACACTACCCATATGCACATGAGACAAAAGCACACAATATCACTCCAATCAATTCAAACAAGGGCATACAACGGTCTAACTATCGTTACAAAAGTGCTGGGACTAAAACTAATTTTTTAATGGGGAAAATTCTACTACTTTTATGGTGGTTAACTAGAAAAACTGCTCCAATGAAGATTCCATGATATCTGCTCCAGCTTCATTAACAAAGTTATTATCACTATCATCGGGATCCGAGTCGGTGTCGTCGATGATGATATAATTATCCGGGCAAGTGGATTCGTCATCTTCTCTTTTGGGTGCTGAACCTCCCATGAATACTCCAATCTTCTCCTTAAGGTCGCTGTTCGGTCTTACTAGAGCGACGATCTCTTCCATATAGTCTTTACGTGTAGCCTTGAGTTCTTCTTCTAGCTCCTTGATCTTGCTCATAGCCTTTTGCAGATCCTCCATCTCTGTGCACATCGGATTCTCCTGGCGTCGGATGTGTTGGTTTAATTCCTGGATATAAGCTGCGATTGATCTGTCCTTCCTGGTGTTGATCATCTCCCATTGCTCATCTCAGCGCCCACAAATTTGGTAGATAGTATTCTTGAGATCATTGTGGTAAACTTCTCCAATTCGTCCCATGGCGATGTGGGTTGCCATGCTCTTTCCTAGGCTCCATGTTGGTGCATCAAAGGAAAACTCTATGGGCTCCGTGACTGGTGCAAATGTCCTTCCTGGAATGTGAACTTGAATCATCCAGCGCTCCTCTTTGGGTAAGTGGCGTTGAAGGTCCCGGTGAAGCTTGGTACTCCTATGTTCAGGTATCTAGTGACTTCCTTCAAGTGACATCCAAAGGGTGTGTCCTCATCCGGTTGTGTGAACTTGTTCCTTGCATCCGCCATCCTAAAGAATAGAAACGACGAGGAGTCAGAAATGAGAAGAAAGAGGAGTGATCTAGGGTTTTAGCTTAGTGGACGTGTACTACAGTCAACGTGTGCTCTGATACCATCTTTGTAGCGACCAGACCTCAAACAGTCTGATCTCTATGCTCAGGTGTCATCCCTGGATCAGTAATGCTGACACCACACAGTACTTGAAGGATTTATAACAGAGTAGCAATCACACACTTATTACATCGAATGTCTCAAGAGAGAACTTATTAAAATAAATATGGCTTAAGGCCATCTAATAACGATAACAGCGGAAGGCTTGGAAGAATAAGCGAGTCCATCAACTCCAACGGCATCACTGAGTATAGAACCACGACCTAAGCACCTTACTCGTCGTCTAAAAGTCTGCAACATGAAACGTTGCAGCCCGAAAACGGGTCAGCACATGGAATATGCTGGCAATGTAACACACAGAGGACAATATGAAAGAGTAATACTATACTACATGCATATTTGGCTGGTGGAAAGCTCTGTGGTTACAGTTTTGCGAAAAGCCAATTTTTACCTACTGCAAAGGAATAAATTTATTTAACTATCATGGTGGTTGTTAAACATTGAGAATGGTTGACAACATTCTCAATCCCAATTAAGTAACATCATCATTAAACAAACCCAACAATATTAATTAGAGTAACATGATGAGATTCACATGATATCCAAGTACTAGATACTCAAGATGTCCATAACCGGGGACACGGCTAACCATGATTAGTTTGTTACACTCTGCAGAGGTTTGTGCACTTTTCCCCACATGACTCGATCTCCTCCGTTTGGATTCTCGCACTAAATGGTGTTTGAGAAACGGATGACCGAGACATAGTCTTTCAGAAGCAGTAGCACCTTACGAACGGGTAGACCGTACCAACCTACATCCCCTACATCGGCTAGTCTACCACTGTAAGAGTTTGCACGACTTAGTCAACTATGCTAGAGCCCATAGTAGCATGTGGCTGCAGACGGAAGTTTCTAGCATGAATAATCTTATGACCCCTTTGAGGCTGGGTGGCGGTCCAAAAAGAAACAGGAAAATCCTGGAAAACCCATGTACCTCAATCCACCCAGATGTGTGTTTAAGTTGCCACCTTAAGTAAACCATTAATTAACAATCTCACATCTTTCATGGATACACTCACCCAATCCACGTCTACTAGCATAGCATGGCATAATAAGCAAACGTAGAAGTAACTCCCAAGGTTTGATAATAAAACAGGTAATAGGTACTATCTCATCTACTTCCCATCCCACAATTTAATTAGATCCTAGTCATGCAATGTTGGAGGATTGATCTAATGCATAAAAACTAGGTAGTAGAAAAGATATGATCAAAGTGTTACTTGCCTTGCTGATGATCCGCGAAACCTAGAGACTCGAAGTAACGGGCGGCACACTCTGGGTATTCTATCGCAGACAAACAAACCAGCATACAATAAGTACAAATCTAAATGCACAGGTAAAACTCAAATAAAAGATCTAACCAGAAAGTTCAACTTAAGAACTCCGGTTTGCAAAAAGAATCAAATCAAACGAAACAACGGAAGTCAAATGGCGAAAGAAAACAGCTTCGTTTTACTAATCTGGATCTAAGTCAAATTTATAGAAGCAAAAACTTTTTTAAGTTGGTTATTCGAAAAGAGGGTTTCGAGACGAAACTCCAGGCGCTTGAATCGCCTGATTCTGATAAACGAGTGAAAAGTTATACTAAAACGAAAATCGGATCAGAAATCGCGATCAGAAAAATCACGGAATAAATCCGAGAAAAAGAAAAATGACGAACAGCTTAACGAACGAATGTTCGTTAACTAGATCTAAACGACGAACACGTTCGTTAAAATGAACGAACGAGCGAACGCTCGCTATTTAACCGAACCGAAAAAAATAAACCGATCTAATAAAAATAACGGAAACTAAAAAAACCGGCAAAAAACCGACGGAAAAAGCGAACAATTTTTCGAGAAAACCGGCGGTGTGGAAATCGAGGT